>NC_135391.1:9552500-9873750 GCF_051989625.1 Stigmatopora argus | reverse complement strand
GCCTCAATATTTTCTTTTCTTTGTGTGTGAAGCTTTTTGACAAACACAGAAACATGGACAGTATGGTTGACTTGCTGGAGCTTTATGAGGAAGAGGACCAGGCCTACGGATGCTTGCTGGAGGCCTCCACGCAACTGTACCAGTACCTGCTACAGCCATTTCGAGACATGAGGGAGCTCGCCATGCTGCGCAGACAGCAGATCAAGGTGCCACAGCGATAAATCTTCAAAGTGGGAAGCGTCTTAATAGAGTTTTTTGAATCTGAGGCACCATGCAAATATTATTTAATCTTTCAAATTAAATAATGTTGCATGGCATTGCATTCCAGATGTTAAAGTTGGTAACAAAATGGCGCCGTCTCAAGTCAACTTACTTTTCTATGCACTGTAAAGACTAATACATTCACAGAACTATATTATACAAGACTTTACATCATGACATTTTAGTCATCAGCAACCAAGTTTTTGAGTGTAACACACAAAACACAAATTATCTTTAAAATTTTAAGATCTATTATATTAAAGGGGTATGAATCTTAACAGAGCTCAAGTGCTTATTCCTTATTATTAAAAAAAAATCTCTGACTGTACAGGTCAACTAAACTGATTTATACAAAGCAATATTTTGCTCAACCTCTTGTAATTTATCTCATTAGTCTATGAATGCGTACCTAATGGTGTTTTTAAAGAGCACTTGAATATGAAAGTGGGCAGTGAGTGGCATTCAGTGGCTCTCCAATTACCTGCAGCCTCAGAGACACATAAATAAATTACGGCTTGTTTGCTACTATAGGTTTACCCTACACTTTTTTAATGTACTAGGAAAAAAGAACCAAAAGAAAAACGCTATGGCCCTAGTTGAATTTTAAATCAGATTTAGCTTAAGATGGCCCGACTTTACTTCAAGATAAAGACAAACCATCGTACACATGGGAATGGTTATGAATTAATGACAGGACATAATCCCAGATTGGAAGTTGAACCAACCTTACCCTCCATCACACAAAATCAAACAAAGAAGTGAATGGGTCTAGCCTGGAATGGGCAAGGAGGCATACTTTGTGCACTTCTTATGTCTTTGTTGTTTTTGGGTAAACGAATAACATTCCCACCTTGAACCTCTCTCATCAGATCTCCATGGAGAATGAATACCTGGGCCCAAGGCGCATATATACCCTTCAGCAGGAGGATTCTGATTGGCAGAGGAAAGCTCAAGAAGCTGTCCTTATTATTCAAGAATTCACTGTCAAATATTTTGAGACAACAGCTAAAGCTCAGAAAGGTAACATCTGGAATTGTGTCATTAAATTACTGGAACAACAAATCACTGCAGTTTGTTTACTAAGCCCTGTTGCATGAAATAATGACACCTTTGATAAGATGTAAAACATCAACAGCCAGAAAGCTCCACTTTTAATTCCAATTTTATAATGTATGTAAATACCATAACCACTACACATTACACTCTCACCTTTAGTCTCTCTTCAATCATCCCAATGTTATAATTGGATTATGTTGGTTGCACACAAGCTCTGTTAACGGAAACAATTTGATCATTTAATTGTGTTTGTAGGTGTTTATGAAAGGATGAAAATGGACCAGCGCAAGTTTGGTAAGGCCTCATGGACAGCGGCGGTGGAGCGCATGGAGAGAATCCGCTACTCGGTTGCCAAGGAAACACTGCAATTGCAAAGAGCCCGGGAGATCAGCCTGGAGCAGAGGAAACACACCCTTCGGGAGGAGGTATGCGCATTAAAAAAAACAAGTCCTTAATGAGGAGCCCTGCATGAATACAGTCTCCTCGCTTCAGATGCAGAGCCTGTGTAGCAGCGAGGATGCAATAACCCTCCTGGACCACATGGAGTCACAGTACTATGAGCTGCAGCTCCAACTGTATGACATCCAGGCTGAAATTCTTCAGTGTGAAGAGCTGCTTCTCACTGCTCAGCTAGACACCATTCGAAGGCAAATGACAGGTATGTGTCTGCATTCCAACCGGTGCAAGGGCATAAAGTCTTTTCATCTTTTCGTATGTATGTAATATTGTACTTGTACTATGTAACCATAATAAACACTACAGTTTTGTTTCTTATGTTTATTTCAAAATATATTCCGTTCGAGTTGAATGAGTTTTTAACAAGACAGGCAAATATCTCTCAGTATGGGGCAGAGCACTCCTTCAAGAATGAAAAGCTATAACCATAATAGGGAACATGCTGTACCTGTTTAATATTATCATTCAACATTTTTTTAAATAAAGCACACTCGATGTTAACTATTGAAAAACCTGATTTCAAGTGACAGCATAACAAAGGTCCCACCGAGATTTGAACTCGGATCACTGGATTCAGAGTCCAGAGTGCTAACCATTACACCATGGAACCACATATAAGAAGTGTGTAGAGTTTTGAGTGAATATACCAGGTGCAATAGTTTTATTTATTACTGTTCGTTTCGGTCACATACTGGTTTTCCCTGCACATCCACCTGTACTATTAACATACCATTTGTAGCTAAACTGCGACAAATTATTCTTGGCCAACTCCAGCATGCTATTTTTTAGTAAACTATACTTTCCTAATGTTGCACGATTGCAGAGCATCAGAACGAGGTGGTGTACTATGACACATTTGAAAGTGCTGATGACATAACAGAGGAGGACACTGCTGAGAAAGAAGAACTGCACAGGCTTCACGTCGGCACACGGCAATTGGAAGCAAGAAGGGGACGCATCACCGCCAAACGCTCCTATCTCAAGAGCAAGAGGGTATGTCCACATATAAGACGCACATAATAAGTGCATCCTTTTATTTTATTTTGTTTTTTTTGTTCAATGTGGACCAGATTGCTTAAGATATTTGCTACCATGTTCAAAGTGAAAATGAACCATTTTCTACTCTATTGGTTGGTAAAATGGAGGAATAAGCTGAGACAGATCTCTTCCCACCAAAGTGCACCAATTTGAAGTATAAAATTGCTGCACGCGTGTCCAAGATCAAAGTATCACTTATCAAGCAGCTGTCACTGCTTGTTTATGTCACACAAGGCAGCCTTGAGAAATTGTTGCAAAGAGAGCGAGAGGAAGACTAAAGCGCTCCACAAAAGAGCAGATGTCTCACGAACAATGACCTCTAATAATAAAAGTAACACACTGCGATGTGAGTATTGCAAATGCGCACATCACGACGTCACGGTTCCATACGAGACATTGTTCAGGCCTAGTTCATGTGATATACTTCCATTAGACAGTCTGTTCAATGTCAATCTGTGCAGTACATGTCATAAAACATATTTTTTGGGGGAGATGCATAGAGAAAAGATCAATGGGTCTTGTGTGAAGCCACTAACCAATAACTGTCTGTCTAAATACGTGTGCAGTTATATAAGTTTCTTACATGACGGCTCAACGTTACTCCAATAACTGCCCGTCCTATGCATTTGATTGGCAAATATGAAAATTCAGCTAATTCTAAAAAAATGAGCTTATAATATACATTACTGACCACAGAACAATTTAATGCAAACACAAGATTTTTTTTGTCATGTTCAGTGGGGTAAAAAAAGGCCACCAGGTGGCATTGAGGCTCTGCCTCACTTGCCTACCTTGAACACACGTTACTGGTATTTTTTTTCCCACCTGGGATCAAATCTGCTCCGCATTTCTTACAGCCATTCAATATGACATCTCACTAGCATAATAATGTAAATGCACTGACGTTTGTTACTGTCTGTGGAGGTTGAAGTATTTTTTTGGACAGCGAAACAAACGACTCAAACCGAGAAGACACTTTACAGTAGACATCTAGAAAGGAATATCAAGCAAAAAAGGTCGCGAGATTTCAAATTGGCAATGGTGTCTCGCAAGGCAGTATCTCGTCACCCTTCTCTTGAATCGCCTGTGTTTAAATACTGACGAAATGGGATACAGGGAACACCAACCACCACCACAAACCTGGGTTCTGTAATGTCAAACAAGGCCCACAGCCGAATCTGAAAATGCTGTAATCATCGTTTCTCTTCTTCTGCAGGAAATCTGTGTTTCCAACCATATTAAGAAACAACAAATACGTCAAAACGCACAAAAAGACTACTTTTCTCAGCAGGTCTTACAGGTAAATATTTCTATATTTTATAACCAGCTGGTTGTAAACGTCCAATGTGCAACCCGTGTATTTCCGTCACTTGAAATTGTACAGTCGAATAACGATGAGGACGAAGATGAGAGAAAGAATAGCAGAGTGCGTCAAGAGAGACAGAGGACGCTAGATAGACTTCGCACCTTCAAACAGGTACACTCCATGCCAGCCAATGAGCTAGAATTCTCCTTGTTTTTTTCCCCCAGCTGATCTTTATATCTTTGTGTCCAGCGCTACCCGGGTCAAGTGGTTCTTAAGTCCACTCGACTGCGCCTGGCTCACAGCAAAAAGAGAGAGCGTGGCAGAACGATTCCAAAGGATGCCGAGTGCGAGATGGAGGAGCCCGCGAGCTCACTTAGTCCGGGCCGGCGGCCCCTGTGCCTCAGCATCAGTGTGCAGACGGACCTCAGCTCCACCTTCACCTCCCAGCCCGTCTCAAGCCTGGCAGCGCAGTCGCTGCCTCCCTTGCCCGTGCCCAGTCCCGCGGACTCCTTCTGCTCCCCTTGCTCCCTGTCCTCGCTGTTGGCATCGCCAGCCTCACCCCCGCCACCGCCGCCCCCTCTGCCCACTCTGCCCCTCCCGCCAATACAAGAACAGGTGTCTCCTTCTGAGGGCCCGGGCGGGCGACCGCAAAAGGCTGGGGAGCAGAGTGCGTCAGAGGAGCTCCCGCATTTGCCACTAGGCCCTTTCCATCCTCGCTTCTTTGACAGCAGCCAGCTGGTGAGCGCCCGCAAAAAGCTGAAAAAGACTCCAGGCTTTGAAGCCCACGGACGACGAGGTACGACAACCATATTGTTCAGGTGTTTTTTTTTGACCACACATTTGCTCTCGTCAGCAAAAGCATTTTTTCTATTAAGGCCCCAAGTGTCCCATCTGTGTCTTTGAAACCTTGTGGTTTGCGGCATTTCAAAAATTAAACTATTTTTTTTCAATGTTTTTCTTTTTCCCCCTTTATTTTGAGTGCAAGTAAAGAACTAAAAACAATGTTATTTTTTTCTCTTTTCCTTTTTGATTTTGGCCTATTAATGTTTTTATTTTTAATAATTTGTTTTTTTTCCTTTTTAGTTTATTTGTGAAAGATGGTGTTATTTTTTTTAATTGACTATTTTCTCTTTTGTGGATTTCTGTGAACATCTGTTTACGTCCTTTTGAAATATATACATATACGTATATGTATAAGGAGCATTATTGTTCATCTTTGTACAACACTGACATCACAACAAGAGTCCAGAATATTCTTTCATTCTTCCATCCCATTAAAAATAAAACATGGAATATTTTCTGTGCACATTTGCAGGAAGCTCCCCCATGGATGAAGTACTGGCCTCCCTGAAGAGAGGCTGTTTCCATCTGAAGAAGGTCGACCAGCGGTCCATCCCTCCCACTGCCAAGAGTGACGACGAATCCAGCAGCATCTTAGCTCAGATCCGTAAGGGTGTCAAATTGAGGCAAGTCCCACCCAAGGAAAGGAAAGACCAGGAGGAGATCTCTGCCTCCAGAGATCCTCTGACTAGGAGCATCTATGAGGCGCTTCGACGGATAAAAGAAGCCTCGCCCGAGTCGGACTCGGAGGACGATGGGCTGGGTGGGCCGGACTGGGAAAGTTAAGGTTTGAGACTACTAATGGGAGTCTATTTCCGTCTCTAAAGGTACATTCTACTGTACCCTATTGGGATAATTATTTGACCTTTTCCAGGTCCAAAAAATGGTACAGGCATGTTCCCTACAGCACTTCATTTTTCATTGTACCTTTCAAGGTACAACTCTTTACTTGTCAGACACTACACACAAGGCAAAAGAGGGGGATGGGTTGTACTATGTATCACCAAATGTAGGTCACATTGTTCATTTATATTCTTATTTTCCACATGCTTATAATTATTGTCACATTGTAACCATGCCGTATTTATCTGTCGCTAACCAATAGTAGTGTCACACAATTCCATCCTTCCGTATACACACTGGACTGACTCTTAAAAATGAAATGAAAAAAACCTCGAGAAAAAAATTGTCTTGACATTGGTATAACAAAAATCCTTTATGGGAAGGCTTTGTAAATTGGGGTCATCTGGATTATAAGAATTGAAATCCCACTGAGATTTAACATCACCAACCATAACCATAAAACATTACAACTGTTACCATCTTTAACATTTTCCATGTTACGCTCGAGAGGTGGGTCCTACACGTGGGTGTCGCATGCAAGTCATGTTGTGCAGACAATATAGTAAAGGCAAACTGCTCGTCTAATGTGACATTGCACACAAGCAGTAAATCCACCACTCGTCTAGATTCATCCCCCTCCCCCTCATGTCCTCTACTAGCTTCATCACCCCCATGTTCCTCATCCAGTGAGGGTGACCATCTGCTTAACTGCAGCATATGAGATGATAGAACTGTAGGAGATGCGGAGAGCCAATTTGGGGAGTTCAAGAAAAACATACCACGTGAATGCTTTGCGAAAAGGAGTAAGAGATCCCCGATCTTTGTATAGAAGTGGGAGGGAGGCCCTTCTTCACTGGTGACTGATATCCACCTTCTCCCATTACTTTTTTCTCCACACACATACTTGAGTAGGCAGTCACGCTCAGTTGGATGTCTCTTACTCACAAACTACCCACACGCAGAGGTGTCTGCCAACGTGTGTAGAAAGATTCATAGCTAACGTGCAGGCCGCATTATGCTGCTATTTCACTTCTCCACTCAATCTGAGGGCACTTAAAGACAAAAAGCGTTTGGAGTCACAGCCGTTAACCATTTTGGATTTTGAGTTTGCCTACCATCTTCAGGGGGCAGGTGCAGAAATTCGAACCTAAACTTCAGTACTGTGAGGCAAACTTGCTAAGCACTTAACCACTGTGCCGCATTTGGTCAATTTAATCCGTGCAGTGTCTTCCATAAAGTTTTTAAGTGTACATTATCCATTAGCACTATAATAGACTGACTTAATTTATGTGTACAGTAAGTTGATTGTCCTTTAGTTCACATTAATCATTTAAAAAAATAAAAATGTCGCTTCTCATTGAGGAGAGCCATTTCAGCATGGACTCATGGTGTTCACGAGCGCTTGTTGT
Organism: Stigmatopora argus; assembly: GCF_051989625.1. Lineage (NCBI taxonomy): Eukaryota > Metazoa > Chordata > Actinopteri > Syngnathiformes > Syngnathidae > Stigmatopora > Stigmatopora argus. The sequence continues at coordinate 9,866,541 of NC_135391.1, read as the reverse complement.
TGTCTAAAGCCGCTAAAAGTCCTAACAAGATTTGAAGTGGGTGTTCTGTCAATGTCAGCACATGCATGAGGTCGAACACTCGACCACTTGACTCTTATCGCAAAATCCACAAGCCCATTCCATTATAATAAATAAATACATACATTTAGGTTAAATTTATGGTAAAAATACTGGAAGCTGTTGTTGGGAGAATTTTGCTGTTAAAATAACAGGAAAACGATAGGATACATGTTAAACGGTTTATATTGTTAAAATGAATCTATTTTTGGTAGTTTTGTGTAAATGTCGGAATAAATCTACATATTTGATTTTCCCAGTACAATCCTGCCAACCACAGCTGCTATTATTTTACTGTATATTTGATTTTCTTTTTAAATCTCTTTTAATACACTGAAATTTTATCTCAGATGAGGATCACCAATTCTTTCTCTTGAACTGGAAAACCAATGCACGTGCTTGAGCTTGTGAAGCACTTTGATTCAAACCACATGCTCTCTTTTCTACACCTAACAAGAACTTTATTGTAACTTTAGCTCATTTTATCTACTGTGTATGTCATCCATTGCATAATGTTTGTCCTTTATCTTCCTAGGCATTTTCAGCCAAATGTGCATATATTTCTATCACGTATGACTTGCCCGCGGCCTATGCTATGCCAATGTAAAGAAATTCACTAACTTGAACACGCACCTCGCAATGCAACATTTAAATGCTTCCACATCATGTCCCAAATATTCTTCTTCTGTTGTTAAACTTACAAAGTATTTTGTTTGTTTGGCAGTTTATTTTTACAATTTTGTCCTGCATTTCAATAAAACCTTGCAATGCAAATATAATAAGATTGGATTTTTGGGGGATTTTTCTTTTGCCTTCTTGATTTTAAGTTCTGTTTTTTCAGTCCGCAAAGGTGAATGTGTAATGTTTCTAAATTACCAGCTTTCAAACACAAGTATCCTGAGGTACGTCTTTAATATCATGAGTTCAAAATTACTTTAAATAGTCAAAAATATTGCCAGTCTTCTCATACCTCTAATTACAATAATGATAACTACATTAAATACCATACATTACAAAACAAGAAAACGAAAAGCTTCTTATATTCACTACTGTACAAAGGCATTCGTCAGCAATAAGCATCTTATAATAAGGTGTTCCACCTCAAAAGTCAACATTTGGGTAACATGGGCCTTATTCCAGTGTATTAACCTGTGAAACTAACTAGTTTAAGTAGAGAATTATAATGTGAAAGTCCAAATTTAAATACATCATGTGATTAAAAAGTGTGGTTACACAGTGGAAACAAGGTGCTCAATTAATTACATGAGTTAGGACTGTAGAAGTTGCAGCATTTGTGTATGATTCAACAAAAAAGGAGACCTTGATAGTCAAAGGCAAGTGTTTCCAGAAGCCATGGATTTAGAATAACAACCAACTCTGTATATATAAGAGTATTGCACTGTTATGCATTTTCAGTATACTGTAGATATAGACAAGGGTTGCCATCATTTGCTTATGAAGTCAATTCTACAATAACGCTTTTCCATGGGTTGATACACAACAATAAGTCACTGCAGGATTTTACTGCATTTGCCTTCCATTCATTTACATGAGTACAAAGTTTGTCGTATATGGTTCTCTAATTATATATCACTAAAATATCCAGTGTAAAATACAAACCAAAAAAAAAAAATGAACTAACCGTGTTCACCCATTGGAGTGAAAAGCTCTGGCCAGAAAATCTCACACAATTAAAGTAGATAGAACACTCTTGAAGCCCTTCGAAATGCACCACTTTGACCAGCAGGGCTGCCACACAGGTTAGCGGTCAAAAGCCGTACACTTCCTGTTGTTGGGGGTGTGAATCAGCTGCATTGATGTGTTTGCGCTCCACTTGAAGAAATATACCTGATACAATGACATAGAGGTGTTGTACAGGGCCTGTCTGGTATTGCTCGGTGTGGGTGTGTGTGTGCGCATGTGGACCATTGTTGTCCTCGTCCCCCAAAAATGCAACCGCTCTCCCATAAGCACAGACACTTTTTATGTACAAAGATTCGACATGTCCACTGGCCTGTGCTCGGAAGGCACACTTTTAAGCAGAAGGCCAGAAGCTCCGCGCAAACATACACACTCACACACGCCACACTGAGTTTGGCAGGAAGACAGCTCAGTTGCCCGCAAAGATGGAAGCAGTCTGGATGCGAGACACTCGCCTGCCCACTCCGACGGTATCGCACGGCCTTCCCAAAATTTCCGAGGCGTACATCGTCTATCAAGAAGCGGGGATTTTACACGGAGGGCAGATATAGCAGATGGTGTGGAAAACCACAAAGTAGTGATTGAATCGTCTATTCATACTGGGTACCAATCTCGACTTAAGAGTAAATTTGAGGTACCAGTGAGCTTGGGCACAATGAAGTCCCAAAAAAATCGGCCACTTCTCATTTACAATTAGACTGCTAAAGGTCAAGGCCCCACAGAGTTTTTGCTCCATATATAAAAATTCACTGCTGTCACAAGGGATGTAAGTACTGCAAGCGGTCGATCATCTTATTGGAACTCAGTTTATTGACAGCTCTGGGTGTCGAGACCTGGGAGCATCCGTGATGTCCCTTTGTATTTTTTTGGGGTGGAGAGTCATCCTTTATTTCTCGGGTACCATGACACTTTGTCGCTTCCCCGCGCTGTCGACTCGCTTTGAATCAATGTGGTGAGAGGACGCTGTTTGAGGAGTTTGGGCAGCTTTGGCGACAGAGTCTTAACAGCAATTTAATTCCACATGACTTTTGACGTTTGTCAGGGGCCGGGAGGGGGGAGCACTGCTGCAAGCTGTGATGTGGTGTCGTTTTAGCAGTCAAACAACAGATGGCACTGAGGCACAGTTGTTAAATGGGAGGGCAGAGGTGTGTGCGTGGGCGTATGAGAGTGGCTTGTAATTTGCTTTAGCGGCTAAACGGTCTCTTCACTCAAGCACGGAGTGGAAGAAAATCTGTGTGTCGTTGGTTCTTTTTCCATCGGCAATCGAGACTCGTCAGATGAAGAAGTAACCGATTATTTTGTTGTCTTTTGTTAAAATCAATAAAAGAAACCCGACAGCTTTTTCAAAGTTGAATTTCTGGCCTGAATGATACACAGATTCAACGAGAGTTCAGCAAAGATCAGGCTCTGCATCCGTCACTGGGGCCTCAATCTGATTTTGGTTGCCCCCCCCAACTTCAATTTGGCCGTGGTGCGTGCGGAAGGTCGGATGAATGGTCGTATGGCTCTGTAACAAAGACGTGTGGCAGCTCCTTCTCTTAGCTGGCCTCTTCTATGAGGCGGGCCAAAGTGTCTCTGAGCTCGGTCAGCTCGAAGATCTTGCCGTCCAACAGCTCCAGCAGCGTTCGCAGGCTCTTCCTAAAGTTCTCCTGCTCCTCCTGATTGTCCTCCATTCGCTGTTCGGCCCCCGCCAGCTGCTGCTCCAGCACCCGACTGCGGAGCTCCGTCTCCTGTCGAGCGAGAGGCAAAAGGCATGATTGTTTGCCACCGCATTGGGGACCTATCAATAATTCATAGCGTCGAAAGGCTCACCTCCAGTTTCTGGGCCAGGGTGTCTTTCTGCTCCATGAGGTCATTCATGTTTTCCAATTCTTCTTTCAGCTTTTCCATTTCCTGGAAAATGACAGAATGGCTTTTAAGTGGTGTCAAACAAGAGTGCAAAATGCCCCTTTGGTCACCAAGTCACCTCTTCTTTTTCCCTCAGGGTTGCCTCCAGCTCTTCGATGGTTTGGTTGAGTTCTGTCTTCTGGGATTTGATGGCCGGGCTTTGGTTGCTCTGGCATTCAAGTTCTGTCACCTACAAGGACAAAGAATTGAGGTCCTCTGCAAAATCAATGAAATTGCTCCTTAAACAACTCACTCATGTTCATCTGAACGCTCGTGAGAGCCAAAACATTTCTTTACGATTCCATCCAGGCTTCTAATGTTGAGCGCTTTATTTGCACCAAATGGATTTGGCACATCAATAAGAATGAGCTGCCCCCCTGTGTGCAAAATGAAACATTCCCGTGCCGCCCCCCGCTTACCCGTTTGTGTAGTCTCTCGGCCTCTTCCTGGTAGGCAGCCAGTTGTTGCTTCCACTGTTTGACGTTGGCAGTGGACTCCAGCAGAGCTGCCGTTAGCTTGGCATTGTTCCCCTTTAGTGCCTCCAACTCAGCTTCCCAGTGTTTTGTCATGGTTGGGCTGCAGGACACAATCAAGCACAGGGATCACACAATGACTTCAACACACTCGCAACTAACGTTACAATTTAACATCACAAATCTTGGAGGGGGTGTAATCTATCAGCCTTGCATCAATCCACTTATCTAGCCACCATTTTTTCTTTTGTCTATGTCCATCTGTCGTCTGTTAATCCAGCTGCTTCTCATCCATCGTCCTTCCATACATCAATTTATAAACCTGCCGACCAATCGAGTCACATGCAGCCATTCCTTTTTTGGAAAACCGTCCAAGACACTGGGAATCTATCTGAGTACGTCCATTTTGGTTTTAGCATTGATGTAAAAAAAATCATTAATTTCACGACTTGGTAGTCTTTGATAACACAAATGATAAAATGTTTGTCAATATATACAATATGTGCCACCAAAAAATGAGATAATTGATTCCCTAAGCGATAAGGCATATTGAACCAAAGACTGAGCCCCCAAACTGAGATAGCATTCAGTAGATTTTGACAACAAACATCCTTTCTTACCAACAGATCCACTTACCTAACAATCATTTCACTTATCTATTCCTCAATCAGCCATCCATACACCCACCGATCCATCTTTCATCCATTCCATCTTCCATCTCTTCATCATCTATCAATTCATTCATCTATTACGCAACCATTATCCATCACCATGCATTGATTCTTACTGTCCACCCTAACAAAGAGTGCGGTGGATGCCAAGCCCGAAAACCAACTCCTCATATACTAGGTAGTCTCTGACAAGAGAATGTAATCCAAGATTATACGAGCAGACATCCTAACTCTAAGAGCTAATCTGATCCAGCTCCACGAGAAGACGAGAAGAGCTACCGATCCCACGCTGCCTAAACTGAAGTCAGGCGAACACACTACTACACCATCAGCGGCTCTGGTAAGTTAATGTTGCAGTATATTATGTCTGAAAGCAACTAGGGAGGCGCATGATACGGAAAACGATTGAAAGGCCCACAAAGTTAAAAGTAAGACACACAACTTTGTATCTGATCTCGGAACTACATTCACAGTGGATGTTTCTATAATGCTCACAGCTTGCCTCTCTCAAACAGAGGCAGTCAGATACTAACAACGACCGACCGTCTTTGAACAGACCAGGTCAGTCCATGACCAAGAGTGTTCTATTCTATTCTTCAAACACACACACATATGCAGAACTTCACTATTCCAAATAACACCCACTCTGTGAGCAGGAAAGGAGAAAAATCCCTGATCTAATTCTCTCAACACTCCCCCAGTGCCTTCACTTCTTACACAACAGCCGCCCCCTCTTGGAGTCCAAGCGTGTCTGTGTGTGTGACGCATAGGAGGGAGACGACACTCCATCCTACACATGTGAACTGGCAGACACATACACAAATACGCACACACACAGATGCTGTCACCAAGGCGCGCCAATGTATAAACCCCGCACAGGCGCTCGGAGAGCAGGAGAGCAGCCGAGACGTCAAGAAGTGAAGATAGAGACGGATGGAGAATGCAAAGCAAGCCACAGAGAAAAATGGTCATGATGGCCATTAAATGAGTCTGAATGGAGGCTGAATTTGGGCTCAGGACGAGGTACACGGTAAGTTCACCTTTATCTCTCAATTCTTGAACGACATTGTTTCACACTGTTATTTTATGGTAATGACGGTTTCCTACTGTTCAGCTGTATTATATTGTGTAAGTCTATAAAAATCATAAAGTATGTCAGTAAACTATAAACAAGTTGACCTTTATTGAGTTTTTGTGAACCGTTTACTTTTGCTTACGAGAAAGTACACTTTGATTCTTGTTGTTGTCAATTTGAACGGTTTTGATGTTCTTCTCCCCCACTGCTACCATGCAAAAAATCCTGAATAAAGCATTCACTTTAATGTTTTGTGCTTTACTCCTCTCTCTAAATGTGTGTGATTCTGGAGGTTTTCCTGCATCGCACATGCACTAACGTGCCAGCATAGTCAGGTTAGTTCTTCCCCCGTCACCGAGCACCTCCAAGAAGCAGTTGCCATGGCAGCAGCAGCGGAGGAGGGCGCTCACGGCATTGTGACGTTTGGCATACGCAACGCCCCCGTTCACTCAAGACTGCAGCCGAAAAAATGGAAAGAAACTCCTCGCACCCCTCCAACACGTCAAGTGCAATAAAAGCTGTCTGTCATGCTCGCTGCCTCTGCCCTTCGCACCCACACACACACTGGCCTACGTTCGCCCCAAAAATAACACATCTGATTCCACACACTAGGTGGAGGAAGCACACACACAAACACCAAATGATGGCCAGTTTACCAAGTAAAAAAAGTACAGTCCTCCAGTGGACATAATTTCTCTTTCAGATAGTATATCACTTCAAAAACTTTGAATGAGCATCATTCAGTGTCAAATGAAAAATCAAAGTGTAGAACTAAAATGGTCAAATCATGTTTTGTTTGTTGTTTTAGATTCAAGGAACGCCTTTTACAAATGAGCCCGATGACATCCATGTGACAGAGAAATCCGAATTTTGACTTAAGGTGCTTTTCTTTTTTATTAGGTCAGAGTATACTATGGGCAAAGAAAATAAGGTAATGTTGTAAATATAAATGAATATTCTGTCTAAACTGATTGCTGTCATTGGCGTTGAAAGAGTAAATAAAGACATTTATCCATCCATGCAACTTATTTCTGAAGTGTTTATCCAATATAGGTTGCTGAATTGAAGTCAAAGTCAATGTACGAACTGAACTGGTTGCCAGCCAATATATGGAAGAAAAAAAACCATTCCAACTAAAATTGAAATCTAGGAACAATTTGTAGTCTTCACTCAACTGAGTAACAAAAGGAAATGATCATTTGTTTAGAATGCTGTGGGTTATTTGTGTTAAACGATTGGTACATGATGTATTGTCCCATGAGGGCAATATTCCGTGGCCTAATTGCCTACTCGACATCAAAGTTTTTTTGTTTTTTTTAGGACATTTTGCGAATTTAGCATAGTTCACGATGAAGAGAGAGGATCAGTTCAACAAAGTTGCCCATGAAGAACTGTTGCTGTTGAAGACTGGTTTAGGGTAAATTGGTTGTAAGCCAATCGAACGACATGACTAAAAAAACTTTGAAAACAAATTACAAATGATTTGTTGCTGCCTCTGCAATTCACATTATAAGTGCTGTGATCGAGTATGTAGTCTAAGCCTACCTAACTGGCTCGTCAGCCACTAATATTTCATATGAAACGTTCCTGACGGCACACAATAAAATACGGGACAAGGTTAGAATATTGCAGCCATCCTTTTTTGAAATGTGAAAAGACAGCAGTTTGCTTGTTATGTCCACACTTGCAATGGCGAATTCCAGAGTGGAGCCTGTCTCCCACGCACACAGCATTAATGGACATACGCACACACACATTCACACACACCTCGGTACAAACCACCCTCACTGCACACAACTTCACTGAAGCCATAAAGAATTCATGATGGAACACTGGGAATTCCAAAGAATTTATGCTTTAGATTCTAAACCCATTTAGAAACATATGATTAAACCCCCTCCAAAGGAAAGGCCTCTGACACGGCCTTTCATTTGAAACTAATGAATGGTATTACATTAGGAGATGGATGTCATTAATTAAGATCACTGAGGAAAATTGAAATGATTGATACAAGATTACAGAGACGGGACAGTAAATGATAGATTCCTTAGAACAGAGCAGCTCAGTTTTGGAAGGTTTATTTTAATTGTTTAGTATGGGTGCTTGTATGTGTGTGTGTGTGTGTGCGTGCGTGCGTGCGCGTGTGCGTGCGTGCGTGCGTGTGTGTGTGCGTGCGTGTGTGCGTGTGTGTGTGTGTGTGTGTGCGCAAGCGAGATATTTTGTACACTCTTTTTCAGTCCATCTTCCTTCCACCGCCCACTCCACAAAATATGTTGTATAAGGCTTACAAAACAAATGATTAACACCTTTTTAGACATAAACCATTTGACCTCACTCAAAATAGTTGAGATTTGTTCTCACATTAGCATTTGGATCAGATTAGTACTATTACAAAGAACATAATCCACTGCTAAAACAAAGAATACAACAGTAGCATGCACTCTTGAATATATAAACACATCATTAGATTCCTGGTGCATGCCAAATTATTGCATAACACACTAAGTCAAATTGTATATAGATGTGATTGAACAAGTTCAAATGTGATTCAAAATGTTCCCTGAAACCAGCTTGAGGGTCAACTAAACCAATTTAAGTACACCAATATACTGCTATGTCAAAGACATGCCGTGCATATTTAGCAGCTGTTGGTCCGATTGTTTTTAATTGCCTAAAAATGTATTATATGGTATACAGCAGTATTCAGCCTCGTAATGACAGCCCTATCAGAAGGAGCAGACACGACAAGTCTTAAACTGCTCCCTAGAGGGAAAAGACATGAGAAAAGAGTGATGAATAGAAGAGCGCCAATGCCATCCTGACACGGCAACAACGAAATCAAATATATACATTAGTTTGCTCATACGAGCCAAAAAGGGCGATATGCACGTGGTGCGCTTCAAATCGATAGTACGGGAAGTGGAGGCCCTGTGTCTGGTGCAACATGGCGGACGCCAGCGTGAGCGACGTACCTATGAGCGAAAGCCAGTGCGTTCTGCGACGGTTCCGGTCTGGAGTCGGAGTTAGGGGTCGTGTCGCAGATGTCGTCCGTGCCGTTGATGTTTTCCATGGGTGGAGTTACCGGAGTCAAAGGTGATGAGAGCTCTCCGGCTGGAGACTCCTTATGTTCACAAGAAAGTTGAAGTAATCAGTCATCTTTAGCGTAGGAGGAAAGTAACAAATTATGCTTACTCTTGTTAGTGTGACCAAGTAGTTTTCTTTTTGTAACTTGGGATATTTTGAGTGTTTTTTCATTCATTCCTTCATTCATTTTCCATACTGTTTATCCTCACAAATGTCTTAGGGAGTGCTGGAGCCTGTCCCAGCTAACTACGGGCACCAGCCGTGGGTTTTCTCCGGGGACTCTGGTTTTCTCCCACATCCCAAAAACATTCAGGGTAGGCTGGATGAACTGTTTCCTTGTGGTTTGTGATTGGCTGGCCTCCGATTCAGGGTTTCCCCAGCCTGGTGCCCGTAGTTAGCTGGAAAAGGCTCCAGCATTTCCCCCGACCCTTGTGAGGATAAGCAGTACGGGATATGGATGAATGAATGAAAAATGGGTGAACTCCAACTCAAGATGTAGTCTTCTAAACTGTATTCTAGACTAGGACCTACATAGTAAATACCTGAAAGTCAACACAGACCATGTATTTTTTGGCTTCCTTTCAATCTTATGATGTCACACCCGAATAGATTCAACCTAAAAATTTAACATTTCATTGTGGCGTTGCGTAACAACAGAATAGAAAAATCGAGAACAACAAACCCAATCTCTAGGGTCTCTTATTATAGAGGATGGCAAAGAGAGAAAGAGAGCCGCCTCATAAAAGAATCATCTTCCCCATATACATAAATTGTTGACTTGGGAAATGATGGAGGTGTGTTTGCATGTGCTTGCTCGGCTGCCTCAAACACCGGTGAACTCTTAATGAGCACTCGCACATTCTGACAGGTCATTAAACAGCTCACTATAACCCGAGGAAAATTGAACAAGTGCGTCTTATCTTTATGCCCCATTCAAGCAAGGGGAAATCATTTGAATGTTGCACATACATGAAAGAAAGCTATTAGGATTTACAGTCGGGTGCGCGGTGCACCAACACAATGGCTTCGCTTGTGCGTCCCTAATGGACAAGGAGGAACTCCGAGATAAGAGACAGATTATGTCTCGTGTTACAGTCCTCATTCAAAAGCGGTGAGCTCCTATCGGGATTTGGCTTAATGGCCCGAGCATGTCACTCTCGGCTTTGCAGTATTTTCTACATCCTCTATTTTAAAGAAGCACTTCCTTGCTTTTATGCTAATGATTATCCATCTTTTGCTTCTCTAATGAAGCAACATAAGGCCCTTGAATTACGTTAAAATCTTTCTCTAAGGAGATTCTCCTTTGACAAAAAACACTCGTTTCTTCCCATAAACTTATTTTCAATTGAAAACCCCTGACATGCAGGCTACTTGTGTTTCAGAAGTTTTATGTTTATTTCGCTTGATGAGTATAAAGTTGGCCAATAATTGTGGTTCAAAGTGAAACATTATGAAGGGACAGGGCAGGGATTACAAATTAGAGTCACCAACCTAGCTTTTCTCAATTTAAAAAAGTTAAGAAAGTTGAGAAAAAGATTTCAGTGTTCATGCCTTAACTTACTTGAGAGGGCGACGTGGCCATTTCCATCTTTTCTTGACTTTTCTCTTTAGCAAGCCGCGCTGCTTCTTTATATTCTGCAAATTTCTCCGCAAACTGGACACACACACACACACGAGACGGGAAGATGAGTCAAAATCAGTAAATATGATAGCTGTCAGTTAACTTTGACAAAAAGGCTCTCGCTCATAAGACATACCCAGAAACGTGAGATAACTAGGTCGGCAGTATGACAGTATATAAATGTTAGCTGCTGTGGCATGTAACATTATAACAGATATTTCCCTTTGAAACTTAAGGACTGCTTGCTTTAAAAGTGTAAGACACACGTCCGCCGGAAGTGCACTCATGTCGGCCATCCTTAAAAAAGCAGCAAGTAAAACTCAATAGGATTCCACTTTGGCGCAATGGAAAGGCTCTGGTTTCAAGAAAGTGTAGTTGGAGGTGCACAACCCGGAGACATTGGATATGACCTAGCAGGTCGAGTGCGAAAGCAGTCCGTTTGTCATTTGGAAATGCATAGGCAAAATTCGGCAAATTTAGTACGTGAATTTTGTTTGGGCCTTAACTGTAGATTTTGCTTTGATTGGATGTTCTATGTAGATAATTATTTAAATGTAATAGCAGCAGAATTATCATCCAGGTAGTCATCTATCAAGATCAGGGTTTCCCTCTGATGCGAGGTTTAATTCAGAAGTTTCAATCACTGCGTTTAAAAAGAATACGCTGGTCAGATGTAAAATAAATGATCAATTACTGCCTTATAGATAAAGATAGTATACGTGTATACTATCCCTCAGTAAATGTCGACCTTAAATTTGAATTGAGAGCCTGGCGGCTGACCAAATTACACGAGAGTGTAAAAAAATAATATTCATACACTCTCAAACAGTTTATGATAAATAATTTATAGGAAGGTGAATGAATTTATGGATATTATTATGTGCACCGGTTGAGGGGAGGGGCAACCAAAGGACGTAATATTAATGTTCAACATATTACTAAGTGAAAGAGGAAAGGCCTTCTGTATCAGCTTTGGTTAGAAGAACCTTCATATTACAACAGTGTTTGGTTAAGGTTACTGTATGTGAGGGTTTCTTTTTGTATTTTTTATTATCAAAGCTTAATCATAATGCGTAAGTGAGAAACCACCACCTACACCCATATGCATATCATCCAATACACAGCTTCCATGAACACAAGAGCATCATTATTGTGAAATGCTAAATGGCTTTAGCGAGAAAAAAAGATAGACAAATGGTAAAAAAAAATGGTGGGCAGAGAAAGACATTGTGTCCATGTGTTTGTTGGAGTGCTACCTTAGACAGATGATGCTCAGTGGAGAAACCCAGGCCGTAGACGGTGTTTGCTCTACTGTCCGCCCACTGGCCAAACTTCTGGGAGGTCTTTGTGAACGTCATGTTGGGGCTGATGGTGCTGTTAATTATCGCCTGAGGCACACAGGATACCCACTTAATACATTTTTATTGAACTTACCACAGCATGTATATGTAGATGTGTGTGTGTGTGTGTGTGTGTGTGTGTGTGTGTGTGTGTGTGTGTGTGTTCAGACGAGACCGTGTTTAAAGGTCATGAATAATTTAGAGCGTATACGCCGTACACTTTTGGTCTGTTAATGAGGATTGTTGACAGCGATAGGTGTGTGTGTGTGTCGTTTAAGTGTTCCATACTGTAATCCGACATCCCTAGAGCAAAGCTAATTAAAAGATGATCAATGTTGTGGAACATTCTGATGAACTTACATCATTGATGCATACCATCATGGGTTAAGTTCAGCATACGCGCGTCTTACGTAATCAACTAATCTGCTTGGCTTAATGTTAAACGTTTGACGCTGCATCACAATCATTACACACACTGACGACAAAATAAAATACATGAATTCATCAATTGCCTCGGATCTTGAGGTACGCCACTGACACATTATGAATTGCCTGGTCGGTGGTCAAATTTCACAAATGATTGAAATAAACAAATAAAGTTTGTCAAATTGACTTGGTTTTCCATTGGTCATTTGTACTTTTTTTCTGGTCAATTATAAGTAAATCGATACACATCTTTAAATTAGTAAGTGTTGTTCACAAAAACGTCGGACTTGTAGATCCAACACGTCTGTATTTATATGCAGGCACAGGTTGAAACATGAGCTACGAGTCTTGTGAGGGCGTGCGGTGCATTCACAGTACAGTTTGCAGTATTTTAACCCCTGGGTGAGACTGTTAGAGGGAAACATTTTGATAAAAGCAAGTCAATGATCAGCAGCTGGGAAAAGAAGACACACGCTGCAGGAGATGATCGAAGCTGACCTTGGTTCCATCCAGGCTGATGATGCGGTAGACATTGCGCGTGCTGTCGTAAAAGTAGGACACTGTCACGGCGTGCTTGCTGGTGGGCAGCCAGTTCTTCTTAGTGTTGGGGTCAATTTGGAAGACGTGGGCCCGCGTGCTGTAGATGGGCTGTTCCCTGAAGGGGACGAAAAAAAAGTTATGAACTTCCTTGTGCCGCAGTACCAAGGTCTCTCCGAACCCGGTGCCAAAACGCTTGCTGTCCGCTGCAGAGTCGGATCGCCCTGGCAACCGAATAACCAGATCGCCGCGCTCCATCGTTGCGTGGAAATAAACGTTGGGCCAAAACAGTTATGAGTGCACGTGGTCCAGCTGCATTCTTGACTCGAAGAAGGTTGAGAAATGCTTTGTCATCACAACCGACCAACTGCACCATAAACTCGCACTAAGTTTGCCCTCTTCGCAGGCTGTGGCGTCTCTCTCTCTCTCTCTCTCTCTCTATACGCCGATATGGGAATGTCTGCAGCAAGGAGCCAGGGTCACACAGGGGAGAAAAGAGAGCGTTTAAGGCTAAATATAGACAGTAGGCCACGCTTTACTGCCAAAGACACACCCCACTGGACTACACTTTCCACATGGACTAACTTAAGTGTATGTGTGTGTATATATAAACAGACCCTGAGGAACAAAAAGATCCGCATTTCTTTGAGAAACATCTACTATAGTTTGGTTGAATCACCAGAAGACGGAGTACCACCGTTAGTTCCATGTACGGCTTTTGGAGATTCAGGGGATCCTTAGCTGCCCAACTTCTTTGGGTTTATTAGTGAGCCACAGACATTCATTCATCTTCCACACCGTTTATTACGGTGGGGGGTGCTGGAGACTATCCCAGCTGACTTCCGGCAAAAGACAGACTACACCATAGACTGGTCGCCAGTCAGCCGTAGGGCATGCAGAGACAGACAGAGAACCATTCGTACCCACAATCACACAGCTACCAAGCGGGAATCAATCTCACGCTTGCCTGCACCGAAGTGAGGCGAGTGAAGCACTACACCATCAGTTGGCTGGGACACAGACAGTACTATATCTCAAATATAATTTTATTGATTAACTGCCGCATATTCAATAAGCATTTGGGAAGTGTGGTGATTAATTGTAATGCTGTAGATGGAATTCTTTCCCTTCGTTTTTGACGCAAAATCTCTGTATAGTTTTCCTGATCCCACGTGACACTTTTACGCATTGATGTTCTTATTCTTTTTTATTCTTTGTTCAATCCATTTCAGCCTCATTAGTCACAAAAGTGCTGAAAAAAATATCTAAAAATATATAAATACTAGATTTGTATTTTTGATTACTTCAAGGGGCTACTATTGACACCTAGTTTGGATGTTGACATAGTGGCTGATTATTTTCTAATAATTTAACTTATTTTGAATTTTTCAGGGAGTTGCTTTACGAGCATTCAGTCAAGAATTATTTCATACTTTTAAAAATGTTTTTTTAAATGCATATACAACAGGCATAATAATTGCTCATATTTTCACTATTAATGGTCAGGGGTAGTCGTTATCCCCAATATAGCCAGTATGCTGTACAGAAAATATTAGAGTAGAATCCTGTTTCTAAAATACCTATTGCTTCATATCTCTAAAGTGAAATATTTGGACTTAGACCAATAAATAATATAAGCATATAAGCTCCATATAGAAATGGTCTAAGCTCAATGATGGGTTTGGCTGATATGACTTAATTCCTTATTGACCTGCTGGATTGACCACTGCCATATTCAAGTCTTTGCGCCATCCATCTACTCGTTTGACAGACCGACTGAGATGCATTGTTTTGCTTCATTGTTTCAACCACTGACAATGCCGTTGTCCTTTACAGCATTCTGTCGGCTTTTTGGAGAGAATCTATAGTCAGTCCAGTGCATAGGGAGTTATTCTGAGCTTGCTCTGCTGGCAGAGTGGGAGATAGAGAAGTGCTTACACTGCAGTGAGGGGGTGATGGTGGGACATCAAAGGCTTGGTGTATAAATGAACATTAAAATTCATCAGCAGTACCCCTCCTGTGTGTGATTAGCCAAGACTGGAAAAGACAGAACAACATGGAAACAGAGGGAAGTTAATCGGGAGGAGCAAGATGGGGGGAGTGAGGGTGGTTAGGGGGAGGCGGGGGGGAATAGGAAGTATGAGAGTGAATTTGGGATGATTACTGCTCCTCCACAAAGCTGCTTGTGGAGTGCAAATTATCATAATCATGGAAAGCAGTGCTAGTGGCAGAAGTGTGAATCATTTCAACTGTGCGCACATCACACAGGCATGATCTGTCTGTGTCAGGGGTGGCCATGTCCGGTCCTCGAGAGCCCCTATACAGTTTTCCATATCTTGCTCCTCTACTACACCTGAATAAAATTATCAACTCATCAGCAAACCTAACCCTAAATCTAACCCTAAACCTAACCCGGAACCTAACCCGAACCCGGAACCTAACCCTAACCCGAAATGCTGGTAGGGTTGGGTTTGGGGTTAGTTTTGGGGTTAGCGAGTTATGGAAAACAGACTGGATAGCTCTTGAGGACCGGATTGGTGACCCCTGCACCTAACCCTAACGCTAACCCTAAATCTCACCCTAACGTTAACCCTAAATCTCACCTTAACTCTCACCCTAAATCTCACCCTAACTCTCACCCTAACTCTCACTCTAAACCTAACCCTAAAGCTAACCCTACAGCTAAACCTAAATCTCACTCTAACTCTCACCCTAAAGCTAACCCCGAGGCTAACGCCGAAGCTAACCCTGAAGCTAACCCTGAACCTTCCCCTAAACCTTCCCCTAAACCTTCTCCTAAACCTAACCCTAAACCTAACCCTAAACCTTACCCTAAACCTAAACCTAAACCTAACCCTAAACCTAACCCTAAACCTAACCCTAAACCTAACCCTAAACCTAACCCTAAACCTAACCCTAAACCTAACCCTAAACCTAACCCTAAACCTAACCCTAAACCTAACCCTAAACCTAACCCTAAACCTAACCCTAAACCTAAACCTAACCCTAAACCTAACCCTAAACCTAACCCTAAACCTAACCCTAAACCTGACCCTAAACCTGACCCTAAACCTAACCCTAAACCTAACCCTAAACCTAACCCTAAACCTAACCCTAAACCTAACCCTAAACCTAACCCTAAACCTAACCCTAAACCTAACCCTAAACCTAAACCTAACCCTAAACCTAACCCTAAACCTAACCCTAAACCTAACCCTAAACCTAACCCTAAACCTAACCCTAAACCTAACCCTAAACCTAACCCTAAACCTAACCCTAAACCTAACCCTAAACCTAACCCTAAACCTAACCCTAAACCTAACCCTAACCCTAAACCTAACCCTAAACCTAACCCTAAACCTAACCCTAATTCTAAACCTAACCCTAACCCTAATTCTAAACCTAACCCTAACCCTAATTCTAAACCTAACCCTAATTCTAAACCTAACCCTGATTCTAAACCTAACCCTAATTCTAAACCTAACCCTAACCAGAATGGATAGAGGCTCTCATGGACTGGACGTGGCCACCCCTGCGTCTAACCCTAACCCTAATTCTAAACCTAACCCTAACCAGAATGAATAGAGGCTCTCATGGACTGGACGTGGCCACCCCTGCGTCTAACCCTAATTCTAATTATAAACCTAATCCTAACCAGAATGGATAGAATGGTAATTCTAAAACTAACCAGAATGGATAGAGGCTCTCATGACTCGACGTCGCCACCCCTGCGTCTACCCCTAACCCTAATTCTAAACCTAACCCTAACCAGAATGAATAGAGGCTCTCATGGACTGGACGTGGCCACCCTTGCGTCTAACCCTAACTGTAACCCTAACCGTAACGCTAACCCTAAACGTAACTCTAACCCTAACCGTAATCGGGATTGTTATGAAGCTTCTGGACAGCTTGCTGATGAGTTCATCACTTGATTCAGGTGTGGTAGAGGAGCAAGATATGGAAAACAAACTGGATAGGGGCTCTCGAGGACCGGACTCGGCCACCCCTGCGCCTAACCCTAACTCTAACCCTGCCTCTAACACTAACCCTAAACACTGGGTTATGTTTAGGGTACTGTTTAGGGTTATATTTAGGGTTATGTTTAGGGTTATGTTTAATGTTATGTTTAGGGTTATGTTTAGGGTTATGTTTAGGGTTATGTTTAGGGTTATGTTTAGGGTTATGTTTAGGGTTATGTTTAGGGTTATGTTTAGGGTTATGTTTAGGGTTATGTTTGGGGTTATATTTAGGGTTATGTTTAGAGTTATGTTTGGGGTTCTGTTTAGGGTTATATTTAGGGTTACCTTTAGGGTTTGTTTAGGGTTCTGTGTAGGGTTATATCTAGGGTTATCTTTAGTGTTATGTTTAGGGTTATGTTTAGGGTTATGTTTAGGGTTATGTTTAGGGTTATGTTTAGGGTTATATTTAGTTTCATGTTTAGGGTTAGGTTTGATTCACATAGATTCCTAATAGTATATATGGTATATAATAAGAGGAAGGAGAGCTCTAACAATTGGCGTGCAGGGTGCACTGCAAAATGCAAGCGCAAGTCAAGGGAGAGAGAAAAAGGTTGATGATGTGAATGCAAAGGAGTTGGGTATGATGATGCAGCCATTTTTTGTGGATTAAAAGGATTCTGTCAACTGTTAGTCTTGCACAATGGACATTTTACTGAGAATAGAAAACATTTTGCTCAAAACAGAACTGAACTTTGGCTGTTATGAAATATTAAGAGAGCATGTCAAAGAGGACACGACCATCAGAAATACTCATAAACCGAAACCTCAACAATTGTAGGGAAGGTGACAGGTGTTGTCTATAAGAAGCACTGTAGGGGGCTTGATGCACAGATGCACAATTATCCTGTGAAACCAAACTGCTTTCACGTTAGTCACTTTCTCATCCAAACGGTTGCACGTTTTTTTTCTACTTCATTGTATCCCCTTTAACTATGCAGCTGCCCCTATTTCTGTAGAAAAAAATACACCAGCATTACATAACAGGGGTCCATCCCTGGAGCGCTCACTATCCCTTAGATACCTTGACCCCCCCACCCCCACCCCCACCCCCTCCCCTTCAAACATCACCCAAGAGGGTTTCCTTCTTTGGAGTTCCTTTTAATTTAATTATTACTCATTCCACAGAGAACAGCTTTAGGGAGAGCTGAGCTCACATATTAGGCGGAGTAGGTTTATTAATAAGTGCGCTTCAAGATGCTCTATTTACTTAAAGTGCCTTAGATGACCCCTGTTGTACTATGAAATCACTTTCCAATATGCACTCTTGAAAGAAACGAAGAGAAACAGACAGTATTTTGCCTTTGGAAGTTGATAGATAGCTAGTTATTGTCCGACCTGGACTTTTTCCAAATGTGTCATAATACCAAGCAGTAAGAGTGTTAGTATTGAACTGAGAATGCTGATGGATGGAAGAAAGTCACACTACATGCGCAGAGTCGGAGAGATAATGTAGTAGAATTGATCATTCAGAAATGAACCTTTTGGAAAGCAAGACGCGCATCAGCCTGAACTTTTAAGAACAAAATTGCAGTGATAGTAAAAATACAAAAAGTTGTCCAAAGCCTACAATGAACATGTTGGTCAAATTATTTATAGAAAATATTGCAAAATTTCCCAACATTGTCTCCAGGTGTGTGTTCATTCATTTATTTTCTGAACCACTTTATCCTCACAAGGCTCGCGGGGGCTCCTGGAGCCTATCACAACCCTGAATCAGGGGCCAGCCAATCGCAGGGCACGAGGAGACAGACAACCAATCAGGCTCACACTGATACCTAGTGGCAATTTTGAGTTTTGGGGGAATGTGGGAGGAAACCAGAAAACCCGGAGAAAGCCCACGCAAGCCCAGGGAGAACATGCAAACTCCACAGAGGTGGACCAACGTGGATTCGAACCCAGGACCCCAGAACTGTGAGGCCGACGCGCTTTGTTTGCTGTCCTAATAAGGACAAAAGGTGTAGTAAATAAATGGAATGCAGACGCGCAGCTCATACAGCTGACATCGATACTTAGATGTCGCCATGACAACAAAGTTTTTGCCCTGGTTTGACATAGAAGCATTGACGTTATCGGCCCAGCTACACACTCCAACAGGCTTGGCCCTGAACCAGCCGGGTGAAACATCAAATAGGATTTTAATTGTGTCGTTACACTTTCAACCTTTATCATATGGGATTCATAAACCGACGTGTGATTTCCCGCTGTGCCCTCGATCGCATTGGATATGTTCCATTGTGGATCAATTGACTCAGTGAGTCCATTGCATAAGAGTAACTTAGTCACCAGCATAGCAGAGCTGGCGCGAGGTGGGAGACCGTTAGATGGATGGATGATGAGCTGCCCACACTGTGGGAGGTGTGAAAATGCTCCGTAGAAGCCTTCTGTGTTGTTAGATCTAATGCAGGAGTTTGGGCTTGAAATTGCAGCATGCCTCACACAATATTATCAACCTCTTAGTGGGTCATTAATCCCACTAAACTGTGGGAGACATCTGTTAATGAAAGTAAGGCCCGGTGGGGGTTAGGGACCACTGGGCTCAAGATGGCCGGGTAGGAGGCATGAAAATGAGCACTGTTGCGCACCAAGCAGGTACATCTTGCTGGTGGGCGCATTTGGTGGGAGATATTTAAGGTTACAGCTGCTGCCATGGAGACAGGATGCCACTAACATTCGCAGAAATAGTGCTCGGCATTGGAGCTGCATCACCCGGAACAGGATGTACAGAGCATCACAGAACAGATGTCTGACAAGATGGAAGGAAAACGCCAGTTTGTTACTTATGCCGCGGTTCTTAACTTACATAACCGTCTGTAATATAGGCAGGGAGCATGCAGTGGGAGGGCGAGGGAGACATTATTACCTGTGTCAAGGAAGTTCTCCCAGTTGCCTCTGAGCTGCTTTACTTTAAGTACAACTAATATCAGCTTTGAACGTTTCATGATTGGAGTATGATTTGCTAATGATGATGGCACGGAATTAAATTAAGTTTTAAAACAAAAGGGAGAAATGTTTTTAGCACATTCAGTCTTATTGAGTTGGAAGGAAATGCCTTATGTGCATACAGGGTCAGAAGCTATACAGTTAAAATATTCAGATAGCTCATTTGGCAGTAAAAGTTACCATGGAAAATCAAATTTAATAGCTTTAGACAGTAAGCATTGGATGGGTGTTTAAGCCTTGGCAGACGTTTGTGCTTTTTAAGTATGCCTTAAACCTCTTTAAGTCTAGCTACGTTCTGCATTGTTGTGGATAAAGAATAGTAATAATTCATACTAATTTGAAGAGTATATTAACTAGCCATTATAATGTATTTATTGGCTTTGTATTTTGGTTTTCACATTTTGTCCAATTGTTAAGAAAAGAATTCTTATGGGTGTTCAGTATTTAGTTTAAAGAACTGAAAACGTTGTTTGTTATGTGAATACCTCTGACAATGTCCATTAAATAATTGAATTTGTTTCAACTTTACATTGAATCTCATTATATAGTATAATTGGTCATTAAGGTGTATGAAATTAGGGGGAAAAACTTTTAGACTTCCATTTCTCTCAATTAGGATTACCAAAGTTATGAATGCGTGCAACTTTCCATGTTGGGCCTCAAGTCTGTCATACTAACAAACCGAATTATGAGTAGACTAATTAGCATGGCATGTTTAGATGAGCCAAAGCCTCCTTGGCATGAATCTGGCAGTACATTAGAATATTTCTATTTTCTTGATATAAAATATAGTCACTGCGCTGCGTCTTCGCAGTGTTTTGCATGTGCCACGGAGAGTAGCGTGAGCCAAGCTGTGATAATAATCACTTACCCCATTGTTGAGGACGAAACGCAAGGCGACACCTCTGGTAACGAGAAGCAACCTCCACCGTCGGATAAGATTCTGCGTATACACGACGCTGTTTTGTCCACACCGCTAAATCACCGTCGCTTGCGTCTGCAGGAATGTGAAGACGAGCGCTCCATCCCCCGCGGCTGGCTGGCTGTCACTGCGCGGACCCACGCAGAAACGTCGCTGAGCGCATGGCTCCAGTCCGAATCCGAGGATGAGTCGTCCTCCCTCCCGGTTCCGGGGGATCCGACGTGGCTGCAGGGCGTCAATGACAGATTCCAAGCCGAAGGAGGCAAAGGAGGGTGGAGAAGCCCCGCTGCGTGAACTGGGAAAGACAAACCAGAGGCAGCGGCAGCAGCAGCAGCATCACCGTGTCCACCCGCCTCCCTCTCCCTGATTACCATTGGCTCACAGGCTACACCCCCACATTTCTGAGTGCATCACTTCTGCACTGCACTTGTAAGCCTGCAGTTGCTGTGTATTATTTATACACGAATTTAAAACCATGCACCTATATTTGACTCGTTGGCCTGGAGGTTGGATTCAATTGGATGTGCGTCTTTTTTTTTAAATTAGGATGATGATGGGTCATTCGCTTTCCTCCCACGGAGGAACGAGTCACTCTCCAACCTTCACGTCACCGTTCCGTCCTCCGCAGTGACGTCACGGCATGGCTTCTCGAGAGACTCGTTTCTTTTTTAGGTATTGTTGACCAAGTTTAATGGGAAGTCGAAATGCAGCGAATATAGAAACACCCATGATGAAGAGAAATTTTGGTCCTGAATAGGAATCTTTTTTTTTTTCAAGTGCCTGTGCTTTATAGTACAATATATTTTCTCTAATGACATTATACCTGTAGTTTTTACTCCCTTTTTGGTCGAAGTGGGCCTAATACGACACCTAACATTACATCCACAGTTGACCATAAAAAGTCATGAATGAAGAAAGTCTATGAGTGACTATTGATTTATTCATTTTCAGTTCTGATTACCCTCAGGAAGAGCATATCCCAGTTAACAACGGGCAGCAGGCGGTGAACACCCTGAATTTGTTGCCAGCCAATCGCTGGGCACAATAAGACAAACATTTGCATTCTTACTCATATATCTAAAAACATTATCGATTTTTCAAGAAGTCTGTCATTTATGTTCCCAGTATGTGGGAGGAAACCACAGTATACCCATAGAAAACCCATGGAGGTATGGGCACGTGCCAACCAGTCAGCCTAGAAGTGACTAGTTTTAGTAATGTATCTCAATGCCTGCCATTGACAAGGATAGACGTCAATTCATTTAAACTGCAAGGATTTACTGTGAATGCTCACCTTTCTATGTGATGCCCTCATCCATTTTAACTGGGAGGGTTGCCAGTGATCATTTGAGTATTTTGGCTGGAAATTATCCAT
Source organism: Stigmatopora argus (assembly GCF_051989625.1). Classification (NCBI taxonomy): domain Eukaryota; kingdom Metazoa; phylum Chordata; class Actinopteri; order Syngnathiformes; family Syngnathidae; genus Stigmatopora; species Stigmatopora argus. The sequence goes on along the minus strand of NC_135391.1, from coordinate 9,844,413 downwards.
TTTGTGTATCTCCAGAAATCAGTTGCTCCAACAAGAAACAGGCCAACCATATGAGAAGACCTCTTCTAAAAGTTACAGCAGTGGCCTTTTATGGAATTCATTGGCCCCCATTGACGGCAATAAATGTCCAATTTGTCTTGTCTTCCCAGTCTAAATGGATTAGACGCTGTGCGCCATCAATCACATTCCCACCAAGTCCTCCTAGTTTAAATAAATTAACAGTCTATGTTTATAACATAACATAATTGGTAACATCTTTCTTGACGCCAAATTAAAAGTACTATTCTATTGCATTTCACGCAGACGGCTCCTTTAGATTAAAACTATTGCGTCATGATGACGCGGTCACGTGACCAGGAAGTAAATACCTTCGTGTAGTTTACATTGGGAAATGGTAGGTTTTGAAAACGCGTAGTTTTTATATAAATCATGTGATGAAGCGAACGATTTATTTTTGTAATATTACTCGCGTGATTCGATTGAGGCACCGCCGTCATTCTAATTATTAATGTTGATTTCACTAGCTTGAAGAACTAGCCCGAGTTACTTTATGATTGTGGTTTTCCTCTCACACCTCAGTCAACACTTAGTTGCCTAATATTTAATGTTTCATCTTTTGCTAATTGTTCTTCTTTTCCCTTTCATCACTGACACAGAGACTGCGCGCCACGTGTTTTTACGGCACATAGACGAGTGGACGACCGGTTTTCGAAATGAACTCACGGAATCACCCAGCACCTTTCATGGATCCGCATTTTAATCGTCATGAACTGAGCGATCGGTGAGAATGACTGAGTATTACTATTGTTTTTGAAATATTAAATATGGGCTTCCGGTCCGTTGCTTTTACGCGATCCGACACTGTTCTAACCATGATTTCCAACCTTACATTGATGTTGAACATCAGGATGCTGAGTTTTAAATTAACCAAAATACACACAATCCCTTCTGAATCGCAATTATTTTTATTCATTGGCTACTTTAAGTGAGTGTGGTTCACAGCATTAAATTATTTGGTAAACAGAATTCTAAACTTTGTTCAGAATGTAATTTTACAAATTATTTTCCGTATTGGAGCAATGGAGATGCTCATAACAAAGGGCTGGAGGGGAAAAAAAATCTGATCCTTCCCAAATGACGTTACACAGTTATTGTCAACCTCAACATAATATTTGGTCTCACCCCTGTAGACAAATGACCTACTTCCTGTAACATATTTCTAGTCTTTTCCTGCCATTGACAAGAATACACATCCAGTTCATTTCAACTGGGATTGCTGGATTGGACATCTGGTGACGTCAATGGCAGCCAAAGAGCTAACACGTGTGTAGGAATTGTGTTGATGTTCCTTTTCATTTCTGCACATGGCATCTTTCCTACTAGTGGGAGGAATCCCAACCCGTTCCCTCCTCCACCTCATCAGAATATGAACGATGGTCGCAAGTATGTCTTTTTGTCTAAAAGAGAATTGTTGACACTCGTATTTATTTGCGTTTTAAAAGCTCACTCGTGCTTTCACAGGAGAAAACACCAGGACCACTTTGCTCCGGTTGCGAAGCGGCAACGTTCTGACAACTCAAACCACCCGCCTTTGCAACAACATTACTGTGCTCTTCATTTTTCTATCCTTGACCGAGTAATGGCGGACCACTCCGGATCATCGTTTCTTGATTTCAATTACCCTCTTCCCAGCTCACATAACCATAACCGGTCTCCTGAGAGTTCGCCCGATTTCATAGACATCAACCCTTATTCCGATGGCAAGGTAGCATAATAAGAAGCACTACTTTATTGCAGAGCATTTTTTTTCATATTGTTGATGTATTTTTGTGCCCTCAGGCAAGCAAGCAGGTGTTCCATCTATTTGAGTTGTGCAAGCAGCAGACTCCTGATTTAACTCACAAAGAGGTGTGCACTAGGTTGCTGCAAGAAAACGGCTGGGTCTCCAAAGGTGCGTATGAAGCACTCTCAGTCAGTGTACTTTTTTTCATCATTGCTTTGCTGTTCTCACAGTGGGGTGTCTGTATTTGACGGGATCCTCCATGAATGGATTAGGCAGCCGGAGCAGTGACGCTGATTTGTGTTACGTCCTCCACGAAAATGTAAATGTCTTTTGACTCTACCTTTTACCGCCCGCCTCTGCTATCGAGATTTGTTCTCATATTCGTATTGCCTCATGTTTCAGAATCAAAAGAATTCAATTGCTGTACTCACTGAGCTCAAAAGGATTATATATTCAATGCGTGAGTACAAAACTCAATCATTTTTGCGCTCTTTGCCGTTATTAACAGGATTTTGCTAAAGTTTTTTTTTGCTAATTGATTGCTCATAATGCTGTATCTCTGTTTTACATGCTGTCTTTTTGCATGTGTGCCACCTGATTTTGAGGATCTGACGATACCGAGTCCCGTTCCGGTCACTCGGAAATGTGTTAAAAAGAGAAAAAAAACAATTCCTCATCTTTTGTCTTCCCCTCATTTGAACTACGCCACCACGGACGGCAATATAGCCATATAAAGGGTTATAACTATACCATTGGTTCTAGGAAGTAGAAGAAAAAAAAGCCAAATCTCTATTTTTTTGGGTGGTGGGATGCAGGTTCATTGTGGGAAAGTTTTTATTTTTTTATGCGCTGTAAACCAATTTGCTTCTAAATAGTATGAAATCTGTTCAAATATAAATGCTAAAAACATGGGCACAAACTGAGAGCAATGGAGTGCTGAATCTCAGAGTTACATGTAGAAACTTTTTTTTTAATCTAAATTTTCTCCAGGATGCAAGCCTTTGTGGTTAGCCAGTATGTTATTCAGATATTATAAATATTATCCTTTTACTCTTTTATAATTTTGTACTGTTAATAATGTGCAAACACTGCAAAACTACAAAATATTTTCATTTATTTCTCTGATTTGTCTTCTAGATGCTGTGGACCAGATCCTTCTAATCAGAGCCAAAGTGCCAATCCTCAGGTTCAAGTGGAAAAACTGGTGAGATAGAATCAGTACTCGCCATTGACCTTCAAACATCGGCTACCATTGACGACGATAGATTTGCCAATCCATTTGTACTGGGAGCGTAAGCAGCGATTCGTCGCTGTCAGCCTTCCCAGTGCAACTGTATTGGACTTGTATCGTGGTCAGTGAAAGCTGGTGAAGGATGTTTCACATGGTTCTAAAATCCAAGGTTGACTAATAAATGGAATTCTCCTTTCAGCCAACTGATATTTGACTTGAACGTCAACAACACAGTGGGAATCCGTAACACATTTCTTCTAAGGAGTTATGCTTATGGTAATTTTTATGTCAGTTTAGTTATTTTGATCAGTTAAAGGAAGGCTAAATTCATGTAAAACGACTGTATGTCAAGTTGAACCCAGGATACGGCCCCTCATACTTGTTATTAAGAAGTGGGCACGTCACCATAAAATCAACGATGCCAGTCAAGGAACCTTAAGCAGCTACGCACTAACGCTGATGGTGCTACACTACCTCCAGAGTCAGTACCCATACGACAGTCCGCCTATTTTAATTCTCATTTCAGAAAATATGATCATTTTTTTATTGTCCTGACAGCTCGTGACAAACCGGTCGTTCGTTCGCTACAGTTGGACTTTCCGGTAAGTCATCACATTTTTTAGGGCAAATTGGTTTGGTTAGCTAGGCTGGGGAAAAAATTACATGAGTTCTTTGGATAACCGAAAAACTAGTGTATCATTTATGATGCAACTGGTGCTTTAGGTTAATAAAAGACAATTGTACTGTGTTTTTAATTATAAAAGCATTAAAAAGAAACTCGAATTGATTTTCAGGAGTGTTTTGATCCCAATCTGGCCATTGAGGTAATCCCGGAGAGAGCCAAACGCATCCCACGCTTCCACTCGGACAACGGCTCATCCCTGGGGTTGCTGCTTCTGGGTTTTTTCAGATATTACGCAAAGGAATTCAGGTGTTGAAAATAACGCATGACGTCGCCAGTGCTTGTCCGTCACTTCTCTTTGCGTTTCCCTTCTTATTACGTATTCTTGTCCCATCTTGTCCCAGCTGGGAAAGGAGCGTGATTTCTGTACGAACTGGCAGAGCATTGCCTAAGGAACATCCACAGTGGAGAGACAAATTAATATGCATAGAAGGTGAGCATGTTGTCAAATAGACCACGACCAAGCATTTCTGAAAGAATCCTTAAATGGGAAATAATGTGGAGGAGAGAAAGTGTCATCATAGAAGGTTGATATTTGACGGTCTACAATTTGGTGTCTTGTCGTGAAGGATTCTTTTTCTGAAATGCATATTTCATAATCAGAAAATAACAAATCTGGAGACTTTTTTCTGTATATCTCTATTCTTATAGAGCCATTTGAGAGGAACAATGTTGCACGGGCGGTTCACAAACGAGACAAATTTGATGCTATTAAGACACAGTTTTCAAAGGTATGCAATCGTAAATAATTTCCTAAACAATCTGTTCCAGTTTTCTAAGCTTTTATCGTGTCATTTTTTGCAGTCTTGGATGGCACTGAACAATTCGTTGGACCTAAACGCCATTCTTCCTGTTGAAAAGATCATTGATGACGAAACGTCTTGTTTCTGATACATTTACATTCCTCTGCTGATGTTACCAACAGCCTTGCTTTTTTTACTATTGTGTTTTAGAAATTATAAGTTCCTTTTAAATTTGTCAAGTTTGCTGGATGTTGTGATCTGACAAAAGGAACATATAAAAGAAAAACAACACCTTTCTCATATATGCATCACATTGATAATGGGAATCAATTGAATAATAATACATTTAAAAAAGTTTCATGATCAAACTGAGTAATAGTAGTAGAGAAAACAAAAAAAAGGAAAGGTAAATTTATTTGTATGGCAAGGTAATTCAAAGTGATTTACATTGCAAGAAAATAAGACAAATGGAAATAGAAATAAATAAAATGATACATTCCTATTTTTGCCAATCAAATATAAGATTGCCTGTATTTTTCCTCTGACATCAATAATACAAATGGTCTTAGGCACCAAATTATTGAGTTCAATAAGTCCTCTATATTGCATGGACGGTGTGAAAGGAGATATTTGAAGCCCTTTCAAAGCTGATCAATTGTTTACTATTCTAGTTCTGTTCACATCTATACAGGTGTTTTAAGCAACAACAAAAATTGTTGAAATAAGCCTTTTTTGTTTTGACTAACAAAAATGTAAAAACAGCAAACTTGAAACTGAAGTGAGAGTTTTCGTTTAAATCAGATCATGGCAGATTTTAAAAAGATGTTTTTTTGCGAGGGTCTCAAACATTTAAGAGTCAAATTAAAAAGTGCATGTGAGTAGCCCTATTAAGCATTGCCAACAACAGCAGGGGAGATGAGGGAGTACTGTTTCAGCACATGGCCTATATTTAACTTTGGGATTTTGATCTTAAAGTTACACGACTCCAGCTGCAATTGCTTAGTGCAGATTGATGTCCACATCATGTCTGTTTACCCACATTGCTAGTAATATTTTCTAGGAATTAAGTGGAATGAAATGTAGGCATTGTAAATTATGCCAGAGCCGAGACCCAATCAGATTGAACACCCCCCATACCCCTATATACTCTATACAAACCCCCTCTCCGTTCCCCTGTTAGTCTATTTCTGAGTCAGCTGAGTCAAATAGACCCCACCCATCTTAGAATGACACAAATGGAACAGACTGACGGTCCTGGACGCAAGAACAGCCAAAAACACCAAGAACACAATATAAAAGATCCCCATAAGTAGAGGAAAGATGGAAGAATGTGAGAATTTGGATTTCGAGTTAACCAAGCTCACAGAGTTCCAGGGTGAGGCTTCAGATGTCATCAGCCAGGACGATGAGGATGAGGTGGAAGAACTGCAAAACAGGTGCTTAACAAACAAGGCCTATTAAACACTTATTATTATTTTTTTACTCTTTCCTAAGTGTTAAAATTCAGATTTCGAATGGCACAAGTGGCTATGTTATTTAAGTCCTAAAATGATCTACTCTGCAGCTAGCGTGATGATCTGATACATTTAGGCACTGAGGACAGCCTTATTCTGCCAATACATTCCTTGCCTATCCATAGTTTGAGAAACAAAAATGTGTTTTTGAAGTCCCGGCTTATTTTGCATTACAGATATTTGAAGTCAATGCAGGTTTTGTTTTATCCTTATTTTGTAAGAATGTCACCCTCATTTGTCGGGGTGTATGTAATGGCCTTTGGAGCTCAATTGGCTTCTCTCTTCCTTTTTAGTCTAAGGGAGGTTGTCCAGGACCAGTCTGTGAAGCCCAGACTCCAGTGCTTAATGGTGGATCCTTCATTCTCCATGGTCACAGTCCAGAGCGAGGACAGTGGTATCGTGTGGGAGACGGCTTCTAGTCGCTGCTCCACTCCTTGGGCCTCTGAGACCAGCTCCATCACAGAAGCTTGTAACACAGAAGGGTCTGGAGCTGCTGGGAAAATCACCATCATCTTTGATGAGGACAAAGTACTTCGCAGGAGGACAAGGTCAGGAAGGAGCAGCAGATTGAGGAACAGACTGACCAGACCCGGCAGTTTAAGATCAGCCTCAGCTCTGGGAGAGGAGAGACCCGAGATGGCAGAAGTGTCGCTTCCCAATGTCAAAGAGCCACAGACCGGAACAGAGACAGATTTGGAAGAGATAAAAAACAAAGATCAGCAGTTATTTAGTTTGATTTCAGAGGGCTACGAGATTCTTAACATCAAAGTTCCATCTAAACTTCCCACAGTTGACGAAGAGGAGAGCACAGAACTGAAGGACAACTTGACTTACTTGGATGAGACTCCCAAGATCAGGACTCGAACCCACCTCAATGAAACCACCCAGAACAATCCCCCTTCTCAACAGGTGCAAATACTCGAATCTGTTGAGGTATTTATTGAGTCTTATGAATTTATTTTACTTTTGTTTACTTGTGGCAAAACTTTGAATCACTTTCCTTATTGTGATTAATCCACAGCCCTCAAATGAAGACACCCAGTCTCTGGTGGACACTGAGCTGAAACACTCACCCATACTGCAAGATGACTCCAAAGACATTGATTACTTTGAGAAATTTACCCTGGTGGATGAGGTGGCTCCTGGACAAAAAACTCCAGAACTTAAAGAGCAAGGGGAAGAACCCATGATGGAATGTACGGTGGAGTCAAAGGTAGACAAATACAAGCCATCAGAGCCGGAGGACTCATTTGTCATGGTGACAGAAGTAGAGATAGTTGGCGAACACCTGGATGAGGTCTTCTATGGAGAAGGCGCTCCCTCAAAGGTACTGCAGCAAAAAATGGAGGAGGAAGTAAAAGGTTCAAGGGTGAGAAGAGACAGTCAGAGATCCACGAAGGAGAGCGGCTCGGTGTTGTTTGGAAGTGAAGAAACCACACTCACGCCTATATTTATCTCCCCTGGACCCCCTAAGATAATTGATCCCATTCTGCTGGAAGAACCCACCGCCATGTCTTTCATGTACTCAGACCTTTATGAAGACGCAGTAGGTGAGAAGAGAAAGAGCGATGAGGAGGAATACTCCGAGGTAGGGAGCGTGGCATCTGAGAAATCTTTTAAGAAATGTTTTTCGGATTCAGAGGAGGCAGAAGGATACCTGGAAAAGTTCATTTTGAAAGATGACACACCCACAGTGGACATTCCATTGGAAGTGGTGGAAGATCAACAAGACCGGAGGATGATGTGGTCCCTGAGTGAGTTTGAAATGACTGGATGTCTTACAAGAGCTGTGGCAGAAGAAGAAGACTATGACAAAGCAGAAGATCCAAAACAAGCTGTAGACCATGGACTAGTAAAAGATTCAGATATATCAAAGTCAAAAGAGCAAGGTCTAGAAATTGAAGACAAAGAATTACATTACTGCGAGGATAGTCAAGAACCCCTTGTTAATAGAGATTTAATTCATGAAGATAGTCAAAAGAAAGAAGACCAGCAGGCAACATATCAAATTCCTGAGAGATCCATTAACATACCTTTAGACTCTAAGATTGTAACAGTGGAGACAACAAATGAACACGTTAAAGATGAAAGTCAAAGTAAAACACAAGAGAACTCTCAGAAAGAGGTAGTGCAGAAACAGAAACTTGAGATTCCACCTAATGTTATTGAGGTTCTACAGAGGGACGACACAGTGGGCTATGAGCCGGCAATAGTTATTGATGTGGACATCCTGGAGGAGATCCCGGCTGAAAAAGCAGACAGAAAATGGGAGGACTCATTGGTAGAAGAGAAATATAAGAAAATTGAGCTCAATCCCAATGAACCTGCACTTGAGGTCCTCACTGAGTATGGCCCCATGGTGCATGCAGCTGTGGATGTAACTGAAAAAACAGCTGATGTGACCCAGACTAATCTCCAAATTGATCTTCAGGAAATAACAAGTATTCCTCAAAAAGAAACACAAACGGATATTTTGACACAGAATGTTGCGCTAAAAGAGTGTGTTTGTTTTGCACCTGACAATGAGTTGGAGGTCATGACCAAAATAGAAGAGCAAAAAGCAGATTGGAGTAAGACAACACCAGAAATGAATGCCCATACGTACCACACACCTTCAAAAGACAGCAAGGCTGATACTTTGAAGACTGAAAGGGACAATGACTTGATTCTCCTTGTCCCAAAAGGCCAAGCTTTGGAGATGGACATAAACATGAGTCCAAGCTCAGGGAGGATAACCAAATGTGATAGAGTGACTCTTCCTGATCCAAACGTAGAATTTGAACAAACCAGTACACCTGATCGCCACACTATGGATACAATACAGTTGCCTCAGCTGGAAGAACCAATTAGAAAGTCTGAAAAATCTACAAAAACACCTTCACCTGCACCTTCAGTAGAAAATGCAGGGACAGATGAGTTGGAAACAATGAGGGACAAAGATGAGGATATTTTTTCTCCTCTGATGAGCTTTGTCCCACAAGAAGATTTATTCATGCGCCAAGAGGAGAACCTGCAATCACATGCTGCAGACATGGATGAAAATAGAGAAGTTGCGACAGAAATAGATGCAGACCTGGAGACAGTTCCTTACATAGAGTCTGAGGGGGTAAAGAAAGAACAAGACGAGATACCCGAAGATATTCCAGATTTGACAAGTGATTATGAGATTATAACTAGACTAGACAGCAGCGAACTAGCAGAACTTGGAGGATGGGGAGATGTACAGGAAGCAGAGCATGTGTCGGTTCAGGTGGTTGAAGAAGAGGAGAAAGATGACTTCAAGAACGAGGAGCTCATTGAGGCTGATTATGACATCATTGATGCTGAGGAGCAGATTCAGGCCAAACTGGCTGAAGAGCTACAGGGTCTGGATTGGTTCTGTCTCACTTGTCAGTCTTTGCTCTCGATGGATGACTGTGATTCTGGCAACCATGATGGTCATGAGGTGACTGCAGTGTACAAAGCTTTTGAGGACGTCAAGGTATGGGATTATTCGAATGTATGCATGTGGTACATGTCCATTTGAAACTTGCTAAACCTTTTAGCCACAGTGGTCACTACACTGGAAAGCTATTCCAAACTGCCTTAAATGAAATGACACCTGCCCATTATTGAAGAAGAACAATAAAGCTTTCTCCTCAGGGTCAGATAATGTGTTGAAAAGAAGTCCAAAAACATTTACGTTCAAAATGAATGAAAGTTTGCTAAATGGTGGATGTCTGACCTGTAACAGGAGCAACTGAGTGACTGGATTTCAGAACTACAAGCGAGGACTGAGAACATCGAGGACCTGGTATCTGAGCTGGAGTTGGCCTACCACTGTGTGGAGGTACAGTATACTTACATTATATATATATTTTTCCTGTCTCAAACAGGTCAATTAAAATAAAAACGATTCAAGGTTTTAAAAATGTGCTCTATCAAATATGGGGTTTTGACTGATTTTCATATACGTGAAAATATTTTTGGGGTGGATTTTTAAAAAGCGCAATTTCAAAAACACAACATCCAATTCTTATAACTTGATCTTATTAGACTGTTTTTCTGAAGGATATTTCTACCATAATTTCACCCTTATAGATCACTGAGAATAATTAATTTGCTCCTCCTAACCTTTTGTGACACATCTCCACTCTTCTGTCATCCAGCACCAGTGCGTGGAGAGCGAGGCGGCCATGCAGGCGCAGAATGATGAGACGATGGCCTTGGTGATGCAGCAGTATAATGACATGTCTGTAGAGATGGAGGAAGAAAAGAAGGCCAAACTGGAGCAGCTCTACGACCAGATTGTCGCCTTCCAGGAGAGCATTGACTCGGCCAAGGCCACCCTGGAGACGACAGCCAGAGAGGCTGACGCGGAAGCTCGGGTAAGGATTCCAACCATAAGTTACTATCAGTGCCATTTAATACAATATACAATACTCTCCTTGTCTTTGAATCAAGTCTGTGCTGACTGTCATTTAATGTGTTTTCCCTTTAGACTTTGGATGACATTGATGCAAGGTATTATTACGTGTTACACTAAATTAGTTCATAATGTTTCCCTTCTGCATAGATTATTGGCTCTCAGTGAAGAAAAAAAGAGTCTTGCACATATATTTAACAAGTTCATTTCAAAATGTACAGAAAAAATAGTGAATTTGCCTTCTGAAAAGTAATTTTCAGTTTTACCGTCTCTTTGAAATGGTGTTACGAAATGAGGGGACTTGAAAGATGTTCCCATTTTTTTATATTCTTTATGAATACATAGTTAAAATATACTGTATGAGTTAGCAAAGTTGGTGACCACAGCAGAGCATCAACAACAATTGTAAAAAATGCTCACAGATGTAGGGTAAATCATGTTCATTTCCAATTCAACAACCAATTGTTGTGTGGTCAGTCTTAAGGCAGCTCTGGAGTCAACCACGTCCCTGGAGTTGGGCTCCCAGGGATTGCTAGTGTTTGAGGATTACGCCAAAGCCAACTCCTCCAACCCGCAGCTGGCTCAACGAAAGGGAATTCCAGGTATGCAGATGCATGCGCTGAGAGCACAGGGCCAACTCGCAGGTGATTAACGTTTACTTATCTGTGCCACAGCCCCTCAGAAGCCCACACTGGAGCCCCAGGAGGCGGGATCAGCCTCCAGCACTAGTGTCACCGTTTACTGGAGTGTCAACCCTGGAGACGTCATTGACTGCTTCCAGGTCTATTGCATGGAAGAGCCACAAGGAGGTAGAATACTATTGACGATATATATGCAGGCTTTGCTCAACTATAACCAATTATTGCAATGTCATACAATAGACTCATTTATAGATTACATTTGCTCCCAAATCATTGACAAAACATTATGAATATTTGTGCCACGGACCGTATTTTCCGGACGATAAGTCATGCCTTTTTTCCATAATTTCCCTGGCCCTCTGACTTGTTTTTTTTCTCTGACCACAAACAGCCCATTATGTTGTTTTTTAGGCTACAGATATCTGAAAACTGTTATGTTAACAGATGCCTATTTAGCCCTTTCTTCTCCATTTTACCATTGTTTCTTTAATGTATCGTTGTTCTTGGTTTCTGATCAATTAAAATACCGCCCCCCAAAAATGAAACCTACTCAGGTGCGACTTATAGTGCGAAAAATACGGTACTATAGGCCAATGTAGGATGCTGTATGACAATATAATGCTATATCCCATAACAAATTCAGCTCTCAAAAAGATGCCATTCTATGTACAGCGTACAGTATTCATTAAGGGTATCTATAAGATACCGTTATAATTAAATTGTGAGGACTTTTTTTCTCCCCCAGCTGTGTCGGGCGAGTACCGTGTGACTGTAAAGGAAAGTTACTGTATTCTGGAGGAGCTGGAGCCAGATAAGTCTTATAAGGTGTGGGTCATGGCTGTCAACTACACAGGCTGCTCACTTCCAAGCGAGAGGCGTGTCTTCACCACAGGTCAGCGCACACCTTGGCCAGTAAAGTCTGCTCGAACTCATACGCTGAACACAACAATGACTTTTTCAGCGCCGTCAGTGCCAGTCATTGATACCGAACGCTGCACCGTCACCTGGGACTCGGCCGAGCTCAGATGGAGTCCGGCAAAACAAGATCCCGGACAGAGTTTTATCTTGGAGTACTGTCGCCAGTATGAGTTGGAAGGAGATGGGCTTAGGTGGGCCATGTTGGGTTTATGACCTTATTTTCCAAATTCAAGTCTTAGGCCAGCATCAAGATATCACGCGTGGAGCCATTTTTTGCCCTTTTATTAAAATGACAAATAACAAAGTTTTGGATGCCTAATATTTTTGCACAACTAACTATTTCTTTGTCATTCCTCTAGATCGATTGCAGGAATAAAAAGCTGTGAATATGGAGTTTTGCTGCAACCCAATGAGAATTATCTGTTTTACATCAAAGCTGTGAATGAAGCTGGAGTCAGTGAACAAAGTGAAGCGGCTCTTATTTCAACTAAAGGTTCGAAAAGAGATCCAAACATAATAAGATCCCTGGCTGATGCAGTCCAGCTAATGAGGTGTTCGAAAAGTGTTTGGCATTTTTTTTTATGTGAATGCTTTTCAGGAACAAGATTTCACCTGTTAAAAGCTTCAGCTCATCCTGCTCTGGAGCTGTCAGAAGACCAAACCATTGTTTCATTGTCACAAGATTCTTATGAACACGTATCACCCACAGAAAACCAGTGAGTATCTATTCATTTCAATGGGCAAACCGTAACACAAAATTTAAAAGGATAGTCCAAAACAGAAACTTTGAATTCGCAAGCATATTCAGGTTATTCTGTGTTCGTGTAAAAAGTAAAAATGGGATCGAATACATAATGTTTCAATTTTAAACAAAATGTTTGCCATCAATTTGCACTTTTTAGGCCCCCATCCATTCTAGGTGAGTTATTACCAGCAAGAGGCCACCACTACTGGGAGACGACCGTGTCAGGATGTCCAGCTTACAGGCTTGGAGTTGCACAGATCTCAGCTCAAAGAAAATGTTCACTGGGTGAAAACAAGCTTTCATGGTGTTTACAGTGCACCCCTTCACCATCTGGGTACGTTGAATTTCAGACTTGTTTCTCTGCTCGAGTTGTCTAAAAAGTCTCTTCTTTAGTTGCAGGTATCAAATGACCCACGGTGCTACTCAGTTCAACGTCTTTGTGGTGGAGTCGCCTGAACGGGTGGGGATACTTCTGGACTACCAGTGGGGTCGTCTGTGCTTCTATAATGCACAAACGGGTCAGTCGTTGGGGTCTTTTAGGCACGGCATCACCGGACCATGTCACCCTGTTCTGGCCCTGGACGTGCCCGGTCGATTGGAGGTCAGGTTGGTGCCCGACCTACCGGAGTTTGCCCGAGGTTGCTAGGCCCCAAACATGCACCAGTTGTCATTGGAGTTCAGGTTAGGAAGTTATTGACTTTAAGCATACTAGTAGTCTATAAAAGCTCACTGTTGTATAAAACTACATGGTCAAGTCAAAACACTGTACATTCAATACAACATACTGCAGATGTATTCCTTATTTTAACAATATTTAAAAAATTGTAAATATCTGACGTATTAATGACTCACATCTTCAAGATATCAAATGCAAAATAGACAAAGTTCCCATGTGAGTCCTTCTCGTCTTTTTTTTGCTATACATTTTAGAAACAAGTCAATTTTGTAAATCTGTCTAAACCATAACAAACTAAATGTTACAAAATGAACAAATTAAAGCCTTTTTATCAGCCTAAAGTATAATCAATAAATAATACTTCAGCACTTTGTTTCTTATTGTGAATACACCTGTTTTATATGAACATTTTTGTAACTGATTTGATTTGTTGTGTTTGTTTTTAGTGGAAACGTGTTTAAATGAATAAATATGATTGTTTTTGTATTTGCTCACTTAGAATGTTGTGATTCATCCACATTACTAAGTTTCATCAGTAGGTGGCCTCAGTACCTACACACAGTACCGAACCACCTAATAACTGTAGTATCTGATTGGTCCAACCACAAAATATCATAGCTGATACTATCAGTCAACACGACCTATAACTCAAATTTGACCATTAACAATTAAAACATTGAATTTCAATTGGACAAAAAAAGAGGAGTTTTTGCAGTTTTATGAAGTGTTTTCTTCATACACTCCCTAAATGACTCCGGAGGAATCTCTCCCTCATGGCAACATAACTGGGACACTATCTGATGTTGGCCTGGCATTATTTTCTCTCAATTAAGTCTAATTTTTTTCCGCAGTGAAAGGCCAAGTCCAAACAAAGAATGTTCTATGCTGCAAACAAGTAAACAGACTATCAAACAATCTGAAAGACAAGGCGAGCCGATGTAAACCAGCCAGCAGAAAGTAATTACATTGAACATTTACATTTTAATTTACAGGAAAAAAGATAGACTTCAAAAAGACATGTTGCCCACATTAACTTCACATTGAATCATGTATGCTAAAATGTAAATATTTTGCATACAAGTGTGGACCAACATTAATCAAAGAAATTAAGGATGTGGATGCCAGGCCTAATTTATAATGGTATTATTATACAAAACAAACTGCATTTGCATCTGCAAACAAACACTTTTAGTTTTATTGATCTGTCTTTTAAAGACTTTTTAGCTTTCATTCAAAGTGCATTAGCCGCAGATATCATTTAGCAGCACAAATGAAAATTCAAAAGTAAAGAAGCAATAAAGGCACACAAACAAGCATATCGAATACAATATTCCCCAAAACAATGCATTTCTTTCAAAGCTGTTACCCTAAAGCAATTGCTTTTAGTGTTCAAATATCAAGATAAAAAGAAAAGGTGACATTATTTTATCACATGAATTCCTATTTCAAAATGCCCAATGCACTTGTTAAAAATAAAATACAAGGGGAAATAGAATTTTAAAAGAAGAGTTGGAAAAGCCAAACAAACCAAAACAACTGACAGTTACATGATACTACATAAACAGCAAAATTATATCAAAACAGGTCAGAGTGATTAGTTCAGTGCTGCTTCACAACAAAAAGTTGACTGTACGTATTGACTGGGAGTTTTCAGGCAGGAGTTTGGTCATTGCCCAGAACAAAACATTGTTTATGGACCCACTAGCTATTGGGAGTTT
This sequence comes from Stigmatopora argus, assembly GCF_051989625.1. Taxonomy (NCBI): domain Eukaryota; kingdom Metazoa; phylum Chordata; class Actinopteri; order Syngnathiformes; family Syngnathidae; genus Stigmatopora; species Stigmatopora argus. The sequence continues at coordinate 9,829,357 of NC_135391.1, read as the reverse complement.
GGTTAAAAGCACAGAACACGTATAATGTATAACAAAATAACACACGTTTTAGGTTATGACGAGATACACGACAAAAGTTAATCAGGAAACAGCAGCAGCACCCATTCCAAATACCCATTTAATTAATAATTCTATATTTAAGGCCATTTCATTCACACAATGTGCCAAGCATTTAAGTGGCCACGTCTTGTACAGGCTCACTCCATTTAGCATATACTTTTATGATAATATTTACAATATATAAGCGTGGAAAAAAAAATCTAAGGGAATTTCTACGGTCAGGTTCACGGACATTAATGCATGATGGACCATAGACTATTTTTTACAGCAGGGGTGGGCAAACATTTGTGTCTCTGATATTTTAAATAAGCCAATTTAAAGGCTGCAACTCTGAAGAATACAGTATCGGAAATGATAGATAGATAAATGTTTTTGTGGCCGGATTAAAGGAGCGGAGGCCATGCTTTGCCAACACTTGGACTAAAGCCACGTTGCTATGGTAGTTATCAAATATAGGAAATAACATTAATAAAATAATCGACAGTTCCTTTCTGTAAAAATAAAGTGTTAAAGCAGCACCACTTACTTTCTTTGCGGGACGGTTCATTTTCTTTTTGCTTTCCATTTGAATGTTCTGTGTTCACTTAATAATTCCATTCCATCATTAACCACCACCATTTGGGCAGTCTTTTTTTTTTTAAACCTTAAGCCATACTTTCTTCTCGTTCCAACTGACGTATATGAAAGCCATCATCATTACCTTCAAATTTTGCCTTTCGTTTTTATAGATGCGGTTAGTTACGTCATGGTTCACGTTGATGACGCTTAGTCATCTACAGTACAAGCGGTCTTCATTCTGTTCATAAGGCGGGAACACTGGTAAGAAATCACAGGTTAGGCAGGTGTTGAACCTTTTCCTTTGAGTACGTTGGAATTGGACTCTGGGTGATGAGGTTTGTGCTGAGGGCTGTTGCGAAGGTTGTCATCCATCTGTGAGGAAAGACGTGATAAGCTAAAGACCACGTTCAGATTTTTATGGCACTACTCATCTACTGGAAATTCACAGCTTGTTCAGGTCCACCTAATGTTTTGCCCAATGTGCGTCACAAAGTGTTGACAATTGCCAACCTTGCAAAGAAAAGAAGAGAAAAGCAGAAGCACCTTTTCTATCAAGTTGGACTCTTTGTTTACAAGCTGAGTTAGTTTCTGGAGGTTGGCATCCATTGTTTCCTGAACAGATGGGGGAAGACCTGGAAAAACAAGGACACCCATGGAAAAAGGACAGCGCTGGCCAAGGGTTAGTAGATTAGGAAAAGCATTTATAATCCCTAAAAAAGCCATCAAGCATGAAGCAAATGAAAGAGAAAACTATATGCTGCATGTGTGTTTGGATGCTCAAAACAGACATTTTCTGGGCATGAACGCTGCTTACAAATATGGGCGGAGCTGAAGTAGTCTGCCAGGATGTTGTCACAGAAGTGTGTGAGGTTCTCCAGCTGTCTGAGGTGGCTCTTCAGAGGGCTGTTGGGGAGCTGGGCCTTGTGGAGCGGCGCCACAAAACCAAACACAAAAGCGTCTAGGCTTGTGGGCCTAAAATCACAAATACAGATGTGTTCACTAAGCTGCTTTCCTTGGAAATGACAATGTTTTCTACTACTGCGTTGTGCAAAAACTCCCTTCAGAGTTAGTGACCTAAATGACAATCACTTTAATCAGTATTTTCAAAAGGTCGTCAAATCTATTGATGGCTTGGGGAAAAAGATCATAATTTCTACACTATAACCAAGTGTTTTTCAATTATGAAATCTACCTTTTTATTTTCATATGTCCTTTTATTTATTTATATTTTAAAAATGTTGGCACTTCTGTGATTCTTTAGAGGAAAGCTAGAAAACTGACTTTATATAAAAGACGACGGTGCTTGTGATAACGCTGCTTGATTTGATGCCATATAAAGGAGTTGCTATGAAATAACTATTTTGAATCTTATCTGTGAGTGAGGCCATTTCAACGTACAAGTTGCCGAAAAAGTAGTTTGCTGCTCCCAGTCTGTAGGAGAGGAGATTGAGGCACTCCTTGGCATCACTGTACAGCTGAAACAGTCACAATAAACAGTCACAAAAGATGATAAATAGAGATTTTCATTCTTAAGCAAGTGTTTACCTTGCCTTCCACCTCTGTAATTCTGCAGAGCGGTGCATCTCCTTTGGTTAGCAGAATGCGGGAGCGGGCCCTGTTGGCGTGACGACTGGGCACGAGGAAGTTAAGGGGGAAGGGAGAACGGGAGGCAAACCAAGGCCGTGTCAGATTGGCGTAGTTTTCTGCATCCAACCAGAAAGTGTGCAACTGTAACGTGAAGGATAAAGAATCAGTCGTCACACTTTAAACATTTATCAGAAGCTGGTTTGAGGTGGGGTCCCCTCACCAGTGCGGGTTGTAGTTTCTCCTCGAGAAGCGCGATATACGCCATGGTGTCAGCTCCTTGACGGGCGCTGAGCTCATAGTCTGCATTAAACCTCTGGAAAGAATTTGAATTAATCCAATCCTAATTAAACGCGAGTGCAACGTCTGGCACATACAAAAACTAACACTTTATATTACCTGCTTTCTCAGGAAATTGAGAATCTGTGAGGGCTCTTTCACAGAGGTGTCACCGCAAACCAGTTCAGGGACTGTTGCTGTTTTTTTTTCATTTAGAGCAAAAGAACAACAAAAAAGGACCTTTACTCAATATCTTAGTACTTTAAAAAGGATGAATGCACACAAAATTCTACTTTGGCCAACCTGTCAGAGTTTTCCATGTCCAGTCTATGGTAGAAATGTTTACTTTGGCCCCGGAAAACTTGGCATATGCCTCAAAAGGGGAGAAAACAGATAAAAATACTTTTTATTTAAAAAAACTGTTAGTTATAAAAAATCAAAATAAGATAAGATTTTTTTAAAACATAATTATCAATATCTGTTGACCAGTATATTTTATATCAGATCCAGATTAAACAAAATATAACAGATTATGCAATCTAAATATGATTGTGGGAGGATTCTAAGGCATTTTGCTCCACACTGACCTTGAAGGAACACTTTGAGTTCGCAATGACTGACAAACAACTACAGAGCCTAGAAAAAGCTAACATTCGCGAATATTAACATGCCCAATCCGCATACATATTAAGAGGGCGTGTCCAGTAACGACAGCGTGATGTATGCGCGGACAGGTAACAGGCGCAGTGAACCGACCGGGTTAGCATGGAAGCTAACCGAAGAGGAGACAGCGAAAGAAAACGTCATGTTACCCGGGCAAAAGTGACGAGCGGAGCGCACTTGTTCATGCAAACAAACGTGAAGGTTACCAGTACGATGAGCGACTCGATGTGGACGGACGGCAGATCCCAATCGCCACCCCAGCATCGTAGCTCCATGGCAGCCGCCATGTTTGCTCAGAGGAGGGCGGGGCGGCTCTGACGTCAACATGTGCACGCGACGTCAGAGACAGGTGCAGTGACGTCACGTTCCTGTATCCACCTCTGCTCTGGAATGGACATCTGGGATAACGTTACCCTGGAGGGCAGGGATTAGGCTACATTCATTGTCGTTGTTGGTAGGATCTTGTTTCAATATTCATTCATTCATTTTCTGAATCACATATACTACTCACAAGGGTCACGGGGGTCCTGGAGCCTATCCCAGCTAACTACAGGCACCAGGTGGGGGCCACCCTGCAGGAATCAGTGGCCAGCCAAACGTAGGGCACAATGAGACAAACAACCATTCACATCTAGGGGCATTTTAGAGTGTTCAACCAGCCTTTGCTGCATGTTTTTGTGGGAGAAAGCCAGAGTACCCAAAGAAATCCCACGTAAGCCCAGGGAGATGGGTATTTATTTATCAGCTATCTTATTTTTTCCATAGTAACTAAATTGTGACCAGCTTCATAAAAGAGGGAGACTACTACATTTGAGCGCTATAATTTTTTACTTTCATCTATCAATTATGTAATGCATGCAATTTTGTGTTCATACTGTATTTATCTAGGACAGGTTTTTTTTAAGTGGTAAAATTGATACTGACACCATTTCACCTCTATAAATTACTAAAGAAAACAAAAAACAATCTTCTCTAAATCCACATTAACTACACTTTATATTATTTCTGTTTGCAACCTATATTGTTGATAAAACTATGCATATTAAACATATACAGTGTGCCAAATAACCTACTGCATAATCAGACAATTTGAATTTCACATATTAATTGCACCATTCACTTTGTGATTGATCTTTTCCTCATTAGTTTTTTTTAAAGCAATGTAAGCCAATTCATTTGCAACTTGAGGGAGGGAACTCACGCCCCTCTGCCTTTAAAGCTGCGCCTGTAGCCAAATAGCCACCTCACCCCTGTTGAGATTTCGCCTCAACATCTGGGTGCTCAGCTTTCTCCATCATAAGCGACTGAAACTTTTCAGATCCAAGACCAGCTCATCTTCTGACTGGAGACAATGAGTGCGTGGCCTGGTGTCTTGGGTCTGTCTCTGGTACTGCATCAGCTGTTTATCACTGCTACAGCTCAAGGGATCGGTGAGTGCTGGCTATTTCAGCTGCCATTGTACATGTGAAAACATTTATTGTGGGATTGTGCTTGGTTGCATTTCAAAACTGCTCAGTGTTCTCGTTTCCTGGGAAAGAAACTGTTTGGTGCATATGGCACTATAATATACAGTGATATGACTAATCATACAATACTACTGGTGTTGCATTTAAAAAAATGCCCGTGATCTAATCTATGGGGGAATTATAGTAATTATTGTGCATTTCGAGTTCCAAATTACCGAGAATGTCCCGCAAATAGGGGATTTATAAATGGTAGCAATCTGACACACATTAGCATAATCGGAGGAATTTATTCATTCATCTTCCATACCGCAAATCCTGACTTCGGGCAAAAAAACAGACTACACTCTAGACTGGACGCCAGTTAGCCATGGGGCACACAGAGAGACAAAAGGTAATGCCATTAAATTGGTCTTGATTGGAAAAGCAGCTCTCTCTCTACCTGGCATCTGAAATGGCGCGTATGCAAAAAAATCTGATTTGCCTGGAAACAACACTCCATTTTTTCCACATCATTTTCCCGTCACCTCATGTTATTCTTGAGTTGCGCAAATGGCCGCATGCACACAAATGTGAAACGAGTGGACCAGCTCCAGTGGAAAGAGTACGCTGCTGCTTCGATTCCTTTCGGCAACTCCTGTCCTGTCCCCCATTCTATAAAAGACAGCAGGCCACAAACGCAAGCAGCTTCTCACATGTTCACCCAGGACACAGGCACACACGTGGACAGCCTGCCACACTTCATAAAGATACTCAGCAAAGCTAATGCACAGCAGATTGCCAAATATCACATTTAGTACTTTTCATGAAGGAGAAAAAAATGTCTGGGAGCCCATTTTATGATTAAGAATGTAAAACAGTTACTTGAAAATGCTCTATGCAGTATTAATTGGTTGTCGATTGTGCCAATTTGACATCAAATCTGAAACTGTGAGCTTGCCCAACAAATCTGAAGTTGATCAACATCCCCGGTATGGAATACATATATCAGTCCAAAGAGGTTCTGCTTTTGTAAATTTTAACCTTCCTCTGTTAGTGTATGACCTCCTGGTGTCGCCGGATTGCCTGCCTGACTTGCTCCAAGGAAACTTGAAGAATAAAGGACGGGACGAAGCCTTCTTGCTGTCCACCTTCAAACTTCAAAACAAGTCCCCTACATCTCTTTACAGTGTCATCAACCCTTCAGACAACAGCAAGTACCTGGAACTCAATGTTCAGGCCAAATTGAGCAAAGGTGAGAGATGATTGCTGAAGTATCGTATTTTTCGGAGTATAAATCGCACCAGCCAAATCATACACAATCAAGAGGGGAAACAACATCACACTGCAGTATAAACTTGCATTTTTGGCGAGGGCCATTTTCTATTTTTATCAGAAACCAAGAACAAACATACATCAAAGTAACAATAGTAAAATGGAGAACAACAAGCTAAATAGGAATCGATTAACATGAAAGTTTTCACACCTAAAAAACAACGTAACAGGCTGTCGGCGGTTGGAGTGAAAAGCAAAAATATATAAGAGTGACACTTGATTATGAGTCGCAGGGCCAGCCAAAATGTTAAAAGAAACTGCGATTTTTAGTACGGAAAATACAGCATGTGCCGAATTTATATCCACCACTTAGTGGCTTCGATGCACTCCAGTCACTCTCAGGTACCAGAAGACTGACAGCAGACACACTACGACCAGTTTCAATCATGGTTCCCTGGCCGACGGCAATGACCACCATGTGATGCTTCATGCTAGCGGTCTGCAAAGAGGGCCCCCTCGCCTCAACATCTATGTGGACTGCAGGCTGGTTCACACAGTGGATGACCTGCCAGCTGCTTTTGGGTCTATCCCACGCAGTCCACATACAGTGGCACTTAGGACCCTGCGGGTACGGTAAATAGAAAATAACATTCGGGGCACTTGATCTGGTCTTGTCTTTCATCTGTGATGAAGGGTGGGGTCAGCGACATGAAACTGGTGCTTGACGACACCATCGAAAACGTAGCCACGCTGCAGGACTGCAGACTGGATCAGAGTCAACCTATTCAGCTGCTGAGTGAGAGCACAATACCACACAAGCATTTTTTTAAACTATGAAGTTTAATGACTATTAAGTTTATGAGTTATTGTTAACCAAATATTCTAAATTGTGTAAATTTGAGTGAGAATGGTTGATTTGTTAATAACTCCTGTCACTGATTGAAAAAGGTCTATGGCATTTTAGAATTGTGAAGAATGTTATTTGAAATATAGTTTTCTACAGTTTATTCCAAAAATGTGAGAACTATGAGTTCAGAATAAATCATCCTATGAGTTTGAGCAATCATGGAACACATTATGTATTAAAAAAAAACAATCTGGTGTAGAGTTTTGATCAGCATGGTTTGAGTAAATCAATTTCCCAGATGAGCAATTCCAATAAATGTTTCAATAACAGTTGTAGTGAGACACACAACCGCCAGACTTTTAATGCCTTTCCAAAATGTCCACTAAACCTCCACCAAGAGTATCATAATCCATCTGTGTGACATATTCTTAGGTTTTCAGGCAAGCAGAAGCACAGAGGAGCAGACCGCGATGCAGGAATTAAAGAGCATGTTGGCTGAGCTCAAGGACATGCTTAATCAGCAGGTAACTGATTCTTAATCTTTCCGTTGTTGTATGTACTAAATAGATTGTCATAATTTTAGTTTTTTAAATTAATAATTTAAATCTTTTGTCCAAGATAAAAGAGACCAACTTTCTGAAGAACACCATCACAGAGTGTCTTCCTTGTTGTAGGTGACATGGAATTCATAACTATTTCTTTCCAGTGGATTTTGTGTCATTATTTTCTACAAACAGTTTCTGGAAGGCCTTTTCTTTTCAGATACACTTGGATAATGTATGGTAAGGGAAAACATGATGTCAAAGCAACTAAAAAATATCTGTCTTTATATCGTCAGCTAGTCTTGGTGGAGGTCCAACCAACCCAGAATCACCTCGAGGCCCACGCCCGTATCAAATTCCTCCTTCCTGTCCAGCTGGAACGTGTTTCCAACAGGACATGTGTATTCCCTCATCAACGGGAGGGTACCAGTGTGCTCCCTGTCCTGATGGATATACAGGGGATGGGCTTCATTGTGATGACATAGACGAGGTACTAAAGTATATCTTCAAATTGGCAAAGCGACATTAATTTTTTACTTATTTCTATATGTTTAGTGTCAGTTCAATCCATGTTATCCTGGTGTAAAATGTGAGAATACTGCACCTGGATTTCGGTGTGGCAAATGTCCTCTGGGATATGATGGACCAGAACTGAACGGAGTTGGAATATCCTATGCTCAATCCAACAAGCAGGTATCGCTATGCAGTTATGTAATGAATGAAAAATTCATGCTACTGTACTTGAGTAGGTCTAGTACCTTTAGTTTACCTGCATATTTATTGATTAAATATATATACACTGCATGGTCAAAGGCTACCGCACATCTACCAGACTGTTGAAAATGTAAAACTATGACTTTGTCTTATGAAACTCTATTATTATATACAGTACTGCATTAGTATTCTTTAGAATTTAATTTGAATCAGAATTTGGCAGAAAAAATATAGACACATTTTCTTTGCATGGGTGTTTAAGATGTGTGAGGATATCGATGAGTGCCTGAGCCCGCCTCAACTCGGAGGTTGCACCGCCAACTCCCACTGCATCAACACGAACGTAAGCAGAGTCAAATAAAACCAGTTCAGGATCTTAAGGGCTCCAAAAGCAAGTGTCTGGTGACCGTGTGCTGTACTCTCCAGGGCTCCTTTCGCTGTGGAGAATGTGAAAATGGTTTCACGGGTGACCAGGTTAGCGGCTGTCAAGGTACCAGACTCTGTCCCAACGGTCAGCCCAATCCATGCCATGCCAACGGCGAGTGTGTTGTGCAAAGAGACGGCAGTATTAGCTGTGCGGTGAGATCAGACAAATTCCCCAGACTTTCAGATTGAATCGTACTTGCAAAACTTTGACCTTGAGAAGATAAAAGCATCCCTCTTTTGTATGTACATGTTAGTGTGGTGTTGGTTGGGCCGGAAATGGCTACAAGTGTGGAAAGGACACCGATATTGATGGATATCCTGATGAGCCTCTTAACTGTCTAGAAAACAACTGCAATAAGGTGAAGAATATATATATATATATATATATATATATATATATATATATATATATATATATATATATATATATATATTTATTTATTTATTTATGTATGTGTCCCTACCTATCCGTAACCCATCATACCTTTAAAAAGTTTCAATAATGTTTCTTTCAATTTCTTTTTTTCTAGGACAACTGTGTCTTTGTCCCAAATTCTGGCCAGGAAGATGCTGATAACGATGGGATGGGTGACGCCTGTGATGAGGATGCTGACAGCGATGGCATCAGTAACATAGATGTAACTAATATACATTTCTACACAAAAAATATTTCCATATAAACCCCCGTTTTTAAGGCAATAATGTAACAGGGTGTTTGAACATTGCAGGACAACTGCTGGCTGATTCCTAATGTGGACCAAAAGAACAGCGACAAAGATCACCATGGCGACGCCTGTGACAACTGCAGAACTGTGGAAAATCAAGCCCAAAGAGACACAGACAAAGATGGGCTGGGAGATGAGTGTGATGACGACATGGACGGAGATAGTAAGTTTGTGTTTATCAAACAAACGTTTAAAGTTTGTAGAGTTTTTTCCCCCACAGTTTACATGTAGTAATAGTTCTTCTCCTAGCCTGGCTGTCAAGTCATGGCAAGGAAACTCAGGTGTTATGGCAACATTATGTGAATGACTATTACACACTATTACGTCAGAATGGTTCAGTGTCAGTCACGCTTTCACAAAAGGAGTTTGTACATTTGAGGTGTTTTTTAGGTCTTGTTCCGATCCCAGACGCCTGAAAGAGTCAGTCTTGGTCTTTATTACCAAAAGTCATCTTAATTTGGTCTCTTAAGGTCTGGTTTGAGGTAATTCCTATTGCAGTCTCAGTCGTCTTCTTGTGCGCAACACTTGGTGTCATGCAGTATAGTATTCATTTAGTTGTGTAATTTCTCACTTGATGGGTGGGCAAGCGCTTCAAAACTTTTTTTTGGTTTACAAGCACTCTAAAGTCAATTTTCCATGTAATGTTCTGTATAAGAGGCTGTAATTGTAGGGTGTAATTTTTGTAAATGTCATGGAGTGGCTGAAGTCACAGTAAAGGATGGTTTAGAAACTGGACTTTTATTGCATAAAATGACATTTAAAAAAATGTTCACTTGAGGCTTTGAAAGTTGCCTCTTCGGCCTGACCAAAGCACCCACTCTCTTTTTCTTGATATTAACTCATGCAACAAAAACTACAACATCAAAACTTATTCAAGTCTACTATTTGTAAAAATACAAAGCAAACAGAGGTATTTAAAAGAAGGCAAGATTGGTTAATCCGTCGACAAATCATATTGTATTTAATGTCCTATTTTTGTGTCCTCTGGCCTGGCAAAGCTTTATTTGTTCAACATCCTCTTGTTCTGTTCTCGGTCTCTTTTCCTAAACCCCTCTTTTTATTTTCAAGTTTACAGCAAAGACCTCACCAGTTCGGCCGAAAACAGTGTGAATAGTTTCCAGTGTAATTACAGGAATTTTCACAAGCTTTCCTCTGAATTCTTCTTTAAATGCTCATTTTTTTCCACTGGAGACTTCAACTCCCTGTGCGTACCTTTGCTCCCATTGTTTTGTGGCGAATTATCTAATTCCAATATGGCCCACCTACTTCTTCCTAATCAGTACATCTGAGGTCAGTTTTCATGCTTGGTCGTGTCTGCCCCGAAAATTTTCCATGCAGGCGTCTGCCAAACGTTGACAGCTCCTGGAAACTATTTGATCTTTGTCTTAAAAACACAAGGTTATTTGGCCGTCTATTTGTCAGTGTCAAGTTTCGCACTGCGTCAGTCTTTTGGATTCCTTCCACTCTTTTACACACTTTTCAACCAAATGTTTTTCTACCAGATTTAAAGAATAATGAGGACAATTGTCTTCGCGTGATTAACCCGGACCAGAAAGACAAAGACAATGACGGCGTGGGAGATGCCTGTGACAGCTGTCCTGACATGGCCAACCCTAACCAGGTAATTAACCAAACAAATGTATGGAACCTCCCCCAAAACGTTTTCCTTTATCAAACTTGACAAATTATTTTCCTTTTTGGCGTCCGCAGTCAGATTCAGATGATGACCTTGTTGGAGATACCTGTGATGACAACATAGACACGTAGGCACTCACGAATCCACTTTTTCGTGTCATTGTGTAATTACGGTCTAAACCATTTCTGAAAGAAACTTAAATTTTGGTGTTTTGTAAAATACATTGTTTGCTTTCAGCATACCATTTACATAGATTGTTGTATTTGTTTCTACTTTGCTCCCATATTTTTTCAGCCAGTTTCCACTTTTCAAATTCCCAATTGCCAATCATGACCTCATCTGAACTTCCTCCTCTTTTGTAGTGATGGAGATGGTCATCAGAACACGAAAGACAACTGTCCCAATGTCATTAACTCTTCTCAGCTGGACACAGACAAGGACGGCATGGTGACAATAATCCCCTGTGGTGGTTGCATGTTCTTCCTCTAAAAGTACAACATCATTGACAGGGAGACGAATGTGATGACGATGACGACAATGACGGTGTCAAAGATGATGAGGACAACTGTAGACTGGTCCCCAACCCGGACCAAAAAGATTCAGATAGTGATTACGTTATAATTTTCGTGGTATGGTTTAGTGGGAAATGGGCGTTTTTGTACTGAACAAAAGTGTTTGTGTTCCAGACGACAAAGTGGGGGATGCATGTAAAGGGGACTTTGACAAAGACAATGTCATCGACATCGTCGACCACTGTCCAGAGAATGCTGAAGTCACCTTGACGGATTTTAGAGCTTATCAAACCGTGGTTCTGGATCCAGAAGGGGACTCGCAGATCGATCCCAATTGGGTGGTTCTCAACCAGGTGAGCATGTGGCATCGCTTCTTCTCCTCGCAGAAATTACATAGACAACAATACATTATTCAGTTATATTATATTTGGATTTTTCAGGGGGAAAAAAGTTTGGACATCTTTTAAATTAAAAATGGTGATATGATGCTGACATATAATTTCTCTCAAAATGGTGCAACCATTAAGTTGTTTCTTTTCTTAAAGTGTATTAGAGAAAGAAATGTTCAAAATTCATTTTTTAAAGATTAGAGTCCTGTTTTTAGAGAATACAAACATCGTTCCAGAAATAAAATTTGATGATACAACAAGTGCTTATTAAGTTAATCAGTAAGCTTAACTATGACTTTCTTTCTGTGCAAATTTTACATTTTAGTATCTTTTTTCACATGGTTTCGCATCATTACATAATCGTTACATTTAATTGTCCTTGCTATGACGGAAAAAGTCCACCCCAACAAAGAGTCTCAAAAGGTTTTGAGAAATAAGGATATAATGATTCTGATTATTTATAGGGGATGGAGATAGTCCAGACCATGAACTCTGACCCTGGGCTAGCTGTAGGTGCGTATTGTAGTCTTTCTCTCTTTTTATTTCAATGAACAGATATTTTACTAAATGCCACCCCTTCCCGCGCAGGGTACACGGCTTTCAACGGTGTGGACTTTGAAGGAACCTTCCACGTCAACACCGTAACAGATGACGACTACGCCGGCTTCATTTTCGGTTACCAGGACTCTTCGTCCTTCTACGTGGTTATGTGGAAACAGACCGAGCAGACCTATTGGCAAGCTGCGCCTTTCCGAGCCGTTGCCGAGCCCGGAATACAACTAAAGGTACGCGCTCGCTGTCTCGGTCAATTTTTTTAAGTTCATCTTTGCTCACTTCTTGTATGTCTGTCCCCAAAAAGGCAGTGAAGTCCAAAACTGGGCCTGGAGAATATCTGAGGAACTCCCTGTGGCACACCGGAGACACTCCGCAGCAAGTTCGTCTTCTCTGGAAAGATCCCAGGAACGTAGGATGGAAGGACAAAGTGTCCTATCGATGGTTTCTCCAGCATAGACCACAAGTTGGTTATATTAGGTAAATACACGTCATTATATTCATTCACAATCAAGGCACAACTAACTATTCACCTTCTAGGGCTCGGTTCTTCGAGGGCTCGGACCTGGTAGCCGACACAGGCCTGACACTTGACACCAGCATGAGAGGAGGAAGGCTGGGCGTCTTCTGCTTCTCTCAGGAAAACATCATCTGGTCCAATCTTAAGTACAGATGCAACGGTGACTATTATTTGCTTAGTCTGTCATATAAGGATGTATTCTGTCTTACATACAGCAATGTCCACCTTTTTTCCTCTGCAGATACTATTCCTGATGACTACAATCAATTCAATCCCTCATCAACTGGAAGTTCTGATAAATCATAAAATGTCAATTTGGGCCATGATATCCTTTGACAGAAGTGTGTATCAACAGGTACGAATGTGTTGGAACTATCCAGCGCAGTTTTCATCATTTATGCAGTGAATAAATATCTAATAAAATTAATACTCAGATAAATTGACCATTTTGTACATGTGAGATTGCAAATTAACAGATTGAGGCCTGAGTGCCCGTGAATCGGTTTACAGACTTTGCATTTGGGCCTTGAAACCATTAGTTGATGAATGTGAAAATCATTTTTAAAAAATCACAATTTGAAGGGCTGAAAAAAGTTCTTTTTAATGACTAATATTTCCACAATACATTATGAGCATAAATGCAGATAAGTTACTTAAATCAATGTAGCATTAGAAAAACTATGGAGTTTGCAGGTAGTGTGAGAAAATTATCTGTCATAAAGCATTTGTGTGACCATAACTTCACTCAACATCCAGTGTTGAATCAATTAAAAATGTGTTTTTAGTGTAAGTAGTTGCTATAAAATTGAAAAACACTTCTTGATTGAAATGAAAAAGCTTCGAGTTAATACATTTTAGCGTTCAGTTTGCCAAACAGCAGCATGCTTTAAAGTGGTAAATCATCTACTTGTGTCATTGTTAAATAAGGTCAGCTTGCATACGGTAAACAGAGATGTTTTTCTACCAAAAAGGTTTTGCTCAAAGGAGCACGTAGATTGATAAAACCTGAAATATCCTAAAACAACATAACTTCATAAAAAAAATCTACAAAAAAGCACACACTAAAACAATAGATACTTACAGGTAAGCCTGAGAGATGAATTTGTAAAATGTAATCCAAATTTCAGATATTGCCTCACAAATGGTCTCCAAAAACAGAAAAAAATATATACATGGCATATAATGAAAGCTGTCAAGTCCATTTTAACTGGGAGAGGTTGGTAAGGATGATTGCTGTCAGCACTCCCAGTTCAAATCTACTGGATGTGTATCACTGTCAATGGCAGCCAAAGAGTTCATGTATCCAATCAATTAACATATTTGTATGGCCTTCTTAAAGGAGAATGTAACACAAAACTGTCAAGAGTAATTGTAAAAAAAAATACCGTCAAGGTATCAACAGCTTATCATACAAGAAACATTTGCACATTATGTCAAAAAAGGCATCAGATGTTCCCATAGCTACGAAAACTGAGTTTAGCAAAGGACAGTGGTTCAGGGGGAGAAAAAGATAAAAAAACAACATCATTGGTCCCTTGGCTCTTCCTCAAAGCTACAAGGGGACCTCTCAACTTGGAAGTCCCCTGACCCGAGAGGGGAGGATTAGGTCTTAGGCCTCAAAGCGCTTGGGGCAGATGATGGGAGCAATGAGAGTTCCAAAGTAAAGCAAGAGACAGACCCACGAGGAGGAGATCTTAATCCAGAACACTGACCAGCTACCATCCAACAGTTTCTCAATTCTGTAGTTGTCATAGCTGAAAAAGACAAAAGACAATGTCAAATTTCAGCAAGCAAAGACATCGGTGAGGTCTAAAGCAGCGAGGTCCGCCAGCCTCATGTTCTGGAATATATTTAATGGTCAAGTGTGATGACTTACTGGAACCAATTGGTTATGGTCATCATGACATAAAGGGAACCCAGGAAGAAGACAAAGTGGAAATATTTGTAGCTGTAAGTGGTCACCTCACTCTCATCATACACCACTTTTTGCCCTGCACCTGTCTTCTCTTCATCGTAGTCGTCTGAAAGTGGAAGAACCTCAGTCAGATCACTTCAATTTCACTAAATAAACATTGCATTTGATCCAGTTCATGTACTTTGCCTTTGACAGTTTACTGTAGGGATGCCTAACTCCGTATGCGCCTATCCAGTCTTTTTTCCATATCTCCCTTCTCTACCACACCTGAATCAAAATGATCAACTCATCGGCAAACTGTCCAGAAGCTTGATAACGATCGTGATTAGGTGATTCAGATGTGTTGGCCACAATTATACCATTTTTTTTATCCGTCTGACCTCCATGATGCAATGTCCACATTTCAGGGTCCATGTTTTCATTTTACAGTTGATTCATTCATTTTCTGCACCACTTATCCCCACAAGGGCCGTGCGGGGTGCTGGAGCTTATCCCAGCTGACTTCTGGGATCAGCCGTGGGACACCCAGCCAATCACAGGGCACACAGAGACGGATAACCAATCACAATTTGGTGTTTAACCAGCCTGCACTTCATGCTTTTGAGAGGTGGGAGGAAACTGGAGTTATTAATTTATTTATTCTAATTTGAGATTATTTAAGAATCTATTGTCACAGTCACTTATTGCGAGGTATTTATCTTCTAGCACACGTTTTGCCACGACCTTATCTCCAGCAGGAGGCAGTAGTAGCCTAAAAAAACTCTCCAAACTTGTCGCTACAATCTCCTGGTAACAGTGACATCATGTACGTTTACTTTTTCACCATGTCGCATCAGTGTGATGAATAACAATGAGCAGGGCCCCCATGTGTGTGCACACACTACCGCTGGGAACATATTCACCTACTCAACAGGCTGCAGGGAAACGAGTAGAGAGGAGAGATGGAGGAAATGAAAAGGTGAGATATTGAGAGAATGAATTTTTTTTTTTACCTGCGTCATCCCCGAAGCAGAAGCAGCAACGGGCTCTCTGTGGGATGAAGACAAGCAGATTAAACTCATGAAGACTAAAAAACAACATTGGCGTTTAATCAATTAAAATGTTCAATTCAATTTAACCTATTCAAAGAATGTATTAACCCACAAACTCGAGCAGAGTAAATATTTGGACATTTACTTCAGTTTCCGGTTCACTGTTTCTGCACACTCGGAGCGCCACGGATCTTCGTTTAATTGTGGAGGTCAGGCTGGCGGAGGGATGAAAAAACAGAGAGGCTGTTATTTTACATCACATTACTTTTTTCTTAAATATCATGTGCTGTTCTAGACTATGACTGAGTCTCATTTGTTATGTTGTGCTATGCATCATTTGTACCAAGAATAAAGGATGCAGCAAAACAGGATAATGCCTCCCAGAGTGGTGACGATCTTTCTGTCACTTTCCTTCCCAGATTTGAATGGGAAAACACACACAGTTGTGTTGAAGCCGTCTTGCTCCACCACTGCAAGTACAACAGCACCGGAAGGTTTTAGTAGCAGCATGTCAAGTAGTATTATGCATGTGCATTAGAACAAGTATGATGAATTATTAAATATTCAAAACTGGGACTGTGGAGATGGAGAAATGATAGGGAAAAGCGGGACAAATGTTTCTGGCACCAGCTCATCCCCTAAAACAACGTCGCAGAAAAAATCTTAGCATTTGAAAAGACAGATGTTTGTCTGCTAGTGTCCTTTATTTTTACATTAATAAAGCAGGATAAGTAGGTCTTGCGTGTGCCCTGCACTTACCTGGGATGCGCTTTACTGTTGTTGCATCATTAAGAAGTAGTTAAGAAATAAGAAAAAGCATGGATATACTTTTTTCCCAACACTTTTTTTCTAACGTATATAGCAAAAAGGGTAGGTAAACTGTGTTCTATAAATTGATGTCATAGAGAAAAACAGGGCAGTTTTAAACTATGCACCAAAAAATAAAGACAGTGTATTTTTCAGAACTTTTTAAATTAAATGGTTTCCTATTGTATTTGTTGTAACTATGTATTCATACTCACTTTCTTTAGGTTTGCTGGAGAAGGCTGAGAAGGTGAGGTACATGACATAAACGCTGATAACTCCTGGCTGGAGTAGGCCAGATGCGGGCTGGACTGAGGTGACACACAGGAGAACAAACCTCAGAATCAAGCTTGTTTTTTACCCAGGAACATTGTTTAAAAGATTGCGGAAGATTCATTGACTCTTAAATTGTCGCCTACGTTTCTGAATGACAGGTGAGATGGCGAGCAATGACACAATGAGGCACAGGGTCCCATTGATGCCCAGGAAGATCTTGTTGAGCCGGCATACCACGGGGTTGGTATAGTAGATGGCCATAAAGACCACAGCTCCCACCGCAATGCTGAAGAGCACCAGCGTCACGAAAGCTAGCGCCGCATACCATAAGCGGTTATACTTCACTCCCGAGCTCCTGTGTATTAATGCATGTACAAACACAAGGATAAAAGGAAAACGGGGTGAAAACAACATGAATATGGGAAAGGGAACTTAAAATATAACAAGGATTAAAACTAAGAAAACCAACTGGGTCCTAAAGAAATAAATCAAAGGCAAATAGGTCGGGTGAGTTATTTCTGAAGGACAATCGGTGCAGCACATTTACAGAATTCTCAGTGAATTTGTTATTTCTTCCACAACAAATTATATCAAGCAAAGTTATTTTCTTTAAGTAAACTCACAAAACAAGTACCGTATTTTCCGCACTATAAAGGCACACCGCACCCTCAATGAATGACCTATTTTAAAAATTTGTTTCATATATAAGGCGGACCGGATTATAAAACGTAGTGGGAGTGGTGCGCGTGGTAAGGGATTGTGTTACACATCCACTAGATGGAGTTGTAGAAGTGGTTAGGAGTTGTGCTATGCATCAACAAGGTGGATATGTGCCCAAGGGAATTTCATACAATGGTTAACCAATATTGATCCATATATAAGGCACATCGCATTATAAAGCGGACTGCTTTTGAGAAAATTGAAGTCTTTTAGTTTATAGGGCGGTAAAATACGGTATGTTTCACCCACTAAATTTTTCATGTAGTAATTGTATTGACGGGCCATTGTATGCTTCCTAAGGGCGACTGACTGACCAATTTGTGTTCCATCTGTGGGCAAACTCCACTAGCAGCATGAGCTGGATCAGCAGGAAGATGAAGCCGCCAGCAGCTCCAATGTAGCGCCACACTAAGGAAACACATGAAAACCATTGCATTAACTTTTTATGGTAGTACTAATGGCTTGTCACAAGTTTGGTGCAATGTTCTACCACACATTCAAACAATCTGAATCAATTGCAGTGACAACCTTGACTGGGTTTGCAATACAAGGATTAGATAGCATAATCTATTTCAGCGCTCAGTACAAAATGACATTTTGTACCAAGATAAAAAAGTATAACTACTGTCTGCTGTCATTATTGACTACCACCACTCTTAAAGCATATTTTTAAAATGGTCATAGTCAAGATTATTTCTAGTACACAGTATTTACCTTCCAGAAATGTTTCCTCTTGCGGAATGAAGAATCCTGCCGCACAACTGGCTGCAAGCAAAACAAATTTTGGGAACCAGAACCTAAAAAAAGGCAAAAATACAAACATTAGTTTTAAAAATGTTTCTAAACATTTTGGGATTGGAAGTCAAGCAGGTCACAATAACACTCACATTGGACAATATAGCCAATTAGCACATGCATGTGGATCCACATAGTATGACCTTAAACTAGGTGAACTTTATTTTGTATGTGCCTTCCTAATGTCCTTGACTTATGCAGTGAGAACAGTGTGAGCCAATGTTTTTGCAGACAGATTGGCACCAGGTTCTAGCAAAAGATGCATTCTGATAGACATAATATAAACAGTGAGACAGATTTTGGGACAGCCTGGGCCAAGGGAAAGGGAGGCTTATTTTACTATCACGCAGCTGCATATTGTCCATTGTGTTTACTCTGCAAACTTGATGCTGGGAAACCTCCGTTTTTCAAATTATTGATCTCACTCACACCCTAAGCACCTGTATCTTATTTGCCGTCCTCCCATATTACCAAAAAAGTACTTTTTAAATTAACTGTCCAATAAGAATAACCCTCTCCTGTGATTGGTTGGCAACCAATTGCGGGGATGCACCTCCTAAAACAAGATCATCTGAGACGACCTTACTTTGGACATGTGATACAGAACGTGGTTGGATGTTTAGTAAGTCATTTACTGTAAGTGTAATATTTAGATCTTGTGACTTGCCTTCAAATGCATTTACAGACGACCAGAAGTAACGTTTTGCGTCGACTTAAATTCTTACCCGTTATGAATGGCCGCCCTCCAGCCAGTACTTTTATTGACGCCTATGGTGAAGATGGAGAAGATGAAGAAGAAACAGGCCATGCCAAAGCAGACCTTGTAGACAGCAGAGTAACCAACCAGGGTCCTGCAGTTTGTCCCTGCATTCAACTTGTCACACAATTCACTGTAGAAGGGGATCTAAGTGAAAACATATACACAAAGCCAAACTGGATTAGCTCACTGCTGTATTGAAGCTCATTGAAACCCAAAGCCTCCCACCCACCTCCACTTCCACTCATGTTTGTCTAGGCCTCAGTGAAAAGGCCCAATAGCCTCTGTATTGAGCGTCACACCCCTTAAGGGGCAAAAAGAGTGAACGGGCGGGAACAGCAACCCTGATTTTTTTCCTCTTTTGAGCTCTTTTTCATGAAATAATGGCTTCAGGCTATTAGACAAGTATTACAACTCAAGTTCAATGTGTACAAACAGGAGACGGGATTAATTATTACATTTGATAAAGAAGAGACGTGAATGTAGACAGTGTTCACTTACATTTTTCATCTCCTCCTCAACTGTTGGAGACATCATGACGACACAGACAATAGTGACCAGAAGGAAGAACAGGGTGTACATGAATCGGGTTGTTGTGGACTGTTTCATCTTCGGGCAGCAATTGCAGCAGCACGAGCATGCTGCGGAGCCACAGCAGCAGGCAAGCTGCAAAGTGGAAGAAAGAAGAGTATCTTTAGATAACACTGTCTTTCATCAAGTGTATCAAAGTATTGTAATCCCCATGTTACATTACAGGCTTTTGGAGGAATGTGAGCAAAAACATTTTCTCTGCGAGTGTGTTGTGTGTGAAACTGTGATGCGGTTGTAAGAGCAGGGAGTGTTTTACGGAACATCCTGTTGTGATGAGAATGTCAGATGCAAACATTCCCTTTGTTCAACAAATGCATGATAATTGCACTTCTAATAATTCCAACACGTGCCTTTACACTGTGCAAATCAGACACCTCAAGTAGCAGGAATCCATTATGTTCTTTCACGACAGGGCAAAATGACAGGCTTGGCATTTTATTTGGGAAAGACAAGTTCTTAGTTTAAGGTTGCTTTTAACTGTTTGTAGGCTATATCCATATAAACATCCAAAAATAAGAGAGAAGACACTCTCCTTAAATCTTCACTCCAAGGCTTTATCTTGAATAGAGAAGTGTAGAAGAGAAACAGAAAATGATTATCATGGCACATCTTACTATATATCTGTAAAGGCTCTTGACAATATCAAGGAAATCCAAATAATCTGTATATTGTAGAATACTTTAAGTGTAGCTCTATTGATTCTTGCAAGATATAATGTCTTCAATTTGCCTCGCAGTCATGGCAGGAATCTTGGGCTTTATCAAAGTGCCTGCTATAAGCCAGGGTCTTTACTATGTCTTTAGGGTAAGCCAGTGTGAAAAATAGTCAAATGGAAGGGTTCTGTTCAAAACATAGCACAACCGTATGATAAGTATCAAGGTAGAGTCAAAAGTCAGGACTTCAATCCCCATGCCTACTCTATGCATGCAAACCGGCAACCTTGAAGTATACTTTATTTTCACTTGAGATGAGGACATATCGGTTAAATCGTTTATTCTTGTAGGAAGACATTCTAATTTCTAAATCCGCCCATCCGCACTCCAAATATAAGCTTTTGTTGCTCACAATGATTATGACCTACATCTTCAAACTAGTCATTTGGTTGTCCTGTGGCATTTAAATAGACCCTTTTGGGGGTGTGGACCGGGACGCAGTTTTGGCAAGCAAGCACGTCCGGAGCTTCGGCTCCTCCAAAGGCCGTGTCAACATGCTTGAGCTTCTAACCAGCATTTTCCTCCACACTGCTTAATAGGATAATGATTCTGCACCCACGTCCTCCTCAAAGGGCGATTAATTAAGCATTACTGGGTGAAATTAACCAGGAAACAAACAACGCATTTCACAGCGAGGGTGTTTGGGATTCATTAGTTATGGGGTGTTTGACCAGTGAACTCTACACTGTGAGGGGAGCAATGACAAATTCTGTACAGAGAGAACAAGTGAGCCAGGAGAGGGTGTCAAAAGAAATTCTCTAAAGCAGTATCCGTGGTAACCAACGCTACCCTTACCCCACTCCATAACCCCTCTTCAACTGCTTGTATGTCCTGCGAACATATGGACAGGTGGTCCGCGTGTCTACGACATATGTCTCTATTTTAATGCCCATGGCAACCCCCCGCTTGCTTGTCATGTTGTTGTAGCCCTCAGACAAAAAGATCTTTATCCTCAGTGGCTTTAATAAAATAAAAACGGGTCTCACTAATGTCTCAACTGAATGGAGAATTTAGTCAGTTCCTCCAAAAGGATTTGTCACATATTCTCACGTGTTTAAATCTCACAATCATCAGTTTGTTTTGCTTACTACACCCTGTCTATTTGATTCACCTGCCCTTTGACCCTATCTATTTCAAATATGATGATAAAAACTTCACTCTTGGCTACAGACATCCTCTTTGTTGAATACACCAGCAGAAAGGCCTCAGGAATTCTGCTGAAAATGGGGTTTGCTTACAGCAAAAAATAAATAAATAAAATCTTATTGTCAAGCCAAAAGGGATGATGGAACACAATCAGTAAGGTGCTGTTTATACATAGAAGCAAAAAGACAATTGATTACTGTATTTTTTGGGACTATAAGTTGCACTAGTCAAATAATGCACAATAAAGATGAAAAATATATATATACGTCGCGCTGGAGTATAAGTTGCATTTTTGGGAGGGCAATTTTTTATCTGAACAGAAGTCAAAGTAACAATATTAAAATAGTATAACAAATACAATAAATAAAATAAAATATATTTCATAAAAAAATATAGTAAATAGGTAAAATAGAGACCAACAGGATAATTAGGCATCTGTTAACATAACAATAACATCATTTTTCAGATAAAACTATAGCCCAAAAAACATAAGAGGCTGTCAGTGGTCAGAGAGAAAAAAAAATACATACTAAATAGGTAACACTTGAGTATACTTCTCAGGCTCAGCCAAACTAAAAATGAAAATTAGTGCTTCTTCCTATTCTTTCTTAAATTAAGCAGCAACAGGCTTTGTGAGGAAAAAAATCAGCAAATTTGGCATAGATTTTTACTGATAATGTCTGCAGAATAATGCTGACTAGGTTGAACTACATTTCAGGCGAAAGTTTCGACACACCCCACTCTCAAATTACAGCAGCCAGCCAGAAAAAAAAAGTTTTAGTGAAAGGACTGAAAGGAAAGACATCATGGACAAAAGAAGAAAGATTCACGGCATAGCCTCCCCTCCTACTGTGAGAATGACCATGGGTCACTTACACTGACACTCCCATTGTCTCTGTCTAGGCAGCTGTGTATACACAGCAAAAATGTATCACTACTCTGTTTTCTATAAACACCATGTCTTTGCATCCTTCTTAGCAAACACTTTAAAGTCCATAGCTTGAAAAGTCAAGTACAAAAGCAGAGGCTTACTAAAGTTGCAAACAAAAGTGACATCACACAAGCTGTGATCAGGTTCTTTTGTTCCCAGCCTCTGAAGTAAGTATCATACTTTTCTATAAAGCTCCTGTAGGTAAAGCACCATTTTGAAGGGACCTTTAATTGTAGAGAAAATATATTGTTATTAAAGTATTCATTTACATTTTATTGAATGTATACATTGTTTAGTTTTGTGCACCACATTGTAGTATGCTTGTTTTACAGGGTGAATGAATGTTCCCTGCCCCTTCAAGCGTAGGGAAGTCGCATCTCATTCTTGCACATTGTTAGTTCCGGAATGCCTTTCCATGTGATTTCCTTAATACAGTTTAAGTAGGCATTTATGTTAAGACTTTTGGGCTTGCGTAACCTATGCTTTTCAACCTTACACAGGGTTGTGCTGATATGCTGCTCAGGTCACGTGGTTGGTCAGCAGAGCGAAAGATGGAGGGGACTACAGGCAAACTGGTGCCAAACTTCAGGGCGATAATTTTACAAGCCCAACACAGACTTTACGGATCAGTTGTAACACTTGTGGCACTGCAGCAGATGGGCTGTCCCATTAGAACCCATAGCAAGACTATAACCATTGGCTAAAAGAAAAAAACGATACCAGTCAGGATGAAATTGAATGAGTCCAAGTGATAGCAGATGACAGTTTAATTTCGTAAGAATGTTGCACTTGCAGAGGTTAATATAAAGTGTTGCCATTTTATGTTCATGCGTTTTAATCATTGTTAACAAGTATTATGATAACTCATTACCACGACCATTATCTTCGCATTGATAATCTTAAATCTGTCATAAAATTACATTAAAGATAATTTGAGAGGATTGGCTATTTCAGAGCGGAGAATCAAACTGGTAGCATTACATTAATGATGAAGCTGTTAGTTTCAACAAGGTTGGAGATCTCTTTATTATGCCCCCAATATCCTTAATTAACTGTGCCAGCGAATCATGCTGACTTGCTGTGCATCTTACATGCTTCCACATGGTTTCAGTGCTGTCCTACTCTCCCAGCCAATGCTCACAGCTCTTTGGATCAAGCACAGAATTGGGCAAAAGCCTACCCCCCACTACACTGCAACATGGTGTACATCACAATCACATTGAGATTTGATGAGTGACTTGCTCCCACACTATGATCACTCCTTCTTCCAAACTAAACAGTTCTGCACTCTGTGTTTATTAATTTCTATTTGCAGGCCAAGAAGGAAATGGTTGGATCACACGCCAATTTAGGATGCAGAAGGCCCAATGTGCACACATATTCAAACTCAGAAAAGTTAATTACACACTGAGGTAGAACAAATGGATATCGGGGATGAAAACTAGCAAACCATCAAGACAGTTACAAATGAAACTCATCTCCCTTTTTGTCTCATAATCCCTTCAATTTTCCATGTCTTTGTGCCACTGAAGCAAGCAGGAAACTGCGCAGAGTTTTCCTGAGATGAGAGATGATCTTGTATAATTAAATTCCTGAGCAGAGAGCAACTCAGTAGAGAGCTGCTGGGCGAAATCTCTTAGCTGGGTTTGGTCAGAATTCTGGGGGAAAAGCCTTAAGGTCAAGGCAATTGTATGTTCAACAGTAGAAGTTTGATTTTAGCATGGCAATGTATAAAAACAGAATTGGGATTATAGTGCCTCGTGAAATGAGATACGATGAAAGCCATTTGAACATTGTGGCTTCAGAAAAAGAGCATGGAACAGAACAAAAACAGCAATTGGTTAACATGGCTTCTAAATGCAGATGTGAGCCCTCAGAACAAAGCATGACTACTCATTTATTTATTACCTCTCGTATAATGACAATAAAGGCATTTAATTCAATTTAATGAGGCTTTTAATTTCAGCTACAACACTTTTTTGGGGGCCACCGAATACATATATCCATTATCTATACCAAAGGTGGCGAACAAGTTAGACACAAAGAGCCAAAATTTTAAACTGTGAGACTCAAAGAGCCACAACTTAAGTCAGAAGCATCATAAAAAGATCCGATTTGCCAAATTCTTTAGAAAATATATGTTATTATTTGTTTTTAATGGGCCCTGATGAATTTGAATGTGTTTTAAGAGAAACATGAAACGGGACAAATAGCCACAGTATATAAAAAGAATATGATGAAGCAAAGAGCCCCATTCATTTTGGCCGGGAGCCGCATGAGGCTCGAGAGCCACATGGTCGCCACCACTAATCTATACCAATTATACTAACTACAGGTTTATACCTAGATCTTACTTGTGTGTTTCATCATTTAGTAAATTTTAGTTTGTGAAACATTTTGTGTTACTTTTAATGTATGACATTTCCGGTCTTGGTGGTACAGAAACCAGCATTTGTTGGATTTCTAAGCAGTGGAAGTATTTGTATCAGGTTTGAATATTCCTAGTGCGATTGGGTTAAATTACAGGTTGGGCATAAAAAGTAGTATGCGGGTTCACAAAAACACAATATTGAGCATTTTAACAAAAAGATCGCGAGATGAAAAAAGACAAAACAGGCAAAGACTGTCATTTGTTTGTCACATGAGAAATGACAGACTGAAAAAAATGACGAATATGGTGAGTAGAAATGAGTGACAGGATGGAAAAGTTGTACAGATCACACTGCCATACGACATTAAATCCTTTGAAATCTGACACGGCTGCGAAAACACGTCTGAAGTGGAAAAATTCAGATATATCCTGTTTCTAGTCAACATCTGCTCAGACATCAATGACGACATATTTCTGATCAACGAAGTGTAGCTAGATCTCGGAAGCCCTACTAATGCCTTGTCTTTCAATATAAAAAAAACAAGGCTCACCATACGTAAGTGATGAAAATAATCCACGTTTAAGAGATTCACGATCAACAACCTTTAAAAAGAGGGGATTGATTTCGGCGCTGTGGATGGGTACATACGTCAAGCAGACACCACAAAGCGACGATCGCGTCAGGCTAGCGCTCTATTTTTAACACAATTCCAAAAAATCATGTTAAGATCAACGTTTTTTTTGCTCACCTGCGAGATACAACACGGAGTACACATCCTATGGGGACACGATGACCAGCTTGAGAGAAAGGGCGATCTCGGCACTCGTTGTAGGCAAGCGGAAACACATGAAGACGTCAACAAACGCGGTGGAAAGAGCTGCTTTTTGTCTTCCTGCGCCCGCCTCTCCTCTTCTCTTCTCTCTGGACGCCTTGTAGCACTACTGTACTACAGTCTTTAGCATTTTCTACCCTCCCTTCCCCCACAAATACTCTGTCACCGACACTGCATATCGCTAAATCATCAGTTTTCATATGTACAGTAGTAGTAGTTCGTTTGCCCTTATTTTTCCTTCCAATTTTTAATACACATTTGAAAACATCTGTACCGTTTTGACTCAAAATGAAGTATTTATCTTTCCTATCTTGACAGATCACGCTTTTTTAATATTATGTATTTAAAAAGCAGTACAAACTAGTACTGCTAATCAATTTCGTGCCGATAGACGATCGATTCTTTGGATAAGGATACAATATTTGCCGTTGTTTAACCCCTTCAGTGACAGTGGTCACTAGAGATGCCATCTATTCAAAAGTTGACACTTTTTGTTGCTGTCAGGGTTGTGACTATTTATTCATCTCATCTCATTTTCTGAACCGCTTTATCCTCATCAGGGTCGTGGGGGTGCTGGAGCCAATCCCAGCTGTCTCCGGGCCAGAGGCGGGGGACGCCCTGAATCGGTGGCCAGCCGATCGCAGGGCACAAGGTGACGGACAACCATGCACACTCACAGCCATACTTAGGGCCAATTTAGATTGTCCAATCAGCCTACCATGCATGTTTCTGGAATGCGGAGGAAACCAGAGTACCCAGAGGAAACCCACACAGGCCCAGGGAGAACATGCAAACTCCACACAGGTGGACCGACCTGGATTTGAACCCAGGTCTCCCAGTGTGAGGCTAACGAACTATCCACTCGCCCCACCGGGCCACTGACTGTTTAGTATTATTATTCATTATTTTACAGTGACTATTTTCTGTTAATTTAAAAAATGCAATTATTATTTTAAGTGATTAGTAAAGTAATTAAGATACTTCAAGTTACACCAATGAATACAATAATTAAATTAAATGAGTAAAGACAGCAATACACAAAAATGGATTGGACGTCTAGCACCTTTAATGACAGCCAATGAAGTAATGGAATGCCCTGCAAAGGATTGGAAAATAAAAGTCAATGAAACAGTTAAGGTCTGCCACAAGTAAGTAAAATTCAAATGGTAATCTTTAAGTATAATGACCATTTGTTCGATCCGGTCAAGGATCAGCCATTAATTTTGGCTCTCAAACCATATGATGTAAACATACAGTCACACCCACACAAAGGATTAGTTGTGATGCCCAACGGACAGTGTGTTACGTGCATAAAAGAAGCTGTGGCCCTAGTGAAGCAGCCTTTCAGGAGCTGATAAGGTCGCATCTGTGTGTCATTTGACCCAGTCACTGAACAAGTATGACCATTGTTACCTCCTACTCACCTCATTTTCCATCTTGAGGCTCCTTTGAATAATTTATGAAGCATGTCTTTTGAGGAAATATCTGCTCATTGTGAAGTCTGGACTTTTTTTTTTTAATTTACATGTCAGGCTTTCGTTAACAAGACTGACACATTTTGATTAAATATGACAACAGCGTCAAGTGAGTCACTGGTCATCATATTTAATCAGAGCCGACACACTACCACAAGGGGGGCACAAGGTGTTGTAGGGGTATCAGTGAACTGACACACTGTATATCATCAGTCACATTGAAGAGAATGGACAAGATCCATCAGAAGGCATATTGTTGGCACTTCCCAGACATGTTCAAGCTGCATTTGATCAAAAGTGAACGTTCATGCTGAACCACTTACAGCTCCACAACAGCTTAATATTATTTTTATGAATTAATATTATAATAATCCAATACAAAAAGTAATATTATTAATTAATAACTTACTTTTACCAGTAACTTCATACATAATAACTCCAGACAAATCTATGAATGTACTTGCAGCTTTTATTGAAATTGGAGGAAATCCTATGTCGTTTGTTGTATGGACACTATAGTGTTTAGACATAATTTTTCATAAGTGAACCAATCAGAGGTTGGTTTCAGCAGTATGGGGAAGTCTTTCCAGCATCACCCACAGCACAAGCATGGCCCACAAAAGCATTATGATCACTTTCAAGCGGAATAATGTTACTTCCCCAAACACACTTATAAAATGAACTACGACCTGAGACTCTACACCAGGCCCTCTCAGGGACATTCATGTACAAATCATGGCCAATCCCAATCCTTTAGTCTACATTGTCAAAACAGACTAAGCTCGCTAGTGCAGTTGCTATTTTTCTCACATAAATATCCACAATCCAGGTGGGAGTTGCTGCCTAGAATTCTGATGTCACACAAGTGCACGTTGACCACAGGTCGTACTGGTCATCTTGCTGGACTGCAGGCTTCAGCAGTATCTTTGATATTTGAACGACCTAAGTCCCGATGCCTTTCACATTTGGTTAGAATATCAACTTCTTCATAGTAGCTGGAAAAAGACAGAATATTCATAGGATAAGTTCAATGAGTAACAAAGTCAGATTTTTGTGCAAACACTGTACATAAACTTGTAATGGACAATTACACAACCATAAAATGTATCTGCCTCTTTAAATTCTCGTGCTGGCGCTTGGACCATACAGAATAGTCAACCCAGATATTTTCCGAACCACAGAGCAGAGGGGGAGACAGGAAAAGCTTTGAACCTCCTACAATTACTAAAGTAAAACATGCCCTCCCACAATCCACTCTTAAGAAACAGAAATGTGTGTGTGTTTGCCTCTACTGTACACTATATAATAAATCCTGCAGCCAACACCCTTCGGAATTGCTACGTTCAATAAAGCAATTTATATGCCTGGTATAAATAGCTATTGCAAGTAAGTTAGAGGCGATATGTGACCCAGGTGTGAGTAGGATGCAGTGAAATATACAAGCACCAGTCTCTAAATAAAAGTGCTGATTTATATTTTTCAAATCATGGTGGTTGGGTTATAGCTAGAAACATCAGATACGATTCGGGCTTTTCATTACTTGTTTCCAGGCCTTCTAATTTTCTTTTGCGCCCCACTGTCTCCTTTTCTCGCAGAACTTCAACTGAGCAGTTGGGTCGAGGAAGCTGGGGTCCCGGAGTGGGACCAGGCCGATTGCTGAAGTACTTCATCTTCAGAGCCTGGTATGTATAAATATGAAAGTCACAATTAAAAAAAAACATTAATTATGGGACTTGTTGTGAAAGTTAAATATGTCTTTTCCCCCCTGTATAGACTCAAGAATTGTGTTCCAAAGTCACCTGTGTGGCTGTGGTCCTGGTTGAAGGATTAAATGTGAAGAGGCCATGTAGCAACTCTAGTAAGTCATCTGTAGCTGCACTAAATATGTGTTCAAGCGGTGTACCAGGAAATATTTTGAACGGCACGTAGTCTGGTAGACTACTGACTCCCTGTAAAGTAGAACACAGTAAAAATGATCCTGATATTTTAGAAGAAACACCTCCAAAAATCAGAAAAGGAAATGCATACAGGCCATGTCTCCTCAGTAGGTGTCCCAAGTGCTTCAAAGATTTTGGTAAGCTGGTCAAGATCAGAGTCCCCACCAAGAAAGGGTATCTAAAAAAAAAAGACAATATCAAAATCATTGTTAGCTTTTATGATGTTTTACATGCTTGTCAATAGTGTGTACATACCCGAAGGAGCAACTCTGCCAGAATGCATCCCACCGCCCACATGTCAACACCAACTCCATACATTCTGGCACCAAACAGAAGCTCGGGAGAGCGGTACCACCTTGGAAAAATATTAAAATGGCTTACTAATAGCTCTACACCTCCATAAATATACAACACTTACAGTCTTTGTATTAGGTTGACCTTAAAATGGAATACAATCCATCTATTATCACACTGCTTTGTTTAGTTTTCCTTCTGTCATAATGGTTAAATATAGCAAATGTTGGGGTCCTGCCAGGGATGTGGTGCACCGTGGATAAAAAAATAAATAACTGTACTGCTGCCAACTTGAATATACATCTTAATAGCTCCCCTCATAAATGATGAATCTTTATAATAGTCATCATATTTCTCTCCCTGCCCCAAGTGGTTTTCATGGAACAGCACCGACCTGGTAACAACTTGATGAGTGTAGACCCTGTTAGGGCTGCCGAAAGCTTTGGCCAAACCAAAATCAGCCAACTTTAACACTCCATCTCCATCAAGCAGCAGATTATTGGGCTTCAAATCCTGCAAAGAGATTACAGCAAATGTCAAGTACAGTCTGTGGATGTTTTGAATTAGGACTAAGTTCCTTCCTGAGATACTTTTGCCTTATCTTGACTAACTATTGATGAATGTGATGACATCCTGGCAGTGTTTTTTTAAAACTTTTTTTTTTTTTTTTTTTTTACATTGCATCTGATAGTATCTGTAGTTTTCCACAACCATAGAAACGTATTCTGTGCATACATAATATGGTCTATTTGCTTTACCCTGTGTAGGACCCAGTGTTGATGCATGTATTCTAAACCCTGTAGTGTCATGAGTATGTAGGCTTTGATATGGGCTGGAGTGAGGACAAGGCTGGTGTCCTTGATGATCACCTTAAAAAAAGAAAGAAAAACATGAGTCAATTAATCCAGTTCACAGGGATATTTCAAATCAGTATTTGAATATAATGTATTTTTTTTTTTTTAAAGATTCTGAGCCTAATTCAGATGTATGCTGTTATATATAATCATATTTAATTGGATGACCACAACCTCCATATCAGTTTCCATGAAGTCAAAAACCAGACTGATGTTTGATTTGTGTCCAAATGCATCAAGCAGCTGAAACACAAAGTTGATGAGAATAAAATACAATATACCTCTTTAAGTTGCATCATTAAGTGTTCAGATATAAAATTAATTTAAAAAAAATGTACCCACCCCAATAATATTTGGATGATGAAGCTCCTGCAGTAGTTTAATCTCTCGTAAAGCAGTCCTGTTGATACCTAGAAATGAAAATAATCATAGATGACTTCAGAGTTGATATCTTATAAATCCCACACAGTCTGCTGAATGAGTCCAAGTTACCATCTTTAGCTTCAGTTCTGTGGCCAACTTTAATCTATCAGGGAATAAAAAATAATTAATATACATGCACCAAAATAGCCCAAAGTTATTGACAGATTGAGAACTGAAGCATTCACCTTTTTAATGGCGACTATGGTGTCTGTTGTTTTGTCTCTTGCTTTGTACACTGTGGCAAACTAGATATGGGAAATGGACATATGGATTATTTCCTGAACATTGAGGTCACTTTATCAGGTTAATTACAGTACAATCCCTTAAAGAGAAATTCTAGAGATATAACGGCGATGGACGTCCAATCCTTTCTAACTGGCAGGGCCATTCCAAGTCAAAATGAATTGGATGTCCCCCGTAGTCAATGAGTATCCGATAACCATTTTTAAAACCCTGAAACTAAAGGAATATGATCGATCGCTCAATCAGCATGCACACAGAGGCTTTTGTTGACATGACAACCGGGTTACTAGCATGCCCCCCACTACAGCATACAAGTAGGCACCGGAAAACAATCACATACACACTTGAAAAGGAAAAAGACTCTCGACAAATATAGATCCACAACGATCACCTGGCCTTCTCCGAGAAAATCCAACTTTTCGTAACGCTTCGATCTGGACTTGACATCAACCGCCATCGCGGTTTACAATGCCAAGAACATCAACTTCCTCTTAGTTAAAGGACCATAAGTAGTGTTTCCGGGTAAGGGAAAAAGAGATTCTTTGGTGCAGCACTGTCATCTACTGGTAAGAAATGTCAATTCGTGCAAAGCATCAAAAGAAAATTGAGCTGAATGATCGTTGCTTAAAAAAACCCTCATTGTTTTTGGTTATTGTTTTTTTGTGGACAAAATTGCATATTTTGCATATGTATGAGACATCTAATCAAGTCAAGTTTTTTTTAAGTACAGCCTTAAAGTTAAACCATCAAAAAGATCTCAAAGTGCTTTACATACACCCAATTGACAATAAAATAATAATAATAATAATAATAATAATAATAATACCTCATATTTATTTTAAATATAGAAGAAAATAACAGAAATCTTAAATTACCTGTGTACGTGATAAAAATATTAGTAAAGTAATCTGCAATAAAATACAAGAAGAAAAAAAGGGTATTATTTATTTTTTACGTATTTATATATTTTAAATCAGCAGTGTGGTTATGTACAATGTCCATCCATTTTGCACAACCCTAACATTTCACCTCTCTTCTGCTGTATTCCATTCCAAAATATCCCAGCAGTTCTTCGTATGATGCAGCGCAGTTACTCAACTGCAAAGTGTAACCACAATAAATGTAACTCCGAGAACGTCAATCAAAACTGAACTGAAATGGAAATTTCAGATAAACGGATTTATCTTAGTGATTTTGTGTTTGCAAATATAGAAAACGTACCATATCCGTGAAGGTTCTCGTGTACATTGGTATAATTTCCTCCTGATTTGCCCCCCCCCAAAAAATCTAAAATGTATTTTCTTTTAACAGATTGACATCGCTCTCGTGGGAGTATATTCTGTCAGTGAGGGAGCTTTTGTGATCCATGCACCGCTGAACACATCTCTGCATCCCATCTCCATACACAGTAGATGCCCTCACATCCCACAGGATTAGGCAAGGCTCCTCTCTTATGACCCTCCTGTAACACACACACACCAACAGGGACACACACACACACACACACACATCTTTCATTTTCATGTTACATTTGACAAGAGAAGTGTGAAGGATAAACGGGCCTAATACACCCCTCACTCGCTCTTCAGACTCATGCACATTCTGTGCGTGTGCTGACAGCTCACAGACGTGACTGACAGCACCGTATGTGCTCATACAACCATTTCTTTTTCAGACTTCTGCAGCAGCCTTTCTTAGTGCTTTATTGTCAACCTCTAGAGACGTTTTTGGCAGGCCTTAATGTGGATTATTACTGTCCACTGGCGGACATAACTCAAAAACACTTAGCTTACTGACTCTTAAAACAAATATGACATGTTGATACCCTTGTCTAATTCAGCTATCATTTGAGTGTGTTCTCATGCTCATTCCTCTCATGTCTTTCTCGGTGACTGCGGTGGGTGAGTTATAGAGGCATAAGTGCTTCTGTTGGCGTTTATATAGTTTGGCACAGTAAATCTCGAGATGGAACAAGTAACGTTATGCCCACTAACTCACTCTGGTTATGTGTCACATTAGCAGATGGTGATGCTGTTGAATTGCCTTGTGTGTACAAGCATACTGAGCAGGGGGGTGAAACCACAAGGCTGTTTATCAAACTCATAGGAAGTGGGTGTTGTTGAACCAGTGCTTGCCATCGAACCACCACATCCTGTTTCACGGAGCCTGAGAATGTTCACATCAGGTACTGTTGACAATATGTAACATGTGGCCACAACACAAAGCTATACACACAAGAAAGATTTGATCTGCTTATCTCAGTAACCATATCAAAGAAACATTGTTCATGCCTTTATTGATAATTTACATTGGAAAACAATCGACGAGAGTCCCCGAGCCAAGAATGTCACAAATAGTGTACAAGTTAGTTAGGAACACTTGGAATTTGGTCGGTTTGCCTGTCACTGTATCTCAATGGTATAGATTATATGAACAAAGATTCATTCATCAACCATGCACACTCACAACCATAATTTAGGGGGAATTTAGAGAGTCCAATCTGCCTACCATGTATGTTTTTGGAATGTGGTAGGAAACCAGAGTACCCGGAGGAAACCCACGCAGAATATGCAAACTCCACACATGGACATGACCTGGATTTGAACCCAGGACCCCAGAGCTGTGAGGCCAACACACTAACCACTCGCCCCACCGGGCCACCGGAGTTTAAAATGCTTCCTCAATTTGACTCTGTTGTTGACTCGGCATAATAATGGTTGAACAAGAGTGAACTCTCAGAATCATGCGAATACAGAGACAAATTAAGTGCGGTAGATAAGTCTCACACTGAAACTACCACAGAGTATTTCCTCAATTAGTGGTCAGTTGTGTTTGTTTATTTCCTGAATTTCATTACACCAACTGTCCATGTGAATAGAATATACTGTGAAATCTACAAAATGTAGACTGACTTGATGAGACAGGTTCCTATCAGATTGGAGAACTACAATACTAGTATATGGAACTAGTATGGACTGACCACCTTAAGATATCACACTGCACATACTAAATACTATTCATATAAATACAGGATGTATACATATACATGATGTTCAAGTCTTTGAGTATTGTATTTATATTTTTTTTAATCAACTTCGTAGAACTTGAGTAAAGACAAGCTGTAGAGAAAATGAATGGATTGCTGTATAAATAACAATGATTACTGAATATCCCAGTTTCTTTGTCGAGTATCTGTGCATCAACATAGACACTTGTGCAGGACTTCAGATGAGCCTATTTGATTGCCGCTACTCCTTGCAAGACAAAAAAAATTATGATAATGTCCTCATGAGTGGTGGGGGATGGGACATCAACTCTTCAGATTGACAGAGACAGCATGGAGCCACAGTTAGAAGTATTTAAGGCAGTGTTTTCTGTTGTCTTGGTTACCACTTGCATAGCTTTTTTGGCTCTGGTCTGTAGATCCTGTCAGAGCTGGTTATCACTCTCGTTACAGGGATTTCAAACCAGTCACAAAACGAAGCCCAAGGAACATTGTAGGATGCAGGATTTCTAATGTAATTTTAAATACATTGAATTGACATTTAATTTGGTCTTCAAAGCCAGAAAAGATGTGTATAAAAGATACAGCTTTGTAAAAATAACCTACCTATTTTTTTTGTCATTGACCCTATTGTTATCTTATTCGGCAGATTTACTTTATGTACTATCCAAATATGGCAATAGATTAATTTTAGAATTCAAGGAATTTTGTTATACTAAAAGTCCACAAGAAGTGAGACAATATGTCTGATGTGAAAAACGTAATAGTCTATTCTAGTCGATTCTCTTTAGCAGGTTAATCATTGTATGTAGAATGTGGTTTCACAGTGGTTCATGTCAGTGTATCTGGCGTAAGCGAGTGTGTTACCAAGGAGTCATTTACTTCATTAACCCAGCTAGATAGCTAAGGCCTTGCTAATCAACCTTGTCACACGTCCCATTAATTCATCACTCTATCTGCCCGGCTTTCGCTCCCCCTGACTCTCGTACACACAAACACAAATTGCATTGTTACTCACAACACAACACGCAAGCACACAGCATTATCGCACCAGACACCATTTCTTTTTTCATGCGTCTATAGTCATGCTTCTGTCTGGGCTGACCCCATTAGCCGGGTCGGTCCCATGGGTTTCTTAGCTCTGATGAACCCTCTGCTGCCCTTTCAGATTAGTGGACTCCCTGAGAAAAGCCCTTCATTGATGGGATCCCTTTTCCCACTCACAATGTCATCTCAAGGTTAGCACAATGATTCTCACTGCTCTCGTTCCAGACACACTCATTGGAGTGCACTTTTCAGATGAACATCCAGGTGGTGTTATTATTTTCATTAAGAGCTCTCTTGTCTATATTATTCATAAAACCAGCAGTTATTCACTCCCACCTCACTTTGATTTATGTCCTGATTCTTTTGCCAACGTGTTAATTAATCGTTAAAACGTTTTTCTACCTCCCCTCATATCGTTCTCTCTTAAGACCTCTAAAACCAACGCGAAATCTTTTGCCACATTACACTGTGTGATTGGTCCTTAGTGAATAAGAGGGATTTTCACTTATGCATTGCAAATCGGGCAACGGGAATTAATTACTTGGAGTCCCACTTGAGGCAATGAAGACATTTTCGCAGAAATGGCAGAGAGCGAGAAAGAGAGAGACAGAGATGAAGGAATTGGGACAGTGTGCAGCATGTCGTCAGATAAATGAAGACTCTAAGACACATTTATCTTTATATGTTCAATTTACGAAGCGAGTGATTTCTTGTAGCTGTGAATAGAGATGAAATGATTATCTTGATCATTCAGGCACAAATGTTGGCCCGTCTCTGTCTACTCCATCATAATTCAATATTTACAGTTTTAAGCTGGAAAATGTCTCCCACTTGGCTGCCTGTATCTGGTCTCCATGGCAACACATTTGCGGAGGAAGAGTGCCATCTGTATGTGTCCGCGTATCTGTGTGTAGTGTTTTCTGATACACTGCAATTGATTGGTTGTTGGGGAGCAGCTGTTGACCTCTATAGTCTCGAGGGTCTCTTTGTATTCTTGCACATATCCCAAATCAATACACACACATACACCAGAACATTTGCACACACATACGCACTGACAGACGGGTGACAAATTAATAATTAATGGCTGGAGCAACATTATAAATGCAGATGTGTCTTGGCCAGAGGGATGACGAATGATTTGGTGAGTTTGATAAATGTAGTGGATTACAACACTCGGCAAGACGAAGCCCAAAAACGCCCCCTTAGTAATAAGACGCAGTTATTTCTAAATTGGCAAGACATTGCTTTGATGGGATTTTTTTTTACTTTTAAATTTGTATGCTTTAGGTGCAAATAAACAGATCTAAGAGCTGCTATTGAACCATTGTCCAGGGTTTCCTCGACAATAATGAAAATCACAATTTCTTGCATTAATACCTATAGCATTTTACTGATGAAACCAATACTTTGGGGCATTCTATGTCTAGTCACATGATACAAGACTGATGGTAGAGTATACATAAATAAAGCTCATAAAATTAAACCGCATTATCTTGTAGTATTCAAAAATGCTTATATTAATATTTGATGACTGAAGAAACATTACAATTGCAGATTTCTCTTCATCCAAGGCATCTCAGAATCGTTAATGAGTATGATAATGGCTGGAATGATGTGCTGCACCCTAGCCAAACACAATATTATTATTTGACCTTTTGACCTTCACTCGCTCGCATACAGGTACACGGACATAATGATAATGCAGAGTCTGAACTTTCAATCTGTGCCTTTATACTATGCTGTTGAGCACACAATCAAAACACCACCTGAACTAATGAAATACCCTTTAGATATTCTTTTACTAATACACACATCCACACAAACAATAAAGGTCACCTGATATAATTAGCATTTATTGTTCATGTTTTAGGGATGTTTTCCATACAAGGAAGGTCAGGTTTTACATTTGAGCGGAAATTCAATGTAACTCTTGACAATGATCACGTGATGGAACTGTAATCTATGGCTCAATGTGTTTCCACAGACAGTAGTTGGACATAGCAAGGTAAAAAAATGTTTAAAATAAACTGAATTGGATGACCTTGTTGCATAGTCCCACAAAACACATATGTTCAATTACTCCATGCTTGTCATCATCATCTACAGTCATTTTAGCAGTGGTTAATGATCCAAAAAGGTCTTGTGCAGACAAAGACAATAAAACATGTTAATTGGTTCACTAGAGGGTTTGCATAGTGTCACTCATAAAAAAAATACACAATAAAACAGCATATGATGAGATTTATGGTTAGTTAGGACCCAAAGAAACTATAGAGAAAAGTGCACATTTAAATGGAAGTCCTGCTTTTGTGAAGGATTTTACACCTTTTGTATCATTCAGATCGTAAGATATGAATCTTGCTAAACCAATGAAATTTTATTATTGTTCTGAAGGTGATAAAATACTGGTATTGTAATTTCCTTTTTACTCCAATTTCTACACTGGTACGTAATTCATATTCCAAAATGTATTACTCAATTTATCTAAAATCAAAAGGTCTGTTGTAGAGAGTTCTATTTCAAATAGATAGGTTCAGAAAATGGATGAAATTGAACTTGTAAGTCATGTAAACCACTATAGCTCTTGCGTTCGGTTTCATTTGTGGCTTGTAAGTGTGGTCGGTTTCAATGACTCGGTATATTCAAAAGGGAGGGGGGTTCATTTTGGCATGCGAATTCAACCTTTTTATTGGGTAGTCGCCGCCAGTGCTTAAAAAAAGAGCATTAGATTAGGTCAGGGGTGCTCAAACTTTTTTGCTCAAAGATCTACTTTTCAAGGAGCCAACTTTGCGCGATCTACCCTTTTTTTCCAGGCCAATGACCAAGATCAGCAGTTATGTATGCTGATGATATACCTGATGTCAGTACCTAAGGACCCAAAGTAGTGTAGGCAGGAAGTTGTCATGCATGGACTCGCCATAGCGCTGTTTCCCAGCTCAAGTCTTATTTAAAATTTTAATGTATTTTTTGACTGGATCAAATCTTACTGTCATGCGATCTATCAATAGTAACTTAGCGATCGACGGGTAGTTCGCGATCGACGTATTGAGCACCCCTGGTGGGTATTTTGATGAAATTAAGAAAGTCGCGCTGATGGAGTTTCCACCAGGTGGAGGCGATGTCGCTCCTTCTGCCGTCTCCCATTCCTCTCCATTGCTCGCCCACAGCTCCGCTCACTCGGCTGGCTCAGATCATTACCAGACACCAGGCTTTAGGCTCTGACAT
The DNA here is from genome assembly GCF_051989625.1 of Stigmatopora argus. Taxonomy (NCBI): domain Eukaryota; kingdom Metazoa; phylum Chordata; class Actinopteri; order Syngnathiformes; family Syngnathidae; genus Stigmatopora; species Stigmatopora argus. The sequence goes on along the minus strand of NC_135391.1, from coordinate 9,791,245 downwards.
TCACCGATCGGGAAAGCAGAGCGAGAGCAGACGCGAGAGAGCGCACAGTCCCAGTCTTGATCCCGTGCGTGCGACGAGGGAGTGGGGGAAGCCACCTCGGGAGCGACAGCGACTTCTCCGTGCTAGCTCTTCGGCTTGAGAGCGTGGGCTCGACGCCGAAATTTGCCTATTTGGAGCCGGCTCCCTTGAAGCTCGAAGACGGATGCGGGCATGTTTTGACTGCGGTCGTAGTCTTCGCACCTCTCTTCGGACGGATTTGTGAGGGATCTTAACTTACGAAGCTCCGCCACATTGGCCGGCGGTCCTGCGAGGCGCCCCGGGGACGCGCTCTGCTCTGTCCGGCCGCCAGGCAAGCCGCAAAGGGCCCCGGAGAGAGGGCTTCGTTCAGCTCGGAGTTGAACATAAACGTCTCTAATTGGATTCCTCCTCCCTTGGCGGTTTCTCTTTTTTTTCTTCTTCTCATCACAACGACTGCATAACCCATTTTTTCCCTTTCCAAAGCAACATTGACGCCATTTTCCTCGAGGTTTTTGCGTCAAAAAGCATCCAAGTATAATTTTAGGAGCGTGTGACAGCTCCCCGGGAGGCTGTCAGCCCATCCGTCGCTAGTATAAAAATGTGTCTAAATGGATTGTAAATGATCTTGATAAATAATTTACAGGTCAGAGCTCAGTGTTTGACAACATTAAACATGGGTAAGTGGACTCCTCCTGCACCTGAATACACTTGTATGTAAAACATTATACTATCCGCAGTGTGTGTTGATAATAATCCTGCTTTGATTGTGTATTTACAGTGATAGTATATTGTAAATAGCAATTTTGTACCTGACCTTTGTAGTTTTGGGGCATGTTTGTTTCCCATTGGAAAAGGTGCAGAGCAGTGCACTTGGGTAGGAGTAGTAATTAGAATGGCGTATTTTAGTGTTATTTGTACCGTGAGGAATGGAAATTCAGTCATAACTCAGAATGAAGTGCATAGTAGTGATAATGGATTTCAGCTGCAAGAAATGCAATTAACCCTAAAGTTGTAAAGTTTTGCAAATATAATTTTTGGGGGGTAAAAAGTCCAAGTCTAAACTTGCAGAAACTTGGAAGAACTGCTATTTATTGCTTGATCTGACATTCCATGTAGGGCACATTGTGGAAGATTTTTGCATATGTCATGAGACCTATGTTCAGCAAGCATTGAAAGGTCTACTAATTTGTCTTCTCGTTGGCCTTTTTGACTCTGCGATTTCCAACATAAAATGGGTCTCATTAAGAAGAATAATGGAAAAAATACAAGAAGAGCATACCTTTGGATTATTGTACTAGAAGTAAAATGTCTCACATCTGAAGTGGTATGTTGTCAATTGTTTTCAAATTTATTTGTGTAATAATGCTGAAAACAGCTGAATCCCAGTTCATCTGTCATGCAAATCCCATTAGCTCAACCCCATTAACACCAAACTAGGAATTTAAGTCTTTGAAGTGGTAAGAGTGGCCAATGTATGTTTTCTAAATGGGGAAATATCATAGTTTTTTTAATGTCCTTGTAAAAAAAAAATGCCACACATTCAGTGCTAGGTGGTTCACTTAATTGGTACTTGGGGGACTTTGATAAGGTGTTCACTAGATATTGATTGTATGCTAGCTCAGCCACTAATGTTCACCTGCTTCTTTCAAAGTGTTGCCACTTGAGTAGCTGTTGAACTACACTTAGATATCTCTTAACAGCGGGCACCCATTCCTATCCCTCCAAGTACTTTGTTCAATGTACACTAATGTAACCCCAATTATTGGCCTCCAAGGCACAGTATATCAAGTGTGTTTTGTTTTCATTTGCCCCTTCTTGACGTCACTACTTAGGATTGCCAAATGCTCTCATGTGGCCTCCCTGTTGCGTCAAACAATGTAGGCCAGAATTATATTGACGTTATGTGTGCAGGTGAAGCCCATAAGGAAAAGGAAAGTAAGCAGTGGCTGTCAGCAGCCCCCACAAACATCAGCCCTGGGAGATAAATAGACATGCATGAATTATGTGGGTAAAGTGTGGAAAATTGGTGAGGTCTGTAGAATGTGTTGAGGAAGGTCTAGGGAAAATAATGCGCTGGTAAAGAAGTGGAACTAATGGAATTGGGTTAAAACTATGACTGAACTTTGCAATACTAAAGAGTGCTGAAGAACAAATCCCTTATTAGGTAATGCGATGCCCGTGCAGTCTTTAAATTAAAGCATGAGGAATCAATAAGGTGCATCCCTAGCTGGGTTGGATACCTCGGGTGGAAAGTGGATCACAGGGAAAAAGGGGAGGGAATATGAACAGCATCCAAGGACGAATTTAAGTGTTGGCAGGCGCTCTTAGCGGAATATCAGCACTGGATCACCTTTTGGCAGGGAGAGGGAGGGGAGATGGAGGAGGCAGAAGGGGTGAGGTGGCGCTGAAATGAGGGAAACGAACAAGGTTGGTGGGAGTGAGGTGAGGAGGAGGAAGAGGGAGACTGTTGGGGAAAAGCAGAGGTGTTTTGCTGACAGCCATTTTGTGGCTCCTGCCGCTGTTAAATGTTCACATCGATCTGCTTGTGTGGGGTAGTAAGGTGAGAATGGTGTTCCTTGGATCATTGTGTCAAAACACTTTGCAGTATTAACGCATTAGAGCAACCTAAATGACATTTTCACAAATTTAGGATTCTTAATGAATTTGCTATTTGACAAGGTTTTGAGAAAAATGATGGTGGCAAATGCTTCAAGAGGCAATTAACACCTAGCAATTCCCAATTTATCAATTTCTAGCTGTGTTATGCACATCTTTATTTCGCGCTGCAGACAGCTTAACATGAGAGCCTTTTTCCCCCTATCCAATAATTTCCCCCAGCATTTTATCATGGCGATGAACAGAGCAAGTGCATATTGAACAGTGGGAACTCTTTTTAGAACCCAGGGGTGCAATTAGCTGTCTTGATCAAGGGCAAATGAGCTGTGAGTGCTCGGTTAGCAAGGAGGTAGAAGGATGGTGTGCTGATAACTCCCTAATTTCTGATAGCTAACTGTAAATGACAAACCTTTAGTCTTAGGCTGCATTCATTCTTAACCACCCTTGCAAACATTTTTTGTCATAACTAGAAGCCCTCGCTGCACGAGTGACATAGCTGATATGTTCTGCAGCGTTTCGAATCAAAAGTTTGATGATAAATTAAAAATGCCATGTCGAATATAATAACTTCTACAACCAAAATTATGTTGTTTTTTTGTTTACCGAGTCACGAGCTACTGTAATATGGCATATTCAGCGCCTATCACGATACCTCTTGTTTTCGGATGATTCTTTTCAGAAAATAATGCGATAAGCGATAGTATTGTGGCTTTTCCCCCCCTGTGGGCACCATTATACAATCTAAAGTGGACCCTCATGATATATGTATGTCAGCCATCACTTGATTGGCAATACTGGCCCTGCAGTCCCTTGAACAAGATCGATGTCAAAATATGGAATATCACGTACCATTATTCTCTACACTCCATATGTAAATATGTGTTTGAGCCCTGCCTACAGAAGAAGGCTAGTTTGCTTACAAAAGGAGAGAGAACAAGTCAGAACAAATGAATTTTGATGACATGTAATTTATTGCGCTCTGCAAAACAAATCTTTGTCGATGTCATGGACAATAACCCAAAGTAGTAAAAACTATTGTTGGACCATTTATATATCTGTTGATAAGCCGGTAGACTAATTATTGTGACAGATCTACGGTAAGTTCTGCCTGTATATTTTGTGTTTTATAGTAATGCTTTATTTACAGATGAATCCCTGTATTGGATCTTAGGATAACATTTCTGCTTAATCTAAGTTTATAGTTGTGGGGGGGTTGTATTAACAAGAGACTCTTCAGATTTACCTTTTCCACCCATACAGGTGTGTACGTATTATGATAGAGCAGGGGAGTGAGAGAGAAAGCTATTTGTGATTTAACCTTAAGTGATAGACTTCTGTAGACTGCTGGGTATGCAGCCTTAAAAGGTTGTGTTTCCTCTGCCATCTCTCTTGCTCCAAATCCCTCTGCCCGCCCCGTTTCCTCGTGCTCACACACACACTCGTGCACGTAAACGTTTTGCTCGTGCATCCGAACCATTCGCCTGCCCGGCTATGCCCATCTGCATTTCATCATGGCTGTTTTATCATAATGCACTCCAGAGCGAGAAAAAAGTAAAATGATGCATCCCATTCACAGCCTTTTACATCCAGCTCAGCGAGTGACCTTATGCTATTTGAGAGAGAAGCCGGTGTAGTGCTGGCAGTTTGGAGAACATAATAAAGCTATTTACGCAGCAAGTCTGGCCTCTCACAATCCTTCTGCTGTCTGAGGCCAGTCAAAGTGCGTATGCATATGTGGATGAGGGTGTTTGTGTGCACGAGAGAGAGAGGACCGCATGGCTTGGACCAGGTGAGGGAGGCCAGTGGAAGGGTCAGTCTTACATAAACTCTATGCCTGCCTGCCAGTAACAGAGAGCTAACACAGCTTAGAGCCGCTGCATGGAGGAGCAGGAGGGACAGGCATGACCCAGCTAAGTAGTTTACGCAGTTATGACCCAGAATGAAGATTGTCATAATTCATGTCGACATTTGGATGTCACGCTGCAGTAGTAGTAATGGCTCGATTGCTCTTTGATGCCTGTGGATGGATGTGTCTCTTTGTGGGATGTTGTGGTTGGCAGCTGTCTCTTTTTCTTGTCATTGTGCTCAGTCACATGACAGGGTGGCTTTCACACATGCCATGAGTGCGAGTCACTAGAGCGACCTCAGGGACAGCGAGGCTTTGGAGGAACAAACAGGGTCATCTATACATGCGTATCCACTTTTTCTTGACTTTTGAAAACTTCAAGACTGATTATTATGGTTTTCAATCTATTTAACGTAAAAATGTGAATTTGTCCACAAATGGCAAACCATGGAACCCTAAATAACACAATGAAAATTGTACAGTAATTTTGTCGTTTGGCTCTTTTTTTTTTTTTTTCAAATACAGAAGTTAAAACTAGCAGTTTATTTCTTCCGTAGATTTTCTACGCCACAAAGAATAAGCTCCCACCTTCCCTCCCTCCACATATACCCTTGTACCAACCCTCCACCCCTGCACACACATGTTCAACTCTTTTCTGATTGGTTCAATTTTCTTCTTCGGTGTCTTTCTTTTCAGGGTTCAATGTCTGTTGGCAAACCAACCAAATGCTCATCCAACTTGTCTAATTAGCGAGCATTGAATGAGCAGTTCCTTGGCCAAGGACACTGTATGCAAAGGCCGCGTTGACGTTAAGTCGTGTGGCGGGCTAAAGCTGCCGTGTGTCGGCTTCAGTGGTCTCAAAAATGTCTTCAATACTCTATAACAGTGTGTTTGTGCATCTACTTTTTAAATCCACGAGGTTTTTGGAACATACTCAGTAAAACACAGTAACTTTACATGATGAAAAACCATTTGAACTCGGGCTAAAACAAAACATCATATCAGATCTCATGCCACTGAATTTAAAGGGAGTTATTTATGAAAAATCAATCTTCTGATGTTTGCAAGCAAATAATTGGCTTGCTGGAATGCCTGCCCAACTATTTAGTCTGAGCTTAAACAACTAAACAAATCATTAGTGTTCGGCATATTTATGAGAATATGTCAGTGAGTGAGCCGTTTTACACTGCCACTGTTAGGAAACAATGGAACTTAGACAGCTAATTATGACAAAAGCAGCCATGACCAGCAATCCATTCTGTTAATAAGATTGTAATAAAGTATTAGTGTTTGGTGAAGTCATGCACATCATCAAAGCACCAATATATACGTGTAATTGTATCTCGATATTAAAATTTCGGCAACTTGTTTAGGTGTGGATTTGTTGGTGGCTGGTGTTTGTGTTTGAGCTTTTGTATGGCTTGGCAATATGGCTTAAAATTGATTTTCCAGTGTGCATTTTATATATTCATGGTAACAGTAAGCATATCTCATTGAAGTGCAAAAAGTAAAAACATATTTCTTAGTGGGTTGAAAAGTCTCTTTGGCAAAATAAGTTGATACCTCAAAAAAATAGAAATGAAGATACAGGGCTATATTCTCGTATACAGTTCAGGTGTGCTCAAGCATAACAACCAGCATCTCGTGATTTTTATCCAAGCCTCATTGCACCGGTTTGGGAATTTGGCTCTGTGCCAGGCTGGATGTGCCCTTGAAAATATGCCTGTTGTACTGACAATTTGGTGTTGGAATGTCCGCGTAAAAGCACACATACATTTTTGACCATTGCTAAATTGTGAACATAAAGTTTAATATACCATAATTTAAGGTGCAATCTGCAAAAGATCAATCAACATCATCATTCTTTATATATGCTGTTTTATATAAGAATTGTTTTTCATTCAAAGATTTGCAATGTTTCAGTATCATAGTCAAAAACATTCAAATTGCTTTGCATTTTTTATTGCTTAAGTGAAATTATTGCATACATATAATCGTATCGATTCAAAACCCCCTCATTAAATCACATTGTATCAGCAAATATCGTATCATTGTTAAAATAAACCTATATCCTACCCAGTATACATCTATATACTTTTCCCCTTATAGCCTTCTCCTGGCTGACCTGTGCAGTAATATATGGCCAAGCCAAGCTCCTCTCCCATGTGGAGGTGGTGTTAACATCTAAGATTAGAGATGGCCAAAAAAAGCAGCACAAATCCAACTGCTATGACAAACAAAATATGTGTGGCTGTGACACTACGTTGCACTCAATACTGACAACATCGAGCCCCTAGGAAGACAGGAAATCAATCATAAAATGCATTATTACTCTGAAGTAAATGGATGTTAGTAGTATTGAAGTTCACAAGGTTAAACATGCAAAACCGCCGCAAGGGTTCTTTACAACTTCTTAATACCACACTGGGGTGTTCTCAACCTTTAGGAATAATGTTTCATACATCCAAAATCTCAAAGGCTCAACAGGCTTTTTTTCTTGATGCAGTACAAAATATCCACTTAATACTCTGCCTGTGGATTACACACCATTTTTGTGTGGTCTTGTTGAAGCACTGCTATGGATTATGATTATTCAATCACACTGTAAGCATGTGGTATGAGGCCTGTAGCGTATTACGATGGAGATCAGCTGTTAGTACAGAAGGTGGGACTGGTACAGAGAGAACATACCAGGAAGGACCTGGCGATATTTGTGCACAAGGTGGAAGTCTTTGTACGCACTTTTCCCTCAATGGAAATTTTAAGGAATAACCTGGTCCCTTTAGTTACCCATGAGAAAATCAGCTCAACATAATTGAACATTATGGTGATAAATTCATGAAGACTTATGGCTATGGCCGTGATCCAACACCTGTGACCGTTTAAGTCTTGTATGTTATATTGCACGAATGGACATATATCCTATAACGTACACATGACTGATCCGGGCCGGCCAAATTTCACACACTATTAGAAGAATAAATCCATACATAAGCTGTACCCAACTATTAAGCTATTTACTTAGAGATATGTTACTGAGAATGATTTGATAGATCAAGAATAACTTTTTTGACCAAGTTAGAATCAACCAAGTTGAGTTGTGTTCTCATCATTTAAATTTAGTAGTTTATCAGAGAAGCCAGACAGCACAACATCCAGTTAGCCTTAAATGGTTCCACTGTAACGGTCTTCTCTTGACAACAAGTCAGTATGTATACATAAAAAATTGCATTTGGGAGACAATCTAGCGAAGTGTGTGCCGGAGAGTATAAGTGAACGTGGCAACACACTTTTAACTCAAGTGAGTTGTCATTGGAACAGTCGTGCTTGTCGGTGGAGATTTTGAACACAGTAAGTTGCGACATCCTAATGACACGCAAGGCCACACAATGAATATAATGGGAAAATATTAAGCTTGTTTTTCCCCAAATGTCCACAAATGAGCTGCGTCATTATTAAAGCTGTTTATTTGGATTCCTTTAGGTGAAAAAAATGAAAGAATAGAAAATATTCAATTCAAGTTAAGGAGAGCAGAAGCCCTGTTACTTTAGCAAAATTACTTCTGCAACCTTTAACTAGAAACTCAGACTTGCAGCATGGGTCCAGGTTTTAATCTGTCATTTCTGTTTAGTTGCAGAATCACGTGGTGTAGATATGCCACTTCATGCATGTGTTAAAAAGAAGTTCAGACTGTTATTTCCAGACCAGCTCGTAAAGCACATCTGGGGAAAGAATTGAGATTCCTTCCCTTGGACTTTCTGTGTTGCCTTCCCATTCCCCCTGTGTAATTCCCTCCCTCCTTGCCTGCTCTGGTGAAAGGAAGAAAAAAAAGAAGTCAGCTTCTTTCATTTTTCCTTCTTTGTGTCCTGAGGGTAACTTCAGCCTGGTTTTGGAGCAGAGAAGAGGAATGTCTTATTTTGAACTGATCACTAGTGTCTGCATAGCTTTGCTTCACAAATGCGGGAAGGCTCAAATGAGGGAAGGAGCAAGGGAGGGAAGATTAGCAAGAAGTGATGAAAGATGAGAGCAAGGGAGAGGATGTCAAGCGAGCCAAAAAGTTGTTTTTGCCTTTGAAAATAAAAATGTAAATTAGAGCATTTCAACAGGCCTGTAAAGCTCTTTGTTGAGTTTGTGGATTTTTCTAAACCAAACAGAGAGCTAGATCTAATATGTCAAAGATGGGATGGCAACCTTGGGAAGTTGTCTTTCTTTTGCTGATGCTATCTTTCACCTGTTCTCTCCTCAGATTGTCCCTGGCTTCCCAACGTGTCAGTGGGCCAACCAAGCCAACCCCAATAACTGATTGAAAACAAGGTAGCAGCCCGACAGACTTCCATCCTCTTCATTCCGATTGGCTGGCTGCCACAGCTTCCCATTCTGACTGGCTCTGGCGGGAGAGTGGATGGAGCCAAGGGATCTGGTTGGCTCGGCCCGACCCAAAGAGGCGGAGTTACAGGGAGTCGGGGCGGTGCGAAATGGAGCGGGAGGCATCGGCTCGGCGCGTAGTGGTGATGTGATTCCTGGTGCTGTGGCCGAAGGGGAGGGGCTTGAAGAACAGGGGGAGGGGCTTCTGGAAGAGCAGGAGTTTTCCATCAAGGAAGCGAGTTTCCAGGAAGGAAGTCTAAAGCTGAAGATCCAGACCACCAAGCGTACCAAGAAGCCCCCCAAAAGCCTTGAGAACTATATTTGTCCACCAGAGATCAGGATGACCATCAGACCTCAGGCAGGAGAGAGCAAAGGAGGGCGCCAGGGGCGAGCCGGAGGCGGGGCCGCATCAGGGCGCGGCCAAAAGGATGAGGATAGAGCACCGCCCCGAAAAAGGGTAAGTCTGTTGCCACCACGATTATCTTAATGCACTTAAGATTTGAACGGGGATCAGGTTTTTTTGGCTTCAGAGAGCGCATTTGTACTTGAATGAAACACTCCCCACCTTGCACGCTTCAAGCTCCCAAGTTCCTCTCCCTGCTTAGTTACACAGGGTCAAAGTTTGCTGTGTAATTGAAACCAGTCAGGGCTAGCTGAGATCACAGTGACACACGGACACTGGCACACACACAAACACACTCACGCACACACACGGGAGCTGAGAATAGGGCTGACATAAGCAAGTGACAGCTGGTGTCTGCTCTCTCCATTTGTGGTCATATGCAGACCCCTCCTGTCTCCGCTACTCTCCCCTCTTTACCCCTACTCCATCACACCCGTTACACACGCACTGGTGTTTGGTGCGTGTGACACTGTGTACGTACAGGTCCTTTGGGGGATCTAGTGTTTGCAGAGTGTGTTGACCTACACTGTGGAGTGTGCGTGTGTGCGTGTCCAAACCTCAGTGGCTCTGAGCTCGACAGGCTCAGCAGGAGCGAAGGTGTCATGTAGTCAACACGATGCTGGAAATGACTCTCTTGTGCTTCTGTTTGGTGGACCCTCAAGTTAAGTTTACTCACCTTGTGATTGATAAGTTTGAAGGTAAACAATTTGAGGGAGGATTGGTCATGGACTGGACTGTTGGTCCCAAAATACCAGTTGAGTTTGGTGGCGAAGAACAGGAATACACTGAAAAAGACCACATCAAACACATTTGCATAAATAGCAAGACATCTGTGCACCTGTTAACTGGCAAACGATTTTGTTAAACGACACACGTAATAGGGAAAACCCAGCTACGTACGTGGTGGTAGAGTTTCTTACCAAAGTCATGCCTTCACTAATGTGGGTTGTCAACAAGTAGACGTCAGCCATGGTTGGTAGCATGATTTGATGAAGTATTACTAGAACAAGGATGGCTCCAAAGCTGTATTCGGCTCGTTATTTTTCCACATAATCACAAGACCACATAATGTGGATTTATTTGGGACACAAGTACACCGATTCTTAGAGATTCATTACAAAAGACAACAGCAGGCATCTAACTAGGTTTGGGCAGTTACGTGATATTGACTATTCCTCGTGAAAATGTTCGTGAACATTTAAGAACTTAAGAACCACTGTCTGTTCATAGGAACAATTAAAACTTTGGGAAAATTGTCAGAAAGTGCTTAAAAAAGTGAATGACCTTCTGTGAATAAGTAAATGGTTGTAGCTGGGTTTGGTCATTTTGTTTATCGAATGCTGTCTGTACATTTTTATCATTTTCTTTGGCCATGCTACTATTCATCATTCAAATGTTGTTCAGTGTATGTAACATTTTATTTTTCAGTTGTGGTTTACGTTTTTTTGGAAAACAGGCAGTTTGGGGCTATTCAAGTCACACCAGAGATACAAAATAATTTTTGTTTGAATTTCTGTGTCAATAAATCAACTGTGGGACCTGAACCCCGCACCCAGACGTCTGGGCAGCCAAGGCTAATCTGGCACCGCCAGCCCCCATTTGGACTGCTGCTGTATGATTGACAGAGGTTGTCATAGGGACAGGGTGGTGGTAATGGAGGGGGCTTCAAGCTGGTCGCAATTGAGGGTTGGGATTGAGAGAGAGAGGAGGGGCATTTAGGATGTGATGGTGTTGATTCAGATCAGTTTCAAGACTTCATCCCTCGTACTCTGCCCCTTCATCCCACACCCTCTATGACCCCTCCCCCTGCTCCTTGCGCATGCTTTGCCTCCATCCACTCATCACCTGCCAGCCCAAGGGTGTATTACAGGCAGGCTCAGTGGAGAGGAACGGGTTAAGGAGGGATCCCAGGCTGCTTGCGGTCCACACACATACACACACTTCCATCTTCCACATATGTGTGTGCGTGGAGGTTAAATACTCGCTTTGTGGTGTGTGTGGTTGTGTGTCAGGCAAGATGGGGGGTGTTGAGAAGGGGGAGCAGATGGACAGCCTCTCTCTTTTCTATTGTATCTTGTCCACGTCGTTTCTGCCGCTCTATCTCTTTATCTGCCTCTTTTTTTTCTCCACGTCATCTCCCTTCGTCTTTCCTATTTTTTTTTCCACTTCTTTCTCTTTCCTTTTCCCGCTCTCACTCACTCACTCTTGTCTTGTAGCAGATGGCAGCATGGGGCAGCAACAACAGAGCAGAAGCCAAAGTGTGAGCAAGGGATGGAGAGAGAAGAAGGGGGGCTTTGGAAAAAGGAGGAGGGGGTCAGGCATATGGAGAGCCTGGTTAAGGGGCCCCTCTCATAGGGAGTGTGCATGTGCGCGTGGTAGCACGGTGAAAAGAAGAGGGGGAGAGGCTGGATAGAATAGATGCACATTAGTATAGAGATTTGACTCTAACAGAAAGAGAAAGGGCAGCCCGGTGGAGCGAGTGGTTAGCGCGTCGGTCTCACAGTTCTGGGGTCCTGGGTTCAAATCCAGGTCGGTCCAACTGTGTGGAGTTTGCATGTTCTCCCCAGGTCTGCGTGGGTTTCCTCCAGGTACTCCAGTTTCCTCCCACATTTCAAAAACATGCGCGGTAGGCTGATTGGACACTCTAAATTGCCTCTAGGTATGGGTGTGAGTGTGCATGGTTGTCCGTCTCCCTGTGCCTCGCGATCGGCTGGCCACCGATTCAGGGTGTCCCCCGCCTCTGGCCCGCAGTCAGCTGGGATAGGCTCCAGCACCCCTCGCAGCCCTAACGAGGATGAAGCGGTTCAGAAAATGAGATGAGAAAGAAAAGGATATGGCTGTTGAGTGGATGGAAAAAAACAACTATATGAGCTGTCAGAAAGTCATTCCTCCACCTCTTCATATTTGGACAATATACTGTATTTTAAAAAGAAAACTTTTAAAACAGCAAATATTATCAAGATGTTTGTGTTTTTTAAAGCAACAAACGCTTTATTTACTGCCACACTAACGCAACAGGTGACTCCAAAGCCTTTGAGAAAGGATGCTCCTGTTTATTCCCATTTGAATTGAACTATATCGGAATTGTTTTCACAAAATTTATTTTGCACATATGCAATCAACAAAAGATTAGAATCCTATAATCTGACTCTGACTAGTGATGGCAGAAAATATTGAACTCAGAAAAATAATTCTGAAACCACACCAGGATACAAAAATCCCACAATTACTCTAACTTTTGGGCTATAATATAAGCCACACCCACACGATATGGCGCAGGTGCCACAGAGGGTAATGGAGTAGTAATACAATACAAGACATGTTGCTCAACAGCATATAAAATCCACAAATAAGCCACAGTGGACAATAAACCACAGGGTTGAACATGCACGCAAAAGTTCTCATCGTCTGAAAACAACAATAATCATAATTTTTTTACTAATAAAGTCAGAAAAACGTCTCTCTTGGCATAAAGGTTGAATAGTACATGACAAATGCTCTATAATAACCCTTGCAGATGTCTAAAACAACAATATTTAAAATAATTAATATTTACTATATTTAACTCAAGAAACCAAATGTTTTCAGTCAAGAATGTTATCCATTAGTTTTTATTCATAGATTGCTTGAAAAATGTCTTCTTCAGTGTTTGAAAACAGATTTCAATTCAACAGCCGTCTGTTTCGAGACTAAAGGTAGCTTTAGGAAGGACATGAACACCAATCTGGACTTCCTTAAAGAGAGAAGTGAGGGAGGAAGTGCATGATATTTCATGGTAGACATTTATAACGATGTGCAGACGCCTCGTGTCAGGGGACAAACCCACACACATGCATAAATGGGATATGATGCTCTCCTCTTCTCTGTCTCCAGCTGACATCACACACATGCTGGACGTCCTCTCACACACGGCTCTTTGTCTGGGCATGCTGTGTGTGTTTTCAAGATGAATGTGTGCGTTCTAACGGATTGGGTCCTGGGTCAACCACTGCATCAGTCTTCCAGACACACATGCCCGCGCACACATCCGTCGCTCTAATGCATACGCAGCTACAAATGCACACTCGCGCACTCGTCGTGTTGAGCCCAGATTGCAGTTAGAGTGAGTGTTTTCCTGGTTATCTGTCCAGCTCTCGGGACACACCAAATGTGGCTCTTAATCCATTTCACTATCTGGGGATAGAGATAAGCCAGAGCTTTTTTTTCCCCAAGAGTGGAGCCCAGTTAGTGTGTTGTTGTTATTGTTGTTGATGTACATTCATGTCTGTGTGCACGCGTGTAGCCATAGTGTATGTGATGATAGACACACACTTATCTTGTCTTGACAGCCCCCTCTGTCTAGGTGGTCCCCCTGGCTGTGTATGTGTATTGCGGCTTGGTGGTCTCTATACTGTTTAGGATTATTATGTGCTAGTCAAGTGCATTCACAAGGAAATGAATTCTGTGCACAGTGGCTGCAACTACTTTGCGTATGCGCCTGTGTGTGTGCGCGCGTGGATGCACAAAATGGTTAGCCTTTTGATGTCAGCTCTTTATCCCTGACTGTGATGGCGGTTGGTGACCTGAGGGACTTGATGAGCTCATAAAATAGCCTTGGGTGTGTGTGTGTGTGTCACTTTTCTGCCTTGCCGTGAATCGTTTGCCTTGGAGAGAGCGAGTCTTGACTGATTTATATATGTTTATGCTGATGAAATAATCACCCCTAATAAGGCCTGACCAAACTCTTATATATTTTTGGGGTGAATTGTATCATCTAGGGGGAAATGGACAGCTTTTTATTGTGTTGTCAATTCGGACCCTTTGAAAAAGCCGGAGCTGGGAATGTTTGAAGGGGCGTTTCCCTATGGTCGAAGGGGGATGGGATGTATGTATCGTGTGTGTGTGTGTGTATGTGTGTTGGTGTGGGCCTGTATGTGTGCGCAAGCTGGGGAGGGGTAAGTGATTTAGAACCGCTGAAACACCAGCTGTCCATCTGCGCCTGACCCATACACACCCTGTACACACTTGAAACACACACTGACATCCAAACGGACACACACCGGTGTAAACCCACACACATCTTATGTCTCACCTCTGATCTGTCTTTGGCCGACTCTCAAACCTGACGAACAGTCCAGACAAAACACATTCTGTTCACCAGTCTCTCCCACTGAATACACACAAACACACACAAACACACACAAACACACACAGCTCCCGCACAGTCTTCATGAAGCTAAGCAAGACTGCACACTAATCAGCTCTGTTGTGGTGTTACTGCTTCTGCTGTGGGTCTACATGAATGATTCTGCAAGGTCACTCCACAAACACACACACACACACACACACACACACACACACACACACACACACACACATGCACATTGGGAGACACAATGGAATGCTGAGGAAGAGATGAACTGTGACCCTAAAGGACATTCAAAAGTCGAGGTGATAGCTGGATTCCACATTTGTGAATCTGTGCGCGCGTGCGCGTGTCCACTGATTGTTTGTTTGTGCGAGTGGGTCAGGGTTGAGACAACTGGAGTCTGCCCTTTGCTTTCTTTCCCTCAGGGCTGGATTTTCTTTTTGCAAATGTGCGTGTGTTTGTGTGTGTGCTGACCATTTGCTTAGGACTGTAGCTAATTTCTCAATCACACACACAAACCATCTTCTCTATGTATCCTAAAGGTCAGGCCTCATTCATTCACCATTGTGCCCACTCCCAGCAGGTCGTTGTTGGTCTTCAGGCAGATGTAGCCAGACCATAATAGAGGGTCTGGCAAAAAAAAAAAACATGCTGATAATTATCCCTGTAATAGGCACAAAATAAATACCAACAATTAACTTCAGTGAAGGTAAACAACCAGGAGTACAGCATTTTAGAGGATCAATTTTTAACTGTACTGTCAGGAATGTTGCTTAGTCGAGGCTTTTTTGTCATTCTAATAGGAGCCATGTGTGGATGTGTGAACATAGTGTCCGAGTCTATTTAGTGCTTTGGATAGATGCCCCTTTAAGGATTCGGTTGTGGGTTTGAGTTGATGAAGAGTCAGGTGCAGTATTGACTTTCACTATGTCTCACTTGAAACGTAACTGTGTTTGTCAGTGAAATCTGATGGGCCCATCAGCTGCCTAGGACGTGCCTGGCAGAAGGTGTGTGTGTGTGTGTGTGTGAGGGGGGAGGGGATGTTGGGGGGTTGTGAGGATTTAAATGTGAAACCATGTGAGGAAAGTGGCAGTGTGTTGTCCAAAGTAATCCTGGTAACATTATACGATCCATCTGTGGTCAATATACTTCAGGGTGCTAAATCAAAAGCCCCTCAGACTAAATTGCAAGATGCCAAACATGCTTCCTTGCCCTACAATGGCCTGTGAGTAATTCTAATTATGTAATTATGTAAAATAAATGTCATGCTCAAAACTCTTGATGGATAGATAGGATACATATATATGTAGGTGGATGGATTAAAAGATGGTCAATAGATGGAAAGATAAAATTGAAAATTACAGCCTCAAATTTGTGAAAATTGATCCTTTCACTTCTCTTTTAGCATCTTTCCTGCATGCGTTTTCTCACGTGTTCAGTGAGCCTACGTGGTTGGCATTGTATCCTTTACATTATTATGGCCGAGTATTAAAAAAAGAAGTAAATATTTGTACCGATATTTGTTCACTGCGTTATTAGTTTCTGAGGGACACTTTTACATTTCTAACACAAGGACAATTACATTACAAATTATATCCAGATCACAATTGTTCCTCCCCAAGCAGTTTACCTTCAGAAAGAATTAACATTGAACAATTGTCAGGGCCAAAGAGCGTATGCAAACAAGTGACAGTTCAATGTCTAAGGCCCAACGCTACATACACTTGGGAGTTTTTCTTCTAAAAAAATGTACAATGGTCTCTTCATCTAAAAATAACCTATACAAAGTGAAATCCACAAAGAAGTAAACGTTAGGAAAGACCACCTTAGTTAAATCATAGAATATACAAGTCCTTTTCAAACATGTGGAAGAAGTGTGCCAGTAGACCCATTCATTGTGTATGTTGTAGGGGTGGTTCCTTGCAATGGGTACTTTTGCTGGAGGAGTGATATAATGTTGCTTTAACAGACATATTATTTACTCATAAGACATAGTAGAAGAATCCTTGATCCGTTTGTGTTCTTAAAGTTTTGGGTCACTCGGTAAAGGGCTTTCAAAGCCGAAAATAAATGGTATTTCCTAATGCTTTGGGTAAAACTGTAGTTCCCGTGTGAGAATAAATGCTTCTTGGTGGGCAGAAAAATAGGACGGGTGCTAACTCTCCTGAGTGCGACCCTAGACGCACATGAACGGACAAGGAATTGTTCATGCTCACTGCAGTTACGTGAAACATTACAGCCAACATCGACATTTGTCTGACTCAATCCCCGAGTTTCCTGCTGCTTTACTTCAAGACTTTGTAAAGTAATCCCTTCTAGTCCAATGTTTATTTATGCCAGTTGTCTCCAAAGGATACATTTGGACATGAATAAATGATTGTAATTGTGTCTGTCTCTCTGTCCCTCTGTCTGTGTGTTTGTCCCCTGAGGCTGCTCAGACTAAACAAACAGCTGTTTCTATGAGGCAGGGAAGAATCTCCTGTTTAGTGGTCCATTTCAGACACACAAACACACACACGTGCGCGCACACACACACACACACACACACACACACACACTTTCGTAAATCCCCCGCCACCCCATATTTTACCTGCTTCGGTCTATTGGATTTTTTGGGCCCCTTATGTTACTGGCCCTCCATCTTTCTCTTGGCTTATTGCAATACTCTCAGACTGAGAGGAATGTCACTCCATGTGACCTCTCACCTACAACAAGGAGGGGAGCCGTTTTAACGGAGGGAACGAGGGGGCAGCTGTGGTAGTCATGTGCCTGGCAGCCATGGAGGGAAACCCACGCGCTGCACACAGGACCAGGTTGTTTGAAAAGTGCACAGCGTGAACCTCTTGGATAAATGCACACACGTCGCTAATGGAAGGAAAAATGAGCGAGATGATTCTCTGATCTCATGATGCTGTGATTTTTGTGTGTGTGATGTACGGGAGGAGAAGCAAGTGGATTGCAAAACCACACAAAGCCGTTTATTGTTCACGTGAGGGGGCCTGAGGGGAGACGCGAAGCGTGATTGGTTAAGACTATTGTGTCTGACTTTGGCCACTTTCCCTGTCACAGAGGATGTCATTACATTGGCTCTCTAACTCGCCGTCATTCCTACTGACAAGCTGGGGATCATCCAAAGACTTTTTAGAGGGGAATTATCCCTGACATAATCAATTACAGCTTTTCTTTATTCATCACAGCACATTTTGAGCCCTGTCAGAGTTACTCAGACCATGTCAGCTTCACATTAAAATGGCTATTTTCAAAAGAAAGAAAATCAAGGATTTCAGTTCACAGGAAGTGAACTTTTTAGGCAAAGAACATTTCATTGTCAATCTTTCTTTTCAGTTTTTGACATATAAAATGTTTCTGGCAGCAAGGCAGTCATTTTTAGTGTGTTGGTACATTTGCCTGACAACCAAGCAAGCAGCATGAGTTCTGTTCCCACTCATTCATTTATTAATTATACAATTATTATAATTCAAACACTAGTCTTTATTCAGATTCTGATTCCTCGGACTAAATGAGATCCACAAAGGCTATCCAAATTTGAAGGCTGAAAAAATGTTTATTTGCAAAGATGTTACTACTAATCTAAAAGTCTTTTTGAAGTGAAATAGCCAAGTTTTGTGCAAATTAGAACATGGTATCAATACTTTTTAAGTGGCCACCCCCCAATTAATAAAAAGACAGCGTGACTGACTTTTCTCCAAGCTTCTGATTTGTCAACATGGCATTATTGCCATATTACCTGTTGCATTGACATGCCCTTAATTCTCTGGAAATGTGGTATACATAAAATAATGGATCAAAATTAATATAGCTACAGCATCTCTTTTCAAATACCATTTTTTTATTGCCTGATTCTGTTACTTAGGCAATGCTTGGAGTTTATAAAATAGCAAATAGTAGTCAGAATTATTGCATGTCATTAAAATTAGATGCTGACAACATATTTCTTACTTGTAATAATAGTTCCACTATTTTTTTTCTTTAAGTGGTCAAATGACATGGTGTGAAGGAGGCATTTTAACAAGACAGTGATGCATTGCATGAGAATAAGCAATCAGTCAGGTCAGCTTTGCCTTCGAGACCTCTGTTTGTCGGAGAGGAAGTGTTTAATCTGGGCACAGCTTCTGTCTTGAATTACCCATCATTCCACACAGGAAGTTATCCCTTAGGATTTAGGGAAGCTCATTGGCTCTTAATTGTTTCCGTTTGCACAAAAGTCATTTGATTGGGTGCACAGATTTTTGCTGAATTGTGTTCGTGAGTGTGAAATTCTTTAACCTCGCTTCCGCTAACGCATGCATTGATTTTGCTTCAACATAGAAGGAGTCCTTATGTGTGAGTGGCGTTGCTTGCCTACTTATCCTCTGGGGTGAACAAGTGCATGAATAATTCTCTGTACTGGATGTCAGCATTGACTATGAAAGGAGCAAATCACTATCTTTTGTTGTGCTATTCACAAACCCTGCATGCATTGCTTGAACACATCCCATTAAAGATGGAAAGGCTGGGAGTAGACGTATACTTTTTGTAGCATGTAAATGTGTTTGTGATTACCATAGTGTAGACCACCTCCAATTTTTTCTGAACCTTTTGTAGAGAACTCGCTTAACTCACTTGTTGCCATCAATGGCTCTGAAAGATGAGTATTCACAGCCAAACCTTCTAGTTTAAGTTAGATGTTGCTCATTGTCAATGACAACTTAGGGTTAAATACTATTCATTCAATGATTTTCAACACTGCTTATCCTGGTCAGGGCCACGGGGTGCCGGAGCCTGTCCCAGCTGACTTTGGGCAAAAGGCGGACTACAGCTTAAACTGGTTGCCAGCCACTTGTAGTGAGTTAAATATTAAGAAATTATTACTCTAGTTTCTTCCCACATCCCCAAAACATGCATTTTAGACTGGTTGGACATTCTAAATCGTCGCTGCGTACAAGCGTCAGCGTGAATGCTTGTCGTTCTCCTTGTGCCCTGTGATTGGCTAGCAACCAATTCAGGGTGTCCCCCGCCTGCTGTGATTGGCTTCAGCACCCGCATGACCCTTGTGAGGATAAGCAGTACGGAACATGGATTAATTAATATATTCCACAAAATGCCACCTGATGGTGCAGATGTTCATCCGCCTGACTTCCATGATTCCGTGGGATCGATTCCCACTCGGTGGCTGTGTGATTGTGACCGCAATTTTTTGTCTTTCTCTATGTGCGCCATATGATTGACTTGCGACCAGTATAGTCTGTCATTGGCTGAAAGTCAGCTAGGATAAGCCCCAGCACCCCATAACCCTGTCAAGGATAAGTGGTGTTGAAAATGAATAAATTTAATGAATATTCCACAAATGTTGGCATCACATTTTGGGTCAGATAGTCCACAAACTTGTTAACATTGTGGCCTATATGATCCATGTGATGTCCACTGATGTGGAAACTTGATCTTTAGCGGGTTAAGTTCATTTTTGTAAATTGAATTACCAAAAATAGTCACTTTCCCTACAAAGCTTAATGTCATGCTTTCGTTCAGTGAGTCGAACAATTTTCTCCCCGTTGTGTCATTTCAGTGTAAAAAGAAGACCCTGGCGCTTTGTTTCTATCTTTAGGAGCACTTCAATCTGTAGTCGTACTGCTGTAAATGTGGGAGGGAACATTTTATTGCAGACCCACTGCTGTGCATTAAATCTGACTTCTGCTTTGCAGCAAGCTAAGAGACATTTATTGCAGATTGAATGTTGGAATAAGGAAATCCGAATAGTGGGAGTGTGGGACTGTGACGCCATACTTGTAAAAATTGGAAGGACAGACCAAAACACACGACGTGTTTTGTGCTGCCGCAGCATTGGAAGTTTTGCATTTAGATCCCTTGTCCAAACTTTCCCTCCCAACTTTCCCAGAAGATGCTTTGGCTGCCGCATGTCACCAGATCAGAGATAGTGAAGCTTTGTCTCGGGGCAAAGCGCAAGTAGACGTGCACGCGCATACACAATTTTATGGCACTGCGCCCTGATCCCAGTGATCCACAGTGTCCCACCTTGACACCAGCGCCACCCCCCCAACAAACCTCTTTTCCTTCTCCTCCCTCTTTTCTCTCCCCTGCTGTGGATCTCCTCGGGCACATGAATGGAAGTCTTTATTCCCGGGAGAACTGGTGGGAAGAACGAGAGAATGGGAAACAGGGACGAGAAGGGTGGGGGGTGACAGTTGAGGGAGGGGTTGTGAGACTGACCACAAGATCAACACGGCGCTGCGGCTCCCTCTCTATCACTTTTCCCTCCTTTTCTTTGCACGCACCCCTTCCGCCTTCCCCCTCTTCTCACCGGTTTTTGAGTGCTGCGGGTACAAAGCTGTGTTAGAATTCGTGGTGTTTGTTTGCAGAGGGACCCGACGTGCATGTTTGTGTGTGCGCGTGTGTGCATGCGTGGAGCTGTCAGAAACACAGATCACAGGGAAACAGCACTCTGAATGGAGCTGGAAGAGAGGTGGGAGGCTTGGGGGGGTGAAGGGGTAGTTGGAAAGGAGGCGGTGGTAGTTCCCACAGGGAAAGAGTGGCCAGGTCCAGAGAGGATGGTAAGAAAAGACGGGTTGAGACGAGGGAAGGGGGCATTGGGGTAGTGGGCGGGAGACCACTGGGTGCAAGGGGGGTGGCGAATGGATAATATCATGATAAGGTGTCTCTCATCTCATTTTCTGAACCGCCTTATCCTCATTGGGGTCGCAGGGGGTGCTGGAGCCTATCCCAGCTGACTGCGGGCCCGGGGCAGGGGACACCCTGATTCGGTGGCCAGCCGATTGCAGGGCACAAGGAGACGGACAACCATGCACACTCACACCAATACCTAGGGGCAATTTAGAGTGTCCAATCAGCATACCATGCATGTTTTTGGAATGTGGGAGGAAGCCAGAGTACCCGGAGGAAGCCCACGCAGGGCTTCCGGGGAGAACATGCAAACTCCACACAGGTGGACCGACCTGGATTTGAACCTAAGACCCCAGAGCTGTGAGGCCGACACGTTAACCACTCGCTCCACCGGGGCGCCATGATAAGGTGTCGATGGAACAAATTGCAAATGTTCCGGCAACATCACTCACTCATCACTTGTTTTTCTGCTGCTCCTCTTCCTCCCTCCCTTGCTGCTGCTCTCATTCTTTCGCTAACCCCCACCCCGTATTCTACCCCTCTCTCTTTTTCTCTCCCCCAACCCCCATTCTCTCCCTCTCTCCTCCTCTTTGTGTGTCTGTCTGGACAGCTGCCCAGTTCCATACACAGGGAAAAATGAAACACTCTAACCACCGGGCATTCTGCCAAATAAAGGGCTGCGAAAAAACTATTTGAAGGGCAGCATGTTTGTGTGCCTGCCTGCCTGCATTTGTGTGTGTGTGTGGCTTGCTCCTGTGTGTATGCGCCTAGTCGTGAGATCTGGGTGTGCCCCTGTGCTAGGGCGTTCTTTCCCAGTATGCACTAGTGCAGCCGGGATTTCTCCGTGTGAGGGAAAAGTTCCACTCGTGAGTTTAAACAAGAGTGGAAAACAAGAGGCTGCGGGAGAGCCAAGTTGCGGGGAGGGCCGCTCGCCGCATGGCAAAATGGAGGTGAGGGGAGTGCGGCCCCTTTATTTTCTGTTTACCTGCTGTGTTTCCTCCACACATTTGTCCAGAAACTATATGCTGACTAGAGCGACTCATTGCCTCTCACTTGCGTGATTGCAGCTCTTAGTCACCTATTATCCATGACCTCCTCTACTGCGCTTTGATGGTTACATCACCGGTGGGAGGGAATTTCTACACTTCTGCCTTTACCATTTGGGTGGTGAGCTGCCTTTGTGAGAGCAATGCATGTTATTGCAGCGCTGACCCAAAGGAAGACGTGCGAGGAAAAAGCCTGTTGACCAAGCTGAGGAGTATGACCCTTAACCTCTCGACGCGGTGTCTAAAGCCTCAAGGGACAGTGCTGTGTAATGCAAGATCACAACAAAACTCTTGTTTTAGGTAGCGTAATATAGAGTCTATATTAGGTCAACATGGCAGAAAATGAGCAATGTGGAAGTGTTTTAAACCTCCCAGTTAGACCTGTGGCTGAAATTTTGAACGGCTGCCCCCTTCTGTATACTAGAGGGGTCACAGCTACAACACAAGGCACATCAATTCCAAAATAAGAGGCTTTGGGGCATTAAATAGATGATCATGATTTACGAACATAATAAATACATAAAGGGTGAAAGGAATCAAAATGAAATTGGGATAAAAAGAATAAAATTAAAATAACGTACACAAGGAATAAACAATAGATCCTATATGCTATACCCTCTTTGCTTGGCACCAATATAACTGCTAGTAATGGACTCTAGTGGACAGCCAATCAAATGCGAGAATCTCTGCCTATGCCTGACACATTGGCTACCAGGTATAAAACCAGTATGTGCGTCTATTTTAGAAACTTTTGTGAAACTTCATGAGCAAGTGAGATCTAGATGCCACAAGATGGTAGCAACGCACAATTTTTTTGCCTGAAGAAAATGCCAAAGCTCACTTCAACATAGTTCCTTGACATTAAGATGGCAGGCGATCACAGCAAAGTGTCAATTAAAAAAGAATCTGTTAATTTCCAAATGCAGAATGGAAATTGTGCAGGCCTTCACTGCATCTTCACTGAAGAACGTTCTGAACATATCACCACCGTCACTTTACAACTTGGCCTGCTATACACTGACGCGATGCATTTCTAATATCCTCAGTACAATCGGGGTGATATATTTCAATTGAATTGATCATTTTAAATCAATGTTATAGAATTTCTCCCATGCAAACAGCCAATGCTGCAGCCAGACTCAGAAGATTCTTCGTAGTTACTCGAGTGTACGTTTTCTCTGGGAATAAATCATGGATTGTTTGTGGCTTAGAGGAAAGGGTAGAGGCGAGGAAGCTACAAACAAAAAGCTGAACTGGTGCCAATAAATCAACCTCAACTGGAAAGGGGGTGCAGGGAGCTGTTTTCTTCTTCTTGTATTTCCTCTCACTGGTAAGAGCAAGATCTATGCATGTTGTCTTTATTATAGGTCTGTGGCCACTTTGCGGTTAGTGGGGAGAATACATTTTGTGAGCATGTTTATGCTTGTGTGTGTAAAGGGCAGTTTCTTACCAAGCAAGGCAATCTTATAGACTTTCTCTACCTCTTGGCCTGAATTAATTTGCAGCAGTAAGTAAAATGAGAAAGTGGGTGTGTATCAGATACTGCATTTGCCATGTTGTAGTCCTTGGAAAACTGAGTAGCATCATGAGTCAAACATTGCGCATACCACTATTTCGAATGTCTTTCAGAATAAAGAAAACCTAGTTGTCTTAAGTAACAGCCAATAAATGGGAAGATCAGGGAAACGATGAGCACTTGATGAAAGAAACACTGCGAATAAGGCCAAAATCAACAGTAGTGGAGAGTAGATGGAACCACTCATTAACAAAAAGAATAGGAAAGCCTGACCGGAATTTCCCAAAACTCGACAATTTAGCCTTAAACATTTTGAAACAATGAGATTAATTATCCAAGTGGTGGAAAGGCGTACATTTGACCAAAGTAGTTGATAGGATCAGCTAGTGAGCCTCAACATTCAAGCCCTCGTGTCATGCTTGGGCTCGCACAGCTCATTGATCTTCTTTGATGATTTAACACGTGATGCCAGCAGCAAAAAGGAACCAATAACTTTTGACGTCTGTCCGTCTTCAGCAAAAATAAGAGAAATGTCCTAACTGTTCCGATACTCAAATTTTTAATGACGCTTGATTCTCCTTGGCCAGCGTACTTGCACACAGGCATACGGTGGCACCACAAGCAGAGTGTATGTGACCCAAACACTCCCGCATTATTAATCATTCATGCTGCTCAGTGTTCGCGTGAGTGTATCTTCTCAAGCTGGCATGTCGTGTTAATCGGGTTTCTCATGCTCATGGGAATGCGCCATGATAAACAGCCTCTGCAGCAAGCATGCAAGACAACCCGAGTGTCAGAGGCTGACTGAGAGAGAGTGAAATAGGATAAAACCAGACGCTGGCGAGCTCAAATTTAGAAAATAAGCACTTTCTCTTCCAGTAAGTACTCTGTGATGACTGTATTATATATTCGGAGCTGGCTGCGCGAGCATAACTGTCTGCAAGAAGCTAATTATCTGGCAAGATGCTGAACCATCTTGATTAAAATTGGTGCCCTGGCTGGGCACATTGTTTGTAACTGATAGAGTAGAGGAAACAGTAAAAGCTTTGGCAATGTGCGCATCTATCATGTCTATGTGCTTGCATGCCAATGTGTACATGGTGAGAGGCTCGCCTGTGGTTAGGTTACATCTCCCTGCAGCGCATCAGAGCCGTGTTTTGTTGCGTCATACTGAGTCTGTTAATAACGGGCTCAACCACAAAGGCCATCCACTGCTCCGTTTCTCATCTTCCAACTGACACTGATTATGCGGCCGTCACACGTTGTGCTGTGCATTGTTGTATAACTCAACATGTCAAGGGTTTTCACCCACTTTTAAGTGACTGAAAGTACACTTGAAGTGAGTTCAAAGCTGGCTGAAACTTCAGAGGCTAAGCCTCTTCTGTTCCAAGATGCTTGTTGGCGAGCAGTTTATGTTGACACTAGAACAATTTAGCCATTGGAAATTTATCGTAATCACCACCCTGAACTAGTGGATTGTTGTACAGCAAATTGCAAAGAGTGACATTTTATATGGGGATCAGATACGTACAATAAAAAAAGTGGACTAAAACACAAAAGAACAGCACTCAATGAATCACAGACCTCCATTTGATCAGTATTATATTGTTCCCTTAATCAGGTGGCCATTTTCTTTGGATTTGTCCACAATTCACTGAGAAACGAAGCAATATAACATGAATGTCATACTTAGAATATCACCAGAAATGAGCGCTAGTTTTAACAAACAGCGATGAAAACAGGGCCCCTACGGTGGAGGCAGTAACGATGAGAATAAAATAACAATAGGAGTGACGACTGCGCATACTTCAAGTGAAAGGGCACTCAAGGACACAGCTGAGTTCCACAACTGTTTTACACACTGTGTGTTGTCAGACTACACCAACCTTACCCCCCACCCCTAACACTCGCAGCGTGCAACATCCTTGCCACAGGAATTTAATTGCTCTGTAAACAAAGCTTTTGTTTGTTCTGCTCGTGCACACAAGTTGTATTAAAAGTCTCAGTCAGCCCTGCAGTGAAAATCAAATCTCTGATCACAACACATTATTTGTTGACAAAATATGGAGAGACAATATGTCAACTGAACATTCTTATCTTATTGTGAACCCTAGTTTGATCAAGACTGGAAACTGATATTGTTAAATGGTCAGTTATTGTTAACATATGCTTTCTTTTCACCCCTCTTCCTTTTTTATGTTGTTATGATGTTCTGATGAACAGTGTAACCACACATTGTTTCTTTTCTGCCTTCCACAGACATACGAGCGCCAGTTTAGAATTCCTGAGCAGAGAGAAGGAGGCCTGTTGCAGCTCCTGGGAGATCCCTCTCCACCCAAACACCAGCCTCGCAACATTCTTCCTCCTGCATCCACTCTCTCCCCTGTACAACCAGTACAGCACACCCTTACACAACAATTCCAACACATTCAGCACCAAGTCAATCCAGACTGGATCTCCTTCAGGGCCCCTTCGGTTTCTCCAGCCAATCCATCAGATTCCGAGCCAGCTGCAGTATTAATGGGAGCCAATCAGGGCGCAAATGCCCTAATGGATTTGAATGCGCCTCTCCCAAGAACTGTGACCCAAACCCACTCACCTCAGAGATCTTTGACTCCAGACCTTCAGCTGCCAGTTGTTACAGATGCCAGTATTCTCAATCTTACATCTCTCAGCAGGTATAGTAGATCTTGTCACTTATTTGACAACAACCAATGTAAATATCTCATCAACTCTGAGTCTGGAAAGATCCTTTGCCTTTTTGTTTTCTTTACAGTGACACATCTACTAAGCATGGCCAAGTAGACACGTAGCTTTGGTCTAAATGTTTGGCCCATACTGTTCCAAAAATTATGAGCGCATGATTAGTGCAATGTCATTTTGTTGGCACGATTATGGTTGATCTCTTGATGTCATGGTAATCCTATTTTCTGCGATAATTTTGTGATATGCGAAACAAGTCTCCAACAGCAAATAATCTCATCTGTACTGCTCTGTGTTCTTTATTCAGGGGGAAGGGTTTGCAGGAAGTTAATGAGCAGCTCTTTGGGAACATCAAGAGGAAGTATGGCAGGAAGGACTCCCAGAAGATGCTCTCTAATCCTCACAGTGCTGACATGCTGTGGGGGAGACAGTCCGAAAAAGAAACAGGAAGCCCGTCTAATTCAGAGGACAGGCAGCGATATAGACAAGAGGAGATGACTGAGCAGTTTCCTGAAGAAAGAGAGGATAGGAGAAAGGATGAAAGAGAGCGAACAATTACTGGTAGAAAAGGAGATGAAGAGGACAGAGGAATCCCTATGCTGCCAGAGGAAGGCAAAGGAAGAAAGAGGCGGAGAAAGCCTTCTTTAGATGACTCCTTTTCAGTTGAAGAGCAATCGCTACGACAGGACTCAAACACCACAGGGAAATACCAACATAAGCCTCCAGAACCGAAGGTAGCTCATAAAACGGAGATTCACAAAAATGATTCCAGGCTTACAAGTCAGAGTGATATCTCTGGGGAGAAGCTCGAAAAAAATGAAAGAATTGATAAAATTGACAAAAGAGAAAAGGGAGAAAGGATAGACAGGGCAGAAAAAGATGACGCAGTTAGAAGTGGTGCCGATCCAGAATCAAGTTTTAGTATGGGCAGAATGAAAAAGAACCCAGTGGGTCGTCCCAAGATAAGCATGGATGCCCATAAGCACAGAGATCTTGCCCCAAATATCAGCAAACCAAACTTCTCCATGAGTCCCAGGCTCCCGAGTCCAAACCCCAGCCCTACTCCTAAGGGTAATATGAGTCCAAGCCTCAGCCCTATACCGAGGCCCAACTTTAGCCCCAGACCAAGGATCCCCCAGAGTCCCAGTCCGAGCCATAGCACTATCTCTACCGTAAGCTCCAGATCAAGCAAAACTATGGACAGATGGTCATACCTGAAAGCAAAAGGTCACACAGGCATCACCTCACCCCAGACAGATAGCTGCAGTAGTCCGACAATGGTAGTTGACCCACCATCAGCCTTCCCAATAACTCCGTCTAGTCCCCTCTATACAAATACTGACAGCCTGACTGCCCACATGCCCATTAAAAGAAAACGCGGACGCCCCAAGAAACAACCCCTCCTTACTGTAGAAACGATTCATGAGGGCACATCCACTTCACCTTTAAGCCCTCTCACCCAAGATACGTCTGCAGGGCTAATCCGTAGGAGGAAGACTAATCCACTAAACTCAGCAATCAATACAACACTAGTACAAATGGTACCAACAACAAATAGTTCCAATTCCAGTGGTTTGAAAGTAAAACGCGGCAGAGGTAATTCCAAGCCAGTAAATAAGGGTAAACTTCGAAAGATGCAAAGCATCCTGAACGAGATCCTGTCAAGCTCCAGTAAGAACGGCGCTCTGAAGTCTAATTCCACGCCTGTAACCTCTGCTATGAGTGCCATGGCATCAACCATCGAGGCTCGGCTAGGAAAACAGATAAATGTGAGCAAGAGAGGAACGATCTACATCGGTAAAAAAAGAGGTCGTAAACCCCGAGCTGAAAGTCAAGGTTCAAACCTTCCTAAAATAGCACGGGACAAGCCCTGCACATCCACATCTAGTCTCTATGATAGCTCTGCTGTGACCGCCCCCACTTCATCTCCCAGTGCTAGCGCTCTACCCCTGAGACCCGGCCACTCGGATTCCACTATGCCTAGTCTCCAACCCATCTCAACTCTGACCCCGAAACCTATGGCTAGAAGTTTCCTCTCTGGGGGATGGAAATTGTCACCGCCACGTCTTCTAGCTAATTCACCCTCCCAGCTTTCTGAGGGTGCATCAGTTAAGGAGGTTACCTTGTCTCCCATCAGCGAGTCCCACAGCGAGGAGACTATTCCGAGTGACAGCGGTATCGGGACTGACAACAACAGCACTTCGGATCAAACAGAGAAAGGGCCTGCCTCTCGGCGCAGGTGCGGTACTCGTTTGTACGTAGCCCACTAACTTGTAGTGCTGTTATTAATGCTGCAATTTTTTTCTCTCCAGATATTCCTTTGATCTGTGTGGGTTCGAGGCTGCGGAGGCTGCTGCTCTGGAAGCTTCCGCCAGAGGCAACAGAGCTCGGAGTGAACGGCAAGCTGCTGTGGACAACTTCCTTTCCCAGCAGGAGAAGAAGCAAAAACATAATCGACGTAAGAGGAAGTGTCTTCAGAGCCGGGATCATCTTCACTTTCTTTCCGAACTTGAAGAGGTTAGCTAAATATTTCTGATGACTTTTGCAATTACAGTGATTTGGAATGTTGCTTAATGCATATTTTCCTCCCCGCTGACTAGGTTGTCTCAAAGCTCCAACAGCTGCGAGTTTCTCACAGAAGATATACCTGTTACCCTCAGAATCCATATCCCTCCATTTTCCGCCTCAACTTTCATCATTATTATCCCGTCACCTATGACACCTACCCCTGCGAATCCAGTCCCTATATACGCAGGAGTGCTGATCTAAAGGCCAAGAGGAGACGGGGTCGTCCAGCCAAAGCTAGTGAGCCAATGGCCTCGAAAATACCTTTTGTCCAAGGATATGGCTATCCACTGGCTGGGGGAAATTACTATGCAGCACCATATGCCATGCCTTATGCACCCCATCTAAGCCTAGGCTATTTCCCCCCTGCACCTCCGTTCTACCTGCCTCATCACACCCTTGGTCATGTTGCCCCTTCACCCTTTATGAGACCTGCTGCACCCCCTCCCAAGGCTTTCCACCCCAGTGGACACTCAAAGCTCCAGCAGCATCGCAGCAGCGGTGGTCAACTTCAGGGGCCCTCTTCAAGAGGGGATGTATTAGGCTCCATCGGCAGTACGAGTGCAGGTGGCCTCGGAGGCACCCGCCTCCATAAGAGAAAACACAAGCACAAACATAAGCACAAGGATGAACCCCTTCTTTCTCCGCGAGACCGCCAGGAGTTGGGTGGGCTCTTTAGTGGAGCCAAGATCAATTCACATCGCAACATGCCAATTGACTCATCCAGTCCTTTAAAGCATCAGGAGAAAAGGCCCAACGGTCGAGGTTCGAGCCTAGGATCATCTTTAGGGATTTTCGAGTCGGAAAAGCTTAACTCTCTTTCTGATAGCTACTACCACTATCGTCAGACTGCACAGCCAAGGAACAGCTTCATGGGCAGCTACAATAGCCAATCACAGCAACAAGAATCACCCTCCTTCCTCTTCTTGGGGTCACAGGAGAATGAGTGCGGTTCAAGGAGCAGGAAAATGAGACCTACTGTGTTTGGAGATCAAGGCCTGATTTCGCTGCAAACTGCCAGGCAGGAGCCAGTACAAATGACCAAGTGCCCCAGTCCCCCGCTCTCTGGTAAGAACCACTAATTGTGCATTAAGATATGGGTACATTAGAACTTACATAACACTACATACTGTGTACGTTATCAAGTCATGATCCTTAAAAAGCAAATCTGTCTCTTCTTTGTCTCTTTAACTTCCAATGCTACTGCATTGAACGGATGTCCA
Source organism: Stigmatopora argus (assembly GCF_051989625.1). Classification (NCBI taxonomy): domain Eukaryota; kingdom Metazoa; phylum Chordata; class Actinopteri; order Syngnathiformes; family Syngnathidae; genus Stigmatopora; species Stigmatopora argus. Next base: position 9,761,177 of record NC_135391.1, on the reverse strand, counting down.
GTCAATACCGAATTTACTGTTGCCCAAGTCAGTGTACGTGAACTGCATTTGTTAGGCTCAGTTTTGGTTGCAAAGTACACAAAAAGGGGCTAAATATTTGTGTGAGGTTAAGAACTAGCGAGAGACAAAATGTGGCATGTTGTCTCTGTATTTCGATGAAATTTCTCGCTCCAAAATGATCACCATTTATTTATGCACACACGCATATCCAGTTGTCATTGTTAGTTGAGTAGAGTGCTATGTTTTCCTCAAAATTGTTATGAAGATGAAAGGTTTTAACGAACAAATTCAGCAAAACACAAAAATACAGTCACTCAGTCTTTAGCCAAGTTATTTAATTACTTTGTATTTGACTGTACTACATGTATATCATTGATTTATTCGGTCTATAATAAGTCTCACCGAGTCGTATAATATGATGATATCGGTGGACCTCTTTGTTGGTGAGATTGAACTGGTTTTCAATCAAGCAGAACCTGGCTTGAATCCAGAATTACCACAAGCGAACCTACTATATGGCAAAATGCCTTTTCTCCTGCACTCTGCATTCTGTTGCTTTTGAGCACATCTGGTTTGGGATCCAGAGAACGTAATGCATGGATGGAGACAACTATAATTCACCAATCTATCCTGCCCCCTCCTTTCCTCTGCTCCTGCCAATGCCTTTGCCAGAGATATATTATTCACACAGTGTGATTTATTTTCTACAGACACGCCGTAAAAAGCCTTTGCCTGTGTTAAAAGAGCTGGCTGGCAGCCAGGGGTTTAATGACTGGGGCCTAGTCCAGTGATGGGGAGGAGAAGGCAAGGGCTCAGTTAAAATACCCCCCCCCCCTACTATCAGCCCCAGGGTATCCAGGATGGATGACTCATATATACAATACTCCCCCCAACCAGCACATTTCCTTGTCCATGTTGTCCCTTCTAGTTCATGTTTTCTATCCGCTTTTACGCTGCTTTTACACATTTTATCCTTTATTTTCCTTCCATGGTTTGAACACGCACATCCATATGCAGACTTCTCTCACTCCACCTCCCCCTCGCTTTCCTCTTTTTTTTCCAGGTCTCCCCTCCCCCTTGCTCCCCCATTACCCTCTCCTTTTCCTATTCCCTCTGCCCCTCCTCTAGCATGACTTACTGCTTCGCTTCACAGCTTTAGTCCAATTAAAATACAGGCGCGTGTGCATGTATGTACATGAACACACATGCATGTCTGCAGCCATATGCAAGCATATGACCTCACATGAAACACCTCGATGTATAAAGTAGCTTATTTTTCACAATAGCTATATACTGAGCCACTATATCATTTTTCTTGCATTTCTGCAAGTTTCACTGCTGTTGAATATTTCCATACACTTGCAGGCATGCTATTCCACCACCAAATGAGTGAGAACAATTCCTTTTAAGTCACATTCTTTGACTTTTTCATTAGGCCAAGAAAAAAAACGTATAAAGTAAGAGTCGTCAAAGATCAAACCTGCAATGGGAGTGTAGCAGTGGCTTCCCATTGGGCAGAGAATACAGGTCATCAGTGCTATATGGACCCTCGCACTGCTGAAGGTCACCCGTTTTACGTCCCGTGTATGCAGCTCATAAATTTCATCTACTTTGTGTGTGTGCATGTGCGAGCGTGTGTGGTTGTGTGTGTGCATTCACGTACATGTGTAAGACAGAGTTGAGTTGGGGTTGATACTGCGCACAGCTCATAAACTCTTGATACTTATTGCTTTCTGCATTAGACTAATTTTATTGTATGCCCTAAACTCCCAAGTAACAAAAGAATCTGATGTTCCTTGTTGTAAATGGAGGGTGGTCAGGCCTACCTGTTATCTCCTCCATGTGAAAATCCAGAAAGTGAGAAATGTTATCAAATGGTTGCGTGGGTTTTCTCCGGGTATTCCGGTTTCCTCCCACATTCCAAAGACATGCATAGTAGGCTGATTGGACCTCTAAATTGCCCCTAGGTATGAGTGAGTGTGAATGGTTGTTTGTCTCCTTGTGTCCTGCGATTGGCTGGCCACCAATTCAGGGTGTCCACCCGCCTCTGGCCCGGAGTCAGCTCCAGCACCCCCCACCCATTGTCATAAAATCCATTTCAACTGAGAAGGCTGGCATCGAATTATCATGTTTCACTGCCACTGACGGCAATAGAGGTCCAATCTATTCTGACTGGGAGGGCTGACAGCGATCATCCGATTGCTGTCAAACCCCAGTAAAACTAGATTTTGTTGTAAAGGTATTTTGGAATGAATTTTGACTTTAACAGTGAACTCCGACTTATGTAGAAATTCAGGTTACATTGCCAGTGTAGGTACGGAAATGCGTTGTAACTCGAGGACTGGCTTTATTCAATCATGAATATTTTAGAACAAATTTGTAATAATGTGACAAAGAGAAGAAAATGTGTGTCTTTGAAGGAACAGGAGTAAAATATTCAAAATAAAAGACAGCCTGTTGTTTGCACCCTGCTTGGGGACTAGTGGCTGATTGCTCTTTTTCCTTAATTTTGCTGATTTGTTGGTTCATTTTGAATTCTGGAATCAATGCCCAGGCGGAGGAGTAGGATGGCAAGCCTTAGAGATAGAGAATCTCAGAGACGGCCCAAGCTGAGAAAGGGCTTTCTGAAATCAAGTAGGAAATTAGAAATTGCTGTGTTAATTATATTGTATGTGTGTGTTTAGACGGCTTTGGCACCCTTTTGCTCCAGATGCACAGGGCTGTTATTGTGTGGAAACATATGAAACGGCTGAAGGAGACATTTCTCTGGGTTCTGCTCCCAAACAGACAATTACAGGATAGGATATGCTCTTCTGGCTCAGCTGGGCTTTCAAAGGCTTGCATGAATATGTCAAAATTAGCAGGAAGCTCTTCAAGTCAAAGAAAAAAAATACATAGAAGACATTCCCTCCATGAGCTAAATTGGTATGACGGCTTCCTTGGCTCCGAGGAGGATGTTCATTTGAATTGAAGTAGAACTCTTTATGAATCTTGCGTTCTATTTGTTCACCTTACTTGTTTTGACTCCCGCAGGTGTTCCCGGTAAGCGTCGCTACAAGCGCAGAGAAGTGGAACAGATCCAGAAAGAAGTGAGGAGGATGCATTCTTTGAACTTTGATCATGTACAGAAGATCCTCCGTGCCAAGCGCCTGCAGCGACAAGCCAAAACGGGAAACAACATTATCAAGCGACGACCCGGACGTCCCCGAAAACAACCCCCGGATGGGGAATCCAGTCTGGCCAACAAGACGACGGAGAACCCGGCCGACTGTCACAGGTTGGACGTGCCGGTCAGTAAAAGAGCTGACGTACGGACCCAGGGGATGCCTGTTCTGGAGAGGTGCGATGAAACGCCAGGTAGACCGAGCCTAAGGCCCACTTTGAGCTCACAGTCTCTGGATTTTTCCAATCACGATTCCATCTCAGCAACCATTGAGAAGGTGGTTCACAAAGCCCGCTGCGTGCCTCCGCCTGGAAAAGGAAGCAAACGCAGGGTCAGGGGAAACGGCAGGGACAATTTATGGGCACCCTCTAATCAATAAACTTTGTAAATGAACAGGAGTTGGCGGTGTTTCAACCTTACCATGTCCAGTGCCCTTAATCTGGTGACAGGCTGGTGCACTATGATTCAGGCAAACAAGGCAGGTTAGAACACTTCTGGTGCCACCCTTCAGTTTGAACATTTGAAGGATTTCTCGGACCTGCGTTTAAAAAGGCACTACCTTGTTTCATTTGAGACGGAATCTGATGCTATATAATTGCGTGGTACTAATGATGTAGATTAGCATATGTGATTCTTTATGTATTTGATACAGTGATGTGTATGGTACTTCATCATACTCTACCAGAATGTGGCGTGAGCCATCTCTTTACCAGCAAGGGGGGATTATGATTCATATAAAACTGTGCAGCTCAGCATCTTTTCTGCCTTTCTGAGGGGGCCTGTCAAAGAAAATACAGCAGTAATTACCTTACCGTTATATTTCTCCCAGTGTTTGCTCTTACTCTATGTTGAGTCTTTGTTACCTTACCTTTCCAGTCGGGTTTTATTGGGTCCAGACTATCCTTCTTCCCCTACACCTTCTCCCAATGTTGACAGAATAGGTCCAAGGCTATCCAGGACGCTGACTTAAAGGCAATACGGTGGACGATATTGTCCTAAACTGTACATAGACACAACTTCCACTCTCGCTTGCCTTGTACAACAGGAAACCAGCTCACAGACACATACTGGAACTCAGTATATTCAAATTAATTCTTGTACTATAGACAATGAACGTTGCATTTTGTTTCTATAACCAAAAACAGACGCAAGACAAGTTTGTTTTCAGATAGAAACCACATGTATTCTGTCATACACTCATACTTGTGTTTATATCTTGGGAGGGGGCATTGTATACAGTGGGAATATCAGGCGTGTTTGTGTTTTTTGTTGTCGTAAACCTGAAGAGTTGGTTTAATGCACTATATAAAAAAATAATAATAATACAAAAAAACAGTACACTTGCATCAATCAAATGCAGCACTTAAATGCTTGTTCCAGCCTTATAGTTTTTGGCCTTGGATGGTGTGGACAGCCATTCCAGAGAGCATGCATTACTTTTAATCAATTTGTATATGCAGGCTACGCAGCCAAAAGCGTCAAACCCAATTGAATTGAATAGAGAGGGCTCACTCCAATATGTGTTCTTAAAAGCTTACCCCCCTGTTTATACTTCTTTCATTTAAGAAAAAATATTTTTGGGACAGAAAATCGAAAATCCAGTATTTTTAAAACCAAAGTCTCAGTATTAATGGTGAGGACGTGTTATTTAACAGAATTTAAATCAGCGTCTTACTCATGTTGGCACCAATGTAAATCTCCCCTTTGTGCACTCTAGAATGTAGCTGGGATTGTTTTAATGTCAATGTGAACGTTGTCCTTTGATCAATCTCTTCAGTACTGTTTATTCTGTATATCAAGAAATTTTATTTTGTGTTCTGTTTCAGGCAATTGTTTTCTTTGGACAGGGTGGGATTCAAAGTTGCAGCAGTTCAACTTGTGCCTTATGATTTCTGTTGTTCTTATAGGAAAATACATTTAATCTGAAATACAGCAATTGGCGTTTAGCATTCAATACAAAATATGGGAGGATTGTGAAAAAAGAGGTGAAATAATAGTGTCACGCTTGTATCTTGGACATTTGGTTTTATAGAACCTTTAAAAACCTCTTGATTGAAACAGCAAAAGAACCTGCCAAATAGCCCACATTAGCTTTGGTCATTTCATGCCTTTTAATCACCCAATATAAAATTCATAATTTATACAAAACCTTTAGTTAAAAGCTCCACAGATATGACAAAATGAAAACACATTTATAAAATGAGAATATTCCTACCAAACAGTGACTCCAATTGGTGCCCTGCGATTGGCTGGCGACCAACTCAGGGTGTCCCCCGCCTGCTGCCCATAGTTGGCTAGGACAGTGTTTCCCAACCAGGTGTGCCGCAGGAAAGTCATACAATGTAATATTCAGAGACAAAAATTAATATGAATATAATGAGATTAAAATCAAACTATTACAAGGTTAAATTCAAAATATGATGAACATTAAATTCTATTACAAGATTTGAATTATTTTTCTCTAACATGAACCGGAAGTTGTTTGGTTTCTAGGGTATCAACTTTTGGCGACATAAAGTCTGTGTGAGCACAAATTTTCTTGTTGCCTAATACTAGGAGATTTAAGTCATATTTGGAGAAAAGTCATAAAATTACGAGATTAACAACATTACATTACTTATTTTGTCGTTCAGGGTCCGCAGGAATAATTTTGGAGGTTTATGTGATCCCTGCTGATAAAACTTTGATGAGAATGACTATTGTTAATATAGGCGACATAGTTTTAAATTAAAAGATTTTCAGATGGTGATGTCCCCTGAGATTTTTTCAATGCAAAAAGTGTGCCGCATCTTAAAAAAAAAGGTTGGGAAACACTGGGCTAGGATATTCTCCAGCACCCCTGACCCTTGTACAGATAAATGGTCCAAAAAATGACTGCTTGACTCTAATTGACAGAACCTAATTTGTTTATTAATGACCATGCCTGGAAATGAATCTGAATTCAATTTTTGATCATTTAAAGCAACGGCTTCAAGGGGAAGTTGCGATGAATTAACAATTATGGGAGATCACTTAATTATGTGCTGATTTTGGTGGAGACACCACATACAGTCCAGTCTGTTTTAACAAGGTTAATAACCCTTATCACAGTGTTGGAGGAAGGATCTAAACCCCACAGTGTTATACCGCTAAGCAGAAAAGCAACTATTTTGGAGGCAGTGTGGTTTGTATGTATGGGCACCGCCCACACACATAGAACTTCCAAAAATACCCTCATCGTAGTCGCTGCGCTTGACCTTATTCTGCGTGAATTTTGGATTGTGCGCTGTGCAAAGGCAGCAATGTGTCGCTTGTAGAGTTGAACATCCTCGATGTTGTCCGTCTTGTCTGTTACGTATCTGCTACCAGCCAATGCTCCGGTGCCTTCAAACACTGACAAGTATTGTCCTAAACCTGAGCTTTCACATAGACCGCCCATGGGTTTTGAGTTCTTGAGACCTCAGTTGGCACTATTGTGGTTGAGTGGTTCTGACTTTTTGCATTTTCAGCTCGGTCACGATGGGATGCGCGTGAATTGCCCCTTCAATTTCGAACATTCTGCAGGTGTACGTCACATTTGTAAGCCAGTATTACAAAAAGAGCAGATGAATCACTGGGAAACCAATACATGTACTTCTTTAGAGCACAAAGTGAGGGCATATTTTGTTTGTATTCATAGTGAACTTTTTTCTAGAGTGGCTTTCCTTTTTTCGCATGCTCAACTTGATTGTATTTTAGACCAGCCGAAAGTTGAATTTGGAGCAACACTTGTACATTGTTTGATATTTTTCTTTTTTAATGGATTTTTTAATTCATGAAGCATTTTTGTACATTATATGAATATTAAAAAACTGCAAATATTTGACATATAGAGTAAATACTAGATGCGCATGCATATGCATATATTCTTCACCGTATGTATGTGTACCTCTACACATATATTTTGTATTTGCATTTGCTAGCATACAGATATATGTCTTAAGCACATATATACATGCAATATATATGTATATCCATGTCTGCCGGCATGCTTTTGGTCATGTTTATCTTTCATGATCCTGTAGGTATTTTGTTTTGTTTAACTTTTTTCCTGAGAAAGAAAAATTCATTCTTTTGCTATTCTTCTGTTGGCTGGCTGCATTGAGCACTTAAGAAGAACAGTTGAAGTTGTTCATGTTATCCATTGTGTGAATTAATAAATGACTTTATTGACAGTTTATCATGGTGTGTGTTTGGAAGTGTTGTATACACTTAACACCAAATGGCAGATGGTTAGATTGAATGGAGATTTACTATAGAGAGAATCCTCTCGTTAGATTATGGTGCAGTGTGTCACTGATGCACACCAATACACACGTACTTATTCTCTTACTCTCTAAATCCTCCATGTACTAGCCCATCACTGTTACTTCTAAGTGGGCCGGGCTGCACGCTCCTCTCCTATTGGACCTAACGCAGTGGAAAATGCAGAACCATTGGCTGCAGCCCACTAGTAAAATTCTTCTTGTTACCATGGTTGCAGGGTGAGCTGCCCAAATGTGTTTCTGTGGTGCTGATGGAACTGTTGGCATCACTGGTGGAAAAAAAAAATCCTCCTTCTGGCGGATGTCAGGGTCTACTCTGAATTTCAACATTCCTCCCCTGCGCAAGACAGCAATGCAAACATTTGAAAGGATGAAGTGAGCAACAACAGCCAGTGTTTGTGGGTATTTTTTCAAAACAAGGTGATGTTCACCTCACAAGCTCCTATACACCAACTGCATAATGATGAGACGCGTGACAATATCACCGAAAAGGTGATCCTGAATTAAGGATCCACAGCTGGACAGCCTTGAATTAAGGAAAGGACATTCCACTTGTGTTCATGGCCAATGTATTTTGACTGGAAAGGTTGGCAGCGAATGATCGTTGTCAGCCTTCCCAGCTCAAACGGATTGGACAACTAGCGGCCTCAGTGGCACTGAAACCTGAGGATTCACAGTCAGACCTGTGACTATTTTTGGTTATTTAAGAAAACAAACTTAAACCTAAAGAATTGACCTGATGTCCACCTACATCGACATCATATTTTTGGTCATGTATGGCACAATATTAAAAATAATTGATATACAAGTGTGACTCTAAATGTGAAACCACAGAAGACCAGACGGACTTGTCGTGTATCTTGTACCATAAACTCAATTTAACATGCTATTTTGTGCATGGCCAAAGGGCATGGCTCGCTTACCGAGCTCAGATATCGCAGTCCCTTATGCACTAAGGCCTTAAGGCAGGGGTGGCCAAGTCCGGTCCTCGAAAACCCCTATCCAGTCTGTTTTCCATGTCTCCCTCCACCAACTCACCTGAATCAAACAATCGGGATCGGTATGAAGCTTCTGGACAGCTTGCTGATGAGTTCATCATTTGATTCAGGTGTGGTAGGGCAGGGAGCTATGGAAAACAGACTGGATGGGGGCCGGACATGGCCACCCCTGCCTTAAATTGTACCATATAAAGTATTAACTGATCTATTTTTGCATGTTTTAAAGCAGCTATCAAATCAATGTGCAAAATATTCCTGCATGATTTAACTTATCTGCGCCGCTGACAGTCATGGACATTCAATCCATTCTAACTGGGAGTGAACATTGATGTCAGAATGCAAAGTGAGGGTCACAGCTGCAACAATAGACAGTGCCATACATTTACTTCAGGTAATGATGCGGTTCAGGCCAACTAAGCAAGACGCTGCCGTGTCACTGTGCAGGAGCTCCATTCATCTCTGTTGCTTGTTCTTCTAAAGATGGATAGAGCTTAAGCAGCCCCTCCAACCCCAGCCCCCCTTTCTCCTCCCTCTGCACACCTCTACCAGTGTTTGAAGACACCACCTGGTGGACATGCATGTTAGCCCATCTCTGTTTATTATCATCAGGCCACTTTTTTGCTTTATATAGTGCTATAGGGGCAGTGAACTCATTTAAAAAAGGGGGAAGCAATTTGGCAGTTTGTAAACAAGTTGATAAAAGCGGTTCCAAGACTTTTATTGGCGCTCCCAGTTGGACATTACTGGCAAACTAAAAATAAAACAAACTGAATATAAACAACTACCTAGATTTGCCTCAGAGTAAGTACACTATGATAAGCACAAGCAAATAGGAAACACCTTAAAGATGTTAACAAGTAGCATTAGTGTTGCAGTGTCAACTTTTAAGGCGCATATTGTTGTCCTAAAATATTATTCCATGGACGACACGGTAAGTAGTGGCTAGCACTTGGGTGGGCAAACTATTCCACAAAGGGCCGCAGTGGGTGCAGGTTTTCATTCCAACCCATTGAGAGGGCACCTTTTCACCAATCTGCCAAACCTGCACCCACAGCGGCCCTCGCGGACCGGTTTGGCCACCCCTTGGTTAGGACCTCCGCTTAGGCTTCTGCACCCCCCCCCCCCCCCCACACACACACACAAAAAGCCAACTGTTAAGGTTAATAAAAATAATGTTTAAGAATGTAAGGTATTTTCATGTTCAAAGTTTTTTTTAAAGTTGTGTACATAGTTTTTAATTTTGTTAAAAAATTGAATGTGTGACAGACATTTTGATTTATTAGAATGATAAGAAAACAACCCCAATTTATATCACCACCGTAAATAACCACTGTATATAACTCTAATATAACATCTCTGAACAATCAAGTTTCCATAGATTTGCGAGCACTATAAATAGAATACTTGTGGAAACTAAATGTTAATTAACTTATTAGAACATTTTAAACAATTTTGACCACTATGCAGAGATCTGTGAGGCAGCTAATGATTCCGCTGCTGTGTGTTGTCAGTGTGTTGCCCACAGTAAAACCAGAAGAACTCCGTTATTCTTTTTGATGAGAAGACCGCAGTCTCTTTAGTCTTCACCTTGCGTACATGCAGAATCTCCTCTTTTCCCATCGCTCTCGAAATCTCCTAATAAACTGTCTCTCTGTCTCTTGTAATTTAGCAGACAGGTCTATTATATGCAACACTCATATATTATTAATGGACCCCTGTTGTGAACACACACTTCTTAGTGAATGAGATGATGTGACACACAGGGAGCCCTCTTGTATTAAAAATGATTTCAAGTCCCAGGTTAGTTTTCATTGTCCATTTCCCCCGCACGGTTCTAACGGACCGGGGAACTGCTACACACTTCATTAAACCTCCATAAGGACAGTGATTGCATGGTGAAGCTTTGGGATGAAAACAACAAAATAAAATCCAACATTCTCTCTAAACATTTTTCTTTTCTCCTCAAACCTATATTAAAAATAGATTTTTTTAATGGTGCTGATTCATATTCCATATACATTTGCTAATGACAATAAAAGCAAGTGGTTAAACAAGTGTAAATAAGGACTTTCTACTAGGAGGAGTCACAAAGTGATCGATTGCAGTTACACAAGATAAATCCCACACAAGCAGATTCGAACCCGGGAGTTCTAACTGTGAGCCACAAGTACTAACCAGTGCTGCCATGTATATATTGTATGTACCTCTGTTTTATTAACTAATTGGTTGCCATTGACAGTGATAGTAACTGCTCTGAAATTTAACAGTTATTATTCTGACCACAGTATCTTTGGGATATTACCCGCTGTGGTGAAAAACATCGTTTACCAAACAGTTCATCCTCATTCCAAACCTCTCAATTCATTAATTCATGATCTTCTTTAAATCTTTATGATGAATGCCTAATAGAGGGGTATGATTAATACATTTATTTCCTATGGGTAGGAATAATGAGCCCAAATTGGAGCCGTCTTATGAAGGTACGATTAGGAATCTGCATCTGCCTAAGAAGAACATTTGGTTTTGTTACTTTTTGCAAAAAATGTTTCACATTTCTTGGGTACAAAAAGAACATTTGTTAAATCAGTAAATTTGACAAGAGACTCCTCTGCTCTTATTTGTTTACTTGTATTGCATGATCCGTTCTATCCCTACGAGCTACATTATATAACTCTAATAGAATTTTCCTTTACCCCATGCTTTTCTGCCCCAAAAAGCAGTGTGAAACGGATTCAAACGTGACCATGACAATAATTTGGTGATTTTCTTTTTCGATGAGTTGATTTGTAACACATTCCACTTTTATTGCACTCTTTGTCGCACACAGGCTTTGGTTCATTTCCTTTCTTGTCAGTTTATGCATGTGCATTCTGTAAGTAGGTACAGTGTGTGAATGTGTGTGAGTGTGTGTCTGTTTGTGTGTGTCTGTGTGTCTGTGTGTGTGTGCATGCATTTGTGTGTGAGTTTGTGTGTGTGTGTGTGTGTGTGTGTGTGTGTGTGTGTGTGTGTGTGTGTGTGTGTGTGTGTGTGTGTGTGTGTGTGTGTGTGCTCTAGTGCGTGCGTCTCCTGGGTCTAAGCGCAGTATTATTGTAAACATATCATTTGATGGTTAGAGTGGTCCAGATTGTTGGCCAACTGCCTCTCTTTCATTTGGAACATGGTTGCCAACATCTGGACTGTGTCAACACTCGCTGTCGGGAGAGAGAGAGGGAGAGAGAGAGAGAGAGAGAGAGAGAGAGAGAGAGAGAGAGAGAGAGAGAGAGAGAGAGAGAGAGAGATCACAATATGTGCTACCCCCAAGCCCCCCGGGCCCACAACTGTCAGCAATTCAATGGGTAACAGATTTGCTCAGATCAATCACAGGTACGGTGTAAACAATTGAAGCCTTCTTAAATCCTACAAAAAAAAATCACAGCGGGTTATTGCCATCCATTTTCTGGCACAGATTTTACACAGAGTTAGTACATTTGTGCGTAAAATGAAAATATGAGTATTTCAATGTATTTCCTTTTGGTTTGGTTGTGTGACGTTGTTATTTTTTTCCCAATGTGTCTTTTATACTTGTTTTGGTATTTGTGTTCATGTGCTGCCTCACAAAGGCTAACCATTTGTTGATGAGATTACCCCTAATTTTCCGGCCTCCTGCTGGTTTCCACAGGGAAAACTATAGTCATACAGTTTAAGCTTTAGCTGTAAATTGTGTCTTAGGACAAAGGATACACAGTATATACTGCATTTCTATGTTTATCTCATTGGCTGGAATTGACAGCAATAGACATCCAATCCATTTTGACTGGGGGCGTTGACTGTGATCGATCACTGCCGACTCCCGTTTCAAATGTATTGTATGTCAATCGCTGTCTGTGGTAACCAATGGCATAATTAAATTGTAATGTTGGATTTCTGTTGTTGAGACTGTTGCATTTATTTCACTAAAAGGGCAAACAAGATGATTCCAATTAGATCCCCATTGAATTTTGTCACAAACTAAATATTTGCAATGTTTCTTTTATGTAACCGTTCATTCAAGACTTCATTTAGTCTTTATGGAAGTTAGTTGTATGATGCACGTGTTTTGGATGTGAGAGGAAACCCGGCAAAACCCCATGCAGGCACATCGGGGAAATGAACACGACACACAGGTTAGCCAGAGCCAGAATTTGAACCATTTCCATTTTGCCCTTTCCTTATAGGGAGTAAGTGATTATTTTTTAACAAGAAAGGCAGGTGGTTTCCATGGTAAGATGTTTAAAAAAAACAGTTTGTCAGTGCCAAGTGGAATTTTAATCTGATCTCATTTACTTCTTCAAAATGGAAGCAGATGCATTGGGGTGCGTGTGTGTGTGTGTGCATGCGTGTGTGTGAGTGTGTGTGTGTCTCGGGTATGTGTTCAGTTTGTGTGCAGGTCTGTTTGTAAAGAAAAAAGTATCCAACAAGTCCAATTATTTAACGTTCACCTCATCTTGCATTTTATCCCTTGTTTGCTGTGATTTTGTCGCCAGTGGAGCGTCTGATCCAATCTGACTGAGCTCAACATATTTTGGTTTAGTAGACGCTCATGTTATGGCTGAGCTCTGTGGCCGGCTGGACTGAGTTGTGTTTGTGTTGGCTGGGAGAGGGATGGAGTCTGCTCACCTACCGGGGGCCCAATAACTCCATAGGGGGCCCATCTAATCCGTAGCTCCAGCTGACAGTTTAATCGCCATTTCACTGCTCTGATGGGCACAGGTATTAGGACACTTGGCCATGACATTGACTGGACGTGAGAATAGAGGAAAATGTGACATTTTTCCACCTATTTGCCTGTCTGTTTGTTGTACATACATACGGAAGAATATTTACAAAGTGAAGGTTAATGACAAGGTAAGTGCACACGTACAGACATTTAACCTAACCTTTAGGCACTTCTGCTTTTGCATCTAACTTCACAAAAAAAAACATATTTGTGTTGCGATTGTGATCGTTGGATGGTTGTCTTGTGCATTCCAGGAGAAAGAATTTTGTTTAATGAACCTAAAAAAACCACACAATTTCATTTTGCTGATGTATAATTATGGGGAAAATTGTAAATAAATGTATTTTCAGAAGGTCACCCAACATTTGGATCAATGTTAGCCAATGTTCACATTTATCACCATTGATGACGATTGACGTGCATTTGATTCATTACTAGTACTTCCAGTTCCAATGGATTTGGCAGTTATGGCCGCCAATGGCGGTGAATGAGTAATGCAAGTCGTGTGCAGTATTGACATTGGACTTATTAAAGAATTGTGGTGTAAAATGCAAAAACCTCCAGTAAGTCACGCTAACTTAAGATATTTAGCTGCCAAATGTCCTCCGTCGCAGGAAATGTCCCATTGAGATGAAAATGTCTTTTCCGATGGGGGTCCTGGCCAAGAGGCAGCGTAGAGTTACACTTATTTTGTCAAGTTAATATAGTAAACTATAAATTTTGAATTCTAACTACTTATTGGAGGGACATTCAACATACAATTTTGAATTCAGACCACTTCATTGAAGTCAAATCTTGAGTTTTAGCCAATAACTTTATTTTAGCTTGCAATAAAAGCTGACTTGTCATTTTGAGGACAGTTTTTCTCAAGTTAATACTGAAAACTATGGGCAAACTATTCCACAAAGGGGCGCAGTGGGTACGGGTTTTCATTCCAACCCATCAAGAGGACACTTTTTCACCAATCTGGTGTCCTACAAGTGCAATCAGTGGATTGCAGTCAGGTGCTTCTTGTTTTCTGCAGAAATCTCATTAGTCAAAGTGTCTGTGCTGGATCGGTTGGAACCAAATCCTGCACCCACAGCGCCCCTCGAGAACTGGTTTGGCCACCCCTGCTATAAGCAAAAACTTTTTTTGTTTTGTTTTTGCATTTATTGTCACAACCGCTGACATGTCAATGAAACCAGGCCCTTGACACATTTTGATCAACCTTATAGTTAACCAAATTGACGTGACACCTTTAATTAAATTGGTACATTCCTCAAGGAGACAATCCAAACTCAAGGCCTGATTAGGAGTCGTCGCAAGGAGAAGGTAAAGATCACTCATTAATTAAAAGAACAACTGGCATAGATTTAAGTCTAATGATGACAGTGCACTCGTACAATGTTAATTTAGCGTGCCACGCTCAGGGGGGCGGATTTGGCCCCTCTCCCACTGGGAGCAAAGCGCAGCAGGAAAAAGGATACAGTCACTTCAAGTGAGCGTCTGAGGGCTTGAATGTCATTACACGTGGGTCTTTTATACGGCCGAAGCGCGCCTCCACTGTACATTGTTTGAGTTGATTTTGCCAAGCATTGATCCAGGGGCTTAGGAGAGGGAAGAGTAAGCCCTGTGAAGGAGGCTCGCCTTTAGACTGAATAAAGCGGGAAGCCTTTGCGGAAGCGTGGACTAAAGGCTGTATTGAAATGTCACAGATAATCATTGGCTCACGTGTGAAGATGGCGCTCCCGAGGCCTCCACGGGCCATCTGCCTCCCAGCAAAAATACTGTTTGTCTATAGCACAGGGGCCCGAAGGGGATTTTTTTTGGACGCTGCCACCTCAAGCTTCATGTGATCCCTGTTTTTCTTTTTTGTCTTGACTTCTTGGTCCCTAATGGCATTATTCTCTGGTCACGGTCACATGGAAAACAGATGAGCCCGAGTCATAAAAGAGATGGGAGGGGGGGGGGGGACAATTTGGAGAAAGGAATTAAAAATATGGGCGCCGCCAATATTTTGACTTAGTAGACAAAGCCTCAAGGCCAGAAAGAAAATGAGAGAGCGAGAGCAGGAAGCTGCGAGAATGTCAAACATCAGTTGGTTTTGCTGACACGTGACATGGATTAAGCATCTCCAGTCTTGTTGGAGATGTTAAGGAATTATCAAACTGCCTGGGAATGGCCTACAGTGGAACTCCAGGTATGTCAATTAGTGAGACTTTAGAAAGTTAAATCTGACAAATTGGGCAACAAATTAAATGATACAATTTGTTAACAGAGCGGCACGCTGTGGGTGTGGTTAGTATGTCTGCCTTACACTTCTGAGATCCAGGGTTCAATCTCTGATTTGGATGTTTGCCCCAGGCTCATGTCGGTTTTCTCCAGGTTTCCAGTTTCCTGCAACATCCCAAAAAGCTCACACTGGGTGATTGAGGTAACTTTGGTATTGGTAAAAAGACTCTTTTTAGCAGTGGTCAATAAAACCAGGTCAAGTTTAGGGTTGATGTAACACCAAAAATAAGGTAGTTGTCAATGCAGTCACAATGACAATTTTCTTTTTAAAAATAAATCTTAATCACAAGACAAGAAAATGCATAAAACTAATTTTTTAGCATGCAAATTTAACTTGTTTGCCCTGCAATTGGCTGGTGACCAGTTCAAGGTTTATACTGGTAGTAAGCTTGTAGGCTTGAGCCTGCATATGACCCAAGAGAGCAGTATAACCTAAAAGGATAGCTGTAAAATACAAATGGCCCAGTAATAGGTAAAGATGTAACTATAGACTTATTATTAACTAATCAATTAATTATTTAAAAGAAAATTATGGACTGTTTCTAAGGGGAGTGTCTTTAATGGTGGTTGTAAAAATGAACTGCATCATGGTGAAGAGTGAACACTACACTAAAATACGATATATATATATATATATATATATATATATATATATATATATATATATATATATATATAGATATAGATATAGATATATATATATATATATATATATATATATATATATATATATATATATGCATATAGATGCATATAGATGCGTATATAGATGCGTATATAGATGCATATATATGTGTATATATATATATATATATATATATATATGCATATTATATATATATAATGGGGTTATGCCCTTTTTTGATTTAACGTGAAACTATTGTTGTAAAGAGAAAGTGGACTTATATCTTGAAATTTGGGCAATTCTTAATCCTTGTATTTTATTACGTACTGTATGTATAAGTGATCTATTCAGTAATGTGATAAAACCTCACTGACACATCCAGTATTCCTACCATTTATATCCATGTTTTATTTGTTGTCAGTGTTTGTATGCCGTAAAATTTCCAACGCCAGCATTAATCTGTCATGTGCTACGCAGCCTGCAACTCATCTCAGAGTAATTTACACCGATTTTGACTATTTAATGTTTGTGTCAGCCTGCACGACGGCACTGTGGTTATGTTTCACCGTGGGTGAGTGAGCAGTTTATTCTCGAGCGGATTTTAGGAAACCTGCTAATTTACTATCTTCCAAACAGATGTCAGATTCACACAACCATGCATCGTCCGCTGCACCCCAAGAGTTTGCCAATGAGACGCAGGCAATTTTGCACTTCTGAAAGTTTGAATATTACATTTTTATGTGCGCATCATCAGAAGGAGAAGTTGAACCGTGAAGCAATTTCTTATTCCGAATATCTGGCTAAGGGATGAAAGGGAAACTGGAACCAATCCAAAGTGATACGCTGGACTGGTAGCCAGTGAATCATCGGCCTGACACTCTGACACTCTGACACAGACAACCATTCCTTCATCACCACCTCCAGGCAATCCTAAATCTTCATCCAATTATACAATATATCAAACGGCAACTCCAACTACTTTGACTGTAATCTGGTCCAATGCAAACCCAAACTGCAAGTATTTTGCTTTTACTAACATTATATATACTTTTAAAATGATGCTATCAGAGATATATTTTATTTATTACTGCCATTATGAATAGCAGTGTAGAGCTACTTTTCATGCACTGAAAGCTGTTTATTAAATAATCGCATCCTCATAACTGGCCCCATAACACAAATCTGTACAGTGATCATAACGTCTAGTAATATCGTTTGCGGTTTTAATAGTCACAACTAGCTAATCATGTTACTATCCTCCTGACAACTAGGACTTTAAATTTCTCCTCTGTGGAGTTTTAAAACAGAATATAGCCCCCACCTCCAATTAATGACATCATTTTGTTTTCTACAAAGAACACGAGAGTTTTACATGACGGAATGGAGCTTTGGGACTTTTTATCCTCTCATTAAGGAAAATGGCATCTGGCAGTGTGAGCACATTTTAAGGGAAGAGGGAAATTAAGGGTGCAATCCTTTTTATTCAGAACATATCCTGATGTCTATTGTAATGGACACGTGATAGTATAGATACTATTTATTATTCCGGGGATTTTTGGCAAAGCAAAGCTTCCCCACATGTATCGTATGTTTATTCCTTCTCCGCATGTGATCCGGACGCTCCTTTGATTTCGCCCCTAACATTTCCGGTTGCAGCAAAAATGCAGGTTTTTCGACCCCAAAAACGAGAAACCAAAACAAATGCAAAATTTATTATGTATCTCTTCTTACATTTGTTCTCAAATTTGCGCATAACAAAGAGGAAATCAAATCAGACAAAGGTTGGATGGAGCTTCTATTTACCTAATTGTATTTATTTTCAATGGCCCCATTCCTTTCCAATGGGTAAAACTATTTATCAAAAGAAAGTGACCTGAAAACATTTTTAAAAATCCACATTTAAAGGAATTGATGCCGTAAATCAACAGGAAATCCTCCTAAACGCGGGGTGTGCATGTTTCATGGGTTTTCTCCGGGTACTCCGGTTTCTGGTTTCCCCTAGATATGAGTCTGAGTGTGAATGGTTGTCCGTCTCCTTGTGCTCTGCAATTGGCTGGCCACCGATTCACGGTGTCCCCCACGTGAAGCCCGTCGTTAGCTGGGATAGGCTCCAGCATCTCTCGCGACCCTTGAGAGGATAAGCGGTTCAGAAAATGAATAAATGAAAGGACCAATCAGCAGTTACAAAAGGGAAGACTTCACAGCTTTACATATACTAACAGTAGCTCAGATTTCGGTGTTGTTTTCAACATTTTCTTTACAGCTTGTCCTCTTCGGTTGCAGTTGTGCTGCAGCCTGTCTTAGTGGATCACAGAGAGGCGGGCTGCATGCCCCGAACTGGTCACCAACTAATTGCAGGGTGCATACAGAGAAACAAATCACACTTCTAGTCATACCTACATTCTTGAACCTGAGAAAAATGTTTTAGGAGGAGGCGTGAGGAAGAAGAGTCAATGTTGGCAGAACAAAACCAATAATGAAATTCTGAACCTCTGAACCGCGAGGCAGATGTGCAAACGTTCATCCATCACGCATAAAGTGAAACATCATACTTTAAAATTCCAGCATTGTTTTGGTAAAATCGTGACAGTGAACTGTTACAACATGAGTAGACAGTTTAACATATTACCACTTAATATAAAAACTACATTACATTTTGTACGAAACTTCCCATCAATGTTCTCAAGCAGCCAAATGGGTTTTCTCCAGCAAGTAAAGTCAAGTTTCAAGTTTGAACACTTCTGGATATTTTGGACTCCCAAAAGTTGTCTGATGGTCCTATACTGACGTAAAGTCGCTGCGACTGTGTATGTGTGCGCATGAGTTTAGATGTGCGTGGCCTTGGACCGGTGCCACGCAGCTGGAAGCTATCATCCAACCACTTTCTGTCGTCTTCTCTTCCGCCTTCTCCTTTTCTTCATCTCTTCTGTCTGCTCTCAATTTCTCTGATTTTCATTCTCCACTTTTCTGTCTGAGCTAAGACTTGACTTCACCGCCCTCGTCCTTGTTGGGCCTCCGTTCATGTCGTCTCTCTGGGCCTTTGCGGTTCAAAGATGGCTATTCCGCCCGGACGGTTCAAATGAACCAGCATTCTGTTACAACGTATGTTTACCTTACCTCTGAGGTTCTCCTCCTCTTCTTTGACATCATATATGATGAATGGCAAGAGGCTCAACATTGATTATGTACTGTGCATTGAGTGAGAATGTCACCAGAAAATGGGAGGAGTGAGATCTTACCCATCAACAAGTGAAAAGTGTGATGAGGATCAAGCAAGACTGTGAACAAGCCAGCCTTTGTCCTTAAGCACCTAAGCACATAGTACATCCATAACCGGCTAAGAATCGTGGGTTGGAGTATGAAGGAAGTGCAGTTAATTGGAAGTTAAAGATGAGAAACTGAATCCAGCCGGTAATTCGAGGAAAGTGAAATTCTTCCCTTGCAGTCTTGCCAGTTCAGTTCCCTCTGCCAATCCATCAGTTTGCAAGATTAATAGTAGAACAGAATGTACAAACACTCATTTTATGAACACCGGAAGAGTTGGCTGGTGCAAAAGTGGGAGTTTAATGTGTGTTTCATTTGCTTTCCTGCCTGGTTCTTAGTTTACATTTTAACTCAGGAAACCAATCATGATTATGTTTAACAACCTATGTAATCATACATTTGATCAGTGGTTATGTACAGTAACCGTTTTGACAAAATGTTCACATTAAATTATTAATAAAGATGACATTTTCCCACTGGGAACAAATAGTTTGCAAATTGCAAATTGTTTTTCTTGGTTTCTTGGACCACATGTTAACATTGTGAGACATTATAATATGGAAAATGGGTTGATAGCAATCAAAATATCATTTAAATAGAACATTCAGGGGATATGCATCCATGTCAAGGTAGAAATCATGTCAATCAATAGGCCGATACATTGAGACAGACTGAAATTCACTTTATATTGACTTTCATGTGTTAGGGATTGGTTTTGTTGTGTTTTTTTTCTCCCTTTGTGACCTGTCCCTGTGATTGCCCATTGAGTTCACCTGTCGTCCCGCCCCCACATCCCCCAAGGTGTATATCTCCTGCTTGCTGCCTCCCATGTGACCCAAGTGTTTGTGATTGTCTCGTCAACCCATGTCTGTCTATGTAAACCCTGTGTGTATGTCAGTCCTTGTCGGATCGTCTTGTGTACCCATGTGTTTCCATGTACTCACGCCATGTCCTGCGCTCTTCGCTTTTCCACACCCTCCTTGTCAGGTTTGATTTTATTATTTGCTTTTGAAGTCTTTGTTATTTCTTGAGGACCTTGTCAGCGTCTTTAAATTTTTTGTTAGTGCACTCTCACTCCCCATCTTTGCCTGCTAACCTGCATTTGGGTCCTACTACGCTTCACAATCTGCAAAACCTGACATTATGAGGGAAAACAACTCTACATTTCTCCGTTATCTGGTCTTTAATAAAGAAAGATCCGAGACTCATACAGGCCCATAACTTGATGTGTTGTTGGTGTTTCTTGGAGTCCCTGATGAATTCATAATGTAATGAATGTTCACTACACTAAAAAAAACTTGGGATGAATGAGGTTAAATATGTTTAAATTGACGCATACTATTTGTTGTGTGTGTGTGTTTTTGTTTTTTTAAAACCTGAAATTGGTTTTGTTTTTTGCCTCCAGGGCAAACTGGTCACCAGGCCGCTAAGTAGAGCTTTACTGTCCTCTGTGGTTGCACTGCAGACTTGCACTTGTGAACATCCACAGGCAATGGCAATAATGATAAGGATTGTTATTACATGAGCAAAAAAACATTTTGAACCGAGAACATTCAGTTCTGAACCTGTGTGAACATCATTTGTATCACTTTGCATTTTACTTTTGCCACTGCAACCAAGGAAATTTGCCGGATGTGGGATGAATCCAGAATTAACATTTGGTTTGCAGGGTTTGGGAACCTTATGACAGACAGCCATAAACAATTCATATTTTCAAATGTTATTCCTTGAGAGCCACACTCAGATTTTTGAGACAATGAGACGAACAACCATTCACAGCTAGGAATAATTTAGTTTTCAACCAGCCCACTATGCATGTTTTGGTGATGTGGGAGGAAACTGGAGTACCCAAAGAAAACCCATCCAAGCCCAGGGAGACCGTGCAAACAACCCACAGGAAGGTCCGGACCTGGAATCAAACCCTCAAGCTCAGAAGAGTGAGGCCGACGCTATTTACACCCATGAAAAGAGCCACATATGGCTCCTGAGCCATAAGTGCTGACTTAATGTGTTTACTGGAAAAACACAGATCAAGCTAGGAAACCCAATTGACATGAGATTACCAATGTTCCAGAAGACGAAGAAATGCTCGAGAATGTCTGAATGTGATCTGAATTACAGGCTCCTAAAAGGGGGCACAAATAGTAACAAGTTGCACACAAACACACACACACACACATGGAGATGTGATGTGGCCAGGCCGGGCGTCTAGCCAGATGCTCGGAGAGAAGGAAACTTACATTCTTGTGATGAGGAGTCATCCAGTATCAGGTTCCATAGGCGCTCATGAGAGCGCCCCTATCCCCATCCCTCTCCCCCCTACACACCACACATATTTGCGGCCCCTTCAAAGTGTGTGCTGTCTGAATGAAAACACCAGTGCCTCCAGTCCACTAATCTTGTCAGATCTCTTTGCGGAGTGTCTGTTATTTGCGCCACGTTGTCAGGCTGGTTTTATTTGCCTCTATGAGAAAAAACCCATAGGAATGCCTTGCTGGGTCTAGTCAGGGTCTCAGCCAGGTAAAACAAACTAGAGAGGAAAATAAATTTGACACTTCCTTGTTTTTTTCACCAGATGTCAGCATCAGCTTGACAGTGTTGCCGCAGCAAGAGACGCAAGGTGTGTAGGGCCCCCCAGTGGTTAAAGAGCATCAAAACACGACTTTTAATGTTAATAATAGATAAAAACTATAACAGATCGTAAAAATAATAGATGGGACGCGTCAGCCTCACTGTTCTGAGGTTGAGGGTAAGATCCCAGGTCGGTCCTCACTGTGTGGAATTTGCATGTTTTCCCTGGCCTTGCGTGGGTTTTCTCCGGGTACTCCCGCATCCCCCAAACATGCTGGTTGGACACTCTAAATTGCCATTAGCAGTGAATGGTTGTATGTCTCATTGTGCTCTGCGATTGGCTTGCCACCGATTCAAGGTGTTGCACGGCTGGTGCCCGTCGTTGGCTGTGATAAGCTCCAGCACCCCTTGACCCTTGTGAGGATGAGCGGTTCAGAAAATGAATGAATAATAAATCAATAATAAACTGAAACGAAGGGAATAAGTTGACAATTAACAAAGAGATTTCACTTACTTTCCTCTTTAATTTATATTTTATTGTCTCTTTCACGTTTAAAAATTGAAACTAGAGGAATTACAGTACTACGGAAGTACGTTCAATTACTTGAGTTAAGTGTATTATTTAGTGGCTATTGACGTTTCTGTGATTTCTTTTTTAATGTGAATTGACTATTCAAAACTATAATAGAGTGGCGTCTCCAGTGATTAGTAACAACACAATTTTTAAAATAAAAGGTTGATTTGTTATCCAGTAGGATATTATCAGGGTGGAGGACTATTCAGTTTTTGGCACCACAAGGAGTTGCAGTGACTGTGCAGCTCACAATTATGATGCACATGGTTATGAAACATCCTGAATTTTATTTAGCACGATGATAACACGTGCCAACTGATGGTGTAGTGCACGTGTCAAATCGATTCCGCTGAGGGCCGCAGTGGGTCCTGGTCTTTGTTCCAACCGATCCAGTGCCGACATTTTAACCCATCAGGTGTCTTCTAAAATAAGTAGCACCTGACTTTAATTAACTGATTACACTTGCAAAAGGTATCCTCTTGTTGAGTTGGAATGAAAACCTGCACCCACTGTGGCCCTTTGAGGACCGGTTTGACACCCCTGGACTGTAGTGGTTCACTCGCCTGACTTCGATGCGGTATGATTGTGTCTGTCTCTCTGCATGCCATGTCACCCAAAGTCGGTTGGGGTAGGCTCCGACATCACCCACAATGCCTACGGGGTTGGGTGGTATGGAAGATGAATGGATAACACGACGATTATGTTATGATTGAAGACAGCGCGAACATTAATGTTCTTGATTTCTGGTGTTTGATTCCGGGTCAGTCCTCACTGTGTGGAGTTTCCATGTTCTCCTCGGCCTTGCGTAGGTTTTTACTGGGTCCCGCGGTTTCCTACCACATCCCAAAAACATTCAAGGTAGGCTGGTTGAACACTCTAAGTTTCCCCTAGCTGTGAATGGTTGTTTGTCTCCTTGTGCCCTGCGAGTGGTTGGCCACCAATTCAGAATGTCACCCGCCTGGTGCCTGAAGTCAGTTGGGATAACCACAGTGTAACTCAATATATGCTAATGTAGTTGGAATTACAATACGCTATCGGGTTTATATTGAATTTGACATTTGTGAGTGCTTCATTTTTGCTTTTCATCATTAATTTATGGTGAGCTCTTATCTATCTATCTCAACTGGATGAATCGGTCACTTAATTGCATTGGACAAACAGTGCAAGCAAGCAACCTTTCACACCAATGACTCGGCCTCCTCAAATGACCTTGAAGCAAGTTTTTGGAAGGTCAGAGGAAGGCGGAGTAGCTGTAGAAAACACACTCAAGCATGGAGAGAATATGCAAATTTGTGCAAGGTTGTGACCTGAAACGTCAGAACTGTGAGGCAGAATTACTTACCCCAAGGCTGAGTACCACAAGCCCTACTCCACATAACAAATACATTTATCAATCAGAGCTGAATGTTATATTTATTTTGATTCCGTTGGTTCGAGTGATTGCTTTGAGGGAAGAATGTGATGGGAGAAGTCCTGAAGCGTGTACATTATTTGAAGTTGATCATTATAGCACGTGTCAATGAAACGAAAGAAATGTGCCCACACTTGATCTTATTATTCCAATTATAGGGAGAACGCCTGTCAATTAAATGAAAAAATTTGCCGACACCTGATCTTATTAGTATTTTACTTGACGTGAGTGACGACAAAGCTACTAATTGAACATAAATTGATGCAAATTTTTACTTTGTGCCTATTGTATTTGAGATTGGCTTTCTCTTTGCATTGAGCCACAGCCTACAGCTATATAGTATCAACCTTGATACAGTACATAATCGAGAGTAAAGACCAGATAACTAACTCAACTAGATATAGATTTTACAGAGACTAAGAAGGAATTCTTCACCTCTATACTCGTCTCATCTCATTTTCTGAACCGCTTTATGCTGGCCAGCCAATCAAAATAAGTGCATAAAATACGGAGAAGACAAAAAAAGAAATTAAATAGATGTAAAGTGTGTGTGCATACTTGAGCATTGTTGCGATGAGATAAAAAAACACACTGAGGAGATTTGGGTGTGGCATATACGGGCAAAAGATAGGATGAGCTGAGAAACCTTTGGAGGGCAGAATGTAGGAGTTGCTTAGTGGTGCTAGCCTTTAAATACCTATGGAACACCTTTTCTAGGAGAAGAGTCAGCAAGCTTTAAGCATTTGAACATATGCAGGGATCACTTTGTACAAAGGTAGGGGAAAACTAGACATGCATTTTCCTTTATTTTAATTTTTGAAAACAGTCTCAAGGATATTATATATATATATATATATATATATATATATATATATATATATGTATAGATATATGTATATATATGTATGTATGTATATATATGTGCGTATATGTGTATATATATATGTATATATATATGAATATATGTGTCTATATGTATATATGTATATATATATGTATGTATATATAATGTGTGTATATATATATATAATGTGTGTATATATATATAGAAAGAGAGAGATATGTATGTATCTGTGTGTGTGTGCGTGTGTTTTTAGTTTATTTTAGTATTATTTCTTTGTTGTATTTTATTTTTTTACATTACATTTTTATAAAGTATATTTGTGTTTTGCATGAGGATAGTGAATTATATAGTGTGAAAGTCCTGTAGGTGTGAATGATGGATACCCACATCTTTTACTTCTGTAGGATTTAAAATTGCTTGTGTATTAGATGAGATACATAATTAAAGTAATGTATTCAAAGCAATAGTTGTATTATTTTGTTAACAAGTACAGGAATGTACATTATTTGTGACGGGTTGTTATTTGAGGATCACCGAATTCTCCAAGTGTGCCGCCCACGGCCACTTGCCTTCGTGGTGAATGTTTTGAACGTGTGATTTTTACAGTTGTAACCAAAGCATTTTGCAATTGTGTTTGCAGGAACTGCAACCCCTAATGGCACAACTTGACCTGAAGCATGGGGATGAAAAGCAGGCGGTGGCGCCAGCACAGACAAAACCACCCCCGTGCCTGCAGAAGTGTAAGGCTCACCTTCTGAAGCTAGTTTCCTACTTCTCTGGAGATATGGCACCTTTTGCAAAGTGGATGGAAAGTAAGTTTGACTTTGTAGCTGAAATGTAATGCATAATAGATAGTAAACGCTGGATCAAAAAAAAAACAATGCTTCACTTATCATTTGAAAGAGAGCTTTTAAAGGGAAGCAATTTTACTTTAATCCTCAGTATGTATTTCATGGGCATTTGTTAATGTTATCCTGATATTGATGTTACCTGTGCTGAAATTGGTGCCCACAGAATACATGTAAAACCAAAAATAACATTTGATTTTAAGTATGTTATAATTACTACTTGGCTGGCATTAGCTTGGCAATGTTTTATGTTATTAAAATATTGGAATGAAATCTCTGCCTGGCATCATGGCCACCAGTTCACTCTGACGCACTCTTGCGTATGCAGTCAGTTGTGCTAGGCTCCAGCTTTGTACAACATGTGGCCAAACAAATAATTGCAAAAATTGAAGTTTTTTTTATATTGATACTGTGGCATCAAATTTATTTTATTTTTTGAAAGTATGGAAACAAACTTTTGTGCAATACAACTTTTTTGATCACCCCCCCGTCCTCACACAAACACACGAACACACACACACACACACTTGGATTTCATTTTTTAAAATCTTCTCTTTAAAAAAAAAAAGAGAGCTAAACAATCAATAGCTCCCAGTCGTACTGAATAAGTGTTTCGACTATTTGTTTCACGGGCCTCTGGTTTTGGGGGGAAATTATAGACAACTAATGTAGGTGATTCAGGGACTCAATGGAAATATTGATGGCTGAATTCAACTGATTACATCACCAGAACAAGATTTTCAGGGTTAAAATTGTATCAGTAGACCTAAAGTCAAATGTGCATGTTTTTAGTGTATCAAGTATTTGACCTACAAATGACAGATTTTGGATAGCGATAACATGCTATCTTGTTTGTTTGTATCGCAGAACAATTTTTCTTGCTCCAGTTGCTGGACTGGGTCCTACGTGGGGCTGCCCAGGTCATGTTTGTAAACAACCCGTTGAGTGGGCTCATTATTTTTGCCGGCCTCATCCTGCAGAACTACTGGTGGGCACTCAATGGATTTGTGGGAACTCTTTTTGCTACCATTTCAGCGCTCATTCTGCAACAGAACAGGTTGGTACATTCACTCGTCTTTGATTTCAAATAAAGATGCATTGTGTTAAATGGATAAGGGTCAAAAACATAACAAGTGAAAAAAAACATGTTGATAAATACAATTTCCTTTGAAAGTGACAAGTGTAAATTGTAGTACACTACAGTTGGGAAATTCAAATTCAGGGTCTCATCTCGTCTCATCTCATCTCATATTTCTTGCAAAATAAAATTAAAAATGTGTTTGAATTACTTTGTGTTGAACTGTGCTATAGAAAAATAAATTAGCCCTTCCTTGCCAAATGAAACCAAAACTACAATGTGACCTGTGAGAAAGATGAGGTTGATATCCATGGTATATGCACCTAATGAAACATTTGGACTGTCATAACAGAAAGAAATGTGTGTATTTCTATTTTCAGGGGTGCAATTGCCGCAGGACTGTATGGATATAATGGAATCTTAGTGGGCTTGTTGATGGCTGTCTTTTCCAATGCAGGAAATTGGTACTGGTGGCTTTTGCTGCCTAACATCTTCATGTCCATGATGTGGTAAATTGTCAGATTGATATCATCCATGACACAATACTCAGGCCAGGAGCATTCAAGAAGGATGATAAAAGAGGAATAAAATGAAGTCGTGACAGATTCGAGCGCAAAGGCTATTTTATTCTTCTTGTTGTTGGTGTCGGCTACGGTTTACAGCATTTGCTCTTGTGGAGTGTTCTAATCTGAAGAGGAAAAAATGTTTTAGGACGTAATTGACCTTTGACAACAATGAGCATGCAAATTATATTGACTTGAAAGGTAGGCAGTCATCATTCAAAGACTAATCCCATAATCACCTTAATGAATCTGTCAGAGTTTGAACATGATGAACTTCAACCTTGTTTGAGGGCATTTTAGGTTTAAAAAAAAGTTGCTGTATCATAGCTTATTGCAACAACATTTGTGTTTGTTCGTTTCAGCCCAGTCGTGTCGAGTGCCTTGGCTTCCATTAACAGTCGGTGGGATCTGCCAGTGTTCACGCTGCCTTTCAACATCCTGGTCTGCCTTCACATGGTGGCCACAGGCCATTACAACCACCACTTCCCCCAAGTCCTCATTCAACCACGCACGGAGCTGCCTAATATTACCTGGGAGGAAATAGATCTTGCCAAGGTCAGAATTATGCAACACAACTCATTAATCACACTTTATGAAGTCGGCAACCTCACCAAATCTCGTCAACGCCAGAATACATAAATCAGATCCACAGATGACAATTTTTTTTCACTGTCATTGGGACCGACAAAGACTGAGTCATAACCTTCAAAAACATGTCCTCAGCTGTTCATGTCGGTGCCCGTGGGGGTCGGCCAGGTCTACGGCTGTGACAACCCTTGGACAGGAGGCATCTTCATCATCTCTCTCTTCATCTCCTCCCCCATCACGTGTGCTCACGCTGTCCTCGGCTCAACCATTGGCATGCTTTCAGGTGAGTTTGGGGATTTAATTCAATCTTTAGTTCATTACACACCAATGATAACATTAGAGGTCCAATTCATTTAAAATGGGAGGATCGTTTGTGAGTGCACACATTTGAGCGCCATTGACGGCACCGGATTTCCAATCCGTATTGAGGGTCGAGGTTGGCATTGCTGTCAGTGCCTTCCACTCAAAATGAATCGAAAGCCTAGTGCCGTCAATGGCAACCAATGAGCTGTTCAACAAAACACATCAATCATGATGACTTTTATCAGGTGCCAAATGTGCACAGTTTTGTTTCTGAGCAATCCAAGGAAATATCAGTGTTGGCAGTTATGATTTGCATATTTGCTCTGCAGGCCTGGCTTTGGCAGCTCCATTTGGCGCTATATATTTTGGCCTCTGGGGATACAATTGCGTGCTAGCGTGCATTGCCATTGGTGGAATGTTTTACGCCCTGACCTGGCAAGTTCACCTGCTTGCTATTACTTGTGGTAAGCTGGTATTTTACTTTTATTTTTTACAAATGCCACGAGCCACACTAATCAAAGGGTTTCTTTCTTGCGCTGCAGGATTTTTCTGCGCTTACCTGGGTTCTGCTATCGCCAACATCATGTCCGCAGTACGTCCCCTGAAGCCCACCGAAATCATAGTCATAAAACCCGATCCAAATGACTGTGGTGCTAAATCCAAGTTTCTATCTTTTTGTCAACAGTTTGGTCTCCCGGCCTGCACGTGGCCCTTCTGTCTCTCAGCGCTTACATTTTTGCTCATCACAACAGAAACCAATAAGATCTTTAAGCTGCCCCTGGCCAAAGTCACCTATCCGGAGAAAAATCTGTGCTATTTCTGGAAGATGAAGAAGCAGGAGAAGCTGGAAAAATTGGAGGAGGAAGAAAAGAAAAAGATAGAGGAGCAGCAAAGAGCTAT
Organism: Stigmatopora argus; assembly: GCF_051989625.1. NCBI lineage: Eukaryota > Metazoa > Chordata > Actinopteri > Syngnathiformes > Syngnathidae > Stigmatopora > Stigmatopora argus. The sequence continues at coordinate 9,732,155 of NC_135391.1, read as the reverse complement.
TGAAGAGGGTATTCTCAATGAGAAGGAACAGTTGAGAATCAACCTGAGTGCCATGGAAGAAGCCAGCCTTACACAAATAGTCACAGGACCTGAACCACAGAGCGAGCAAAGGGACATTGATGGGGAACAAACGCCAGACTACCGACCAGAAGAAATGCCTGTAAATTATGTTTAAAAACAATGAGGACATTTTAGAAAAAGGGAAAATATGGAAATATTGTATATTATTGTTCTATCTTTTTAGTTGTTGATCAAATTGCACTATATGTATTAAAATGAATGTCATGCTTTTGTATAACAGCACATCCAGTGTCATAATTTGCTACTTTGTTGTTGCCAAAAACGGTACAACATTGTGTGTCTGTGCCAATGAATGCCGCGTGAGTTTTTGATTGGGCACACCTATACCGATGAATCTGGGGAGAAAATATTCAAATGGGATTTGACTGACAGTTACTCAAGGACGAGTTTTAATTTTCAATTTTTGCCATACATGGGCCCATTTCCCACAGGGTAACTCTGACCATAATAATGTGGTATTAAATGTAAAAAACGACATAGTATAGTATGGCTTTTCCCCCTAAAAAACGACCTAGTATAGTATGGCTTTTTTCCTTTAAAAAACGACATAGTATAGCATGGCTTTTTTTCTTGAAAAACGACATAGTAGAGGAAGGCTTTTTCCCTAAAAAACGACATAGTATAGTATGGCTTTCTCCCCTAAAAAAACGACATAATATAGTACGGCTTTTTTCCTTTAAAAAACGACATAGTATAGTAAGGCTTTTTTTCCTAAAAAACGACATAGTATAGCATGGCTTTTTTTCTTGAAAAACGACGTAGTAGAGGAAGCCTTTTTTTCTTAAAAAACGATATTGTATAGTAAGGCTTCTTTTCTTAAAAAACGACATAGTATAGTAAGGCTTTTTTTCTTTAAAAAATGACAAAGCAAGTAAGGCTAAGAGAGTCGGAGAATAAATCTGACTTCTGATTCTTCACCTTCTAGTTGTTGCTGTGGTCCAGTGGCAAGAACAATGGGTTGGAATTGAAGTTGGACACAAGTTCAAATCTGAAGTGAGTTCAAGTCCACTCTTTGCAAATCTCAAATTGTTTATTGAGGTGATGAAAATGATAAATATAATTTCCAATCACCTCATTTCAGGAGTCACTGTGGTCCAGTGGCAAGAACAATGGGTTGAAATTGAAGTTGGACACAAGTTCAAATCTGGAGTGAGTTCAAGTCCACTCTTTGCAAATCTCAAATTGTTTATTGAGGTGATGAAAATGATAAATATAACTTCCAATCACCTCATTTCAGAAGTCACTGTGGTCCAGTGGCAAGAACAATGGGTTGAAATTGAAGTTGGACACAAGTTCAAATCTGGAGTGAGTTCAAGTCCACTCTTTGCAAATCTCAAATTGTTTATTGAGGTGATGAAAATGATAAATATAACTTCCAATCACTTCATTTCAGAAGTCACTGTGGTCCAGTGGCAAGAACAATGGGTTGAAATTGAAGTTGGACACAAGTTCAAATCTGGAGTGAGTTCAAGTCCACTCTTTGCAAATCTCAAATTGTTTATTGAGGTGATGAAAATGATAAATATAACTTCCAATCACTTCATTTCAGAAGTCACTGTGGTCCAGTGGCAAGAACAATGGGTTGAAATTGAAGTTGGACACAAGTTCAAATCTGGAGTGAGTTCAAGTCCACTCTTTGCAAATCTCAAATTGTTTATTGAGGTGATGAAAATGATAAATATAACTTCCAATCATCTCATTTCAGAAGTCACTGTGGTCCAGTGGCAAAGACAATGGGTCAGACAGACCTCAAGTTAGTGGATTTGACTGCCATTTGTGAGATTGGGTTCGAATCCCGCTCTCGTTTGACTAATCACTACACTAGTAGTTCAGTAAATGGGTAATCCTTTTTTCATTCAAATAAAGACTTAGTCATTTTTTTCAGCAAAACAATATTTCCGGTCAGCCTTCGGCTGACCGGAAGACAGTTGGGAGGGGGGGGTCCCTGGTGGTGTTCGACAGTCGGCCTTCGGCCGACTGCCGACACCATGCAGTCGTTGACTGGCGACACCGGGATGTGAACCCTCGACACCCACGTCGCAGGCAGGTGACTTACCCACTACACCACGAGGCGGCCCGCCTATACATGATTGGAAGTTATATTTATCCTTTTCATTACCTAAATAAACAATTTGAGAATTGCAAAGAGTGGAATTGAACTCACTCCTGATTTGAACTTGAGTCCACCTGAAGTTCTGACCCATTGTCTTTGCCACTGGACCACAGTGACTTCTGAAATGATGTGATTGGAAGTTATATCTATCCTTTTCATTACCTCAATAAACAATTTAAGAATTGCCAAGAGTGGAATTGAACTCACTCCTGATTTGAACTTGAGTCCACCTGAAGTTCTGACCCATTGTCTTTGCCACTGGACCACAGTGACTTCTGAAATGATGTGATTGGAAGTTATATCTATCCTTTTCATTACCTCAATAAACAATTTAAGAATTGCCAAGAGTGGAATTGAACTCACTCCTGATTTGAACTTGAATCCACCAGAAGTTCTGACCATTTGTCTTTGCCACTGGACCACAGTGACTTCTGAATTAATGTGATTGGAAGTTATATCTATCCTTTTCATTACCTCAATAAACAATTTGAGAATTGCAAAGAGTGGAATTGAACTCATTCCTGATTTGAACTTGAGTCCACCTGAAGTTCTGACCCATTGTCTTTGCCACTGGACCACAGTGACTTCTGAAATAATGTGATTGGAAGTTATATCTATCCTTTTCATTACCTCAATAAACAATTTGAGAATTGCAAAGAGTGGAATTGAACTCATTCCTGATTTGAACTTGAGTCCACCTGAAGTTCTGACCCATTGTCTTTGCCACTGGACCACAGTGACTTCTGAAATGATGTGATTGGAAGTTATATCTATCCTTTTCATTACCTCAATAAACAATTTGAGAATTGCAGAGTGGAATTGAACTCATTCCTGATTTGAACTTGAGTCCACCTGAAGTTGTGACCCATTGTCTTTGCCACTGGACCACAGTGACTTCTGAAATGATATGATTGGAAGTTATATCTATCCTTTGCATTATCTCAATAAACAATTTGAGAATTGCAAAGAGTGGAATTGAACTCACTCCTGATTCCCACCTCAAGTTCTGAACCAATATTTTTGCCACTGGACCACAGCAATAACAAGGAGAAGAATCAGAAGTCAGATTTATTCTCCGACTTTCTTAGCCTTACTATACTATGTCGATTTTTTAAAGAAAAAAGCCTCACTATATAGTATTACCCATTTACTGAACTACATAGTGTAGTGATCAGTCAAACGAGACCCGACCGGGATTTGAACCCCAGTTGCCCACATGGCAGTCAGGTGAACTAACCTCCACGCTACGAATTGGCCACACTTTACTTTGTCATTATTGGAAGGTCTTGACTACAAATATATAGAAACAACTAATGGAAAATGTTTCCCAACTGGGATTCGAACCCCAGCCTCCCACATGGCAGTCCAGTGAGTGAACCTCTACACCACAAATTAGCCACACTTTTCTTTGTCATTATTGGAAGGTCTTGACTACACAAATATAGAAACAACTAATGCAAAATGTTTCCCAACCAGGATTCGAACCCCAGTTGCCTACATGGCAGTTGGGAGAACAAACCTCTACACCACAAATTAGCCACAAGTTACTTTGTCATTATTGGAAGGTCTTGACTACAAATATATAGAAACAACAAAGGGAAAAAGTTTCCCGACCGGGATTCGAACCCCAGCCTCCCACATGGCAGGCAGGTGAACAAACCTCTACGCCACAAATTGGCCACATTTTACTTTGTCATTATTGGAAGGTCTTGGCTACAAATATATAGAAAAAACTAAGGGAAAATGTTTCCCGATCAGGATTCGAACCCTAGATGTCCACATGGAAGTCAGGTGAACAAACCTCTATGCCATGAAGTGGCAACACTTTAATTTGTCATTATTGGAAAGTCTTGACTACACGGTTGTTTTTATTTAAGGGAAAAATGATTACCAACTGGCATATGAACCCTGTCTGCCCACATGGCAGGGTTGGTGAGTGAACCTCTACACCATGAAGTACACATACTTAACTTTGTCATTATTGGAAAGTCTTGACTACAAATATATACGCCTGCGAGAAGGCAATGACGTATCCCTACGCCTGTGATAAAGCCTTGGTGTCACAAAATCGAATTCTGATTGGTTAAAGCAACAGTCTTATTGACGCTTGTTTAATGCAGCAGAGCCTGCAGAACTGATTGTGAAGGCCTTGAGGGAGATTTCTGACCCTGGCAACAAATAATGGCTGAAATGTGATTGGTTAAATGCTTCAATATGAAAACACACATCTGGAAGCAGTGCAACCAGTGGTAAAGCAATGAAAGGAAGCTAACAGACAATTTGGAATTATTTCATAAGTATTGATGGACAAAATATAATATGATTCAGATATATCTCAGGCCAGCAGAGAAGGCCTTGAAGGCCCTGACGGCACACCACTGCATGCGGCACACAGCCGGTGGAGAAAAGGAGCCCAAACTTAAATTGTCGACAGTGTGTTCAACCTGGCATTAAACTAACAGATTTGTTGCCATTTTTGGCTCAATTGATTGCTAAAAAAATCTACCAGTAGAGTGATAAAAATGCACTTAGGCGAGTATATTGCTGTACGCCTTACCTCGTCATGCTCGTCGTCCGTCAGCATAGAAAACGCTGTTCGAAAAGACACTGCGCATGTGCTTAATTAACGCAGCTGCGTCGCCAATAGGCGTAACCACGCCCATGTTATCCCGTCATATTGAATGTGGAAAAGATGGTGGCTTGCTTACTGCGCTCCACGAGGGGATTTGTCCTCCCAACTCAATGTCCATGTTTTGAAGATGACATAGAATAGTCGTGATTTTTGTGGTCTTGATGGTATGAAACAGTATGGGTCAGTACACAAATTTTACCAAATATTGAGTAACATTAAGTATTTTACATCAACTCTCCATTATTCCAGAGTGTCCGATCAGCCTACCATGCGTGTCTTTGGAATGTAGGAGGAAACCAGAGCACCCGGAAACAACCCAAGCAGGCCTCAGGAGAACATGCAAACTCCACACATTTGGACCGAGCTGGATTTGAACCCAGGTCCCCCACTGTGTGGCCAACACGCTAACCACTCATTGATGCTTTTTTAATGTTGCACCTGTAGCTGCGGGAAAGGTTTTATAGCCATAAAATAGTTATTGAGGGTGAGATTCATTCGGATATAGCACTACTACTTGGGTGTGAAATGCACGGCGGCCCACCACTGGTTACTTGTTATATCATTAAAATCAATGACTATCATCAGTCAATTGGACTTAAGTCATAGAGACTCAGAATTGAGTTGCAAATTTGATGACTTATAACGCAACCAGGACAAAAACAAAAAAGAATACAGATTTGACTCGCTTGGGCCGGTAGGATTCGAGACTGGACTCAACTCGGGGTGCAATGACTCGAGACTTGTCATGACTCAACTTGGGAGGCAATGACTCAAGACTTGACAAGCAGGCTCAGAATACCTGAAGCAGACATACTCTGTCGACTCGCCAGGCATGTGACTGGGCTTGGCCGGACATAAACTACTTAATAGACCCGACTTAACCTTGCGACTCGAACTTGACTTGACTCGCCCACAAAAGGAATGACTTGCACGAGACATGGACCCTATCCTCGTGAATGTCGGGGGAGTACTGGAGCCTATTCCGGCTAACTATGGCAATTAGGCGGGATACACCCTGAATTAATTTCCAGCCAATCGCAGGGCACAACGAGACAAACTACCAACACTCATATCTACGGACGATTTGGATTCTTCAATCAGCCTTGCATGCATTTTTTTCCACGATTTGGGAGGAAACATGGATAAAACCCACACAGGCACAGGAAAATACACAAACTCCAAACACGATGCAAACTAGAGCGCAGGTTGAACCCTTGATCTCGAAGCTGGGAAGCAGATGTGCTTACGACTGTTCAGTGTGCAGCCAGTTGCACTATTTTGTTTTTTTAATAGTTTAATGTCACACTATATATATGCAATTTAATTTGAATAATGCGGCCCGGTGGTGCGAGTGGTTAACGTGTCAGCCTCACAGTGGGAGTCCTGGGTTCAAATCCAGGTCGGTCCACCTGTGTGGAGTTTGCATGTTCTCATTGGGCCTGCGTGAGTTTACTCCGGTTTACTCCCACATTCCAAAGACATGCATAGTAGGGTGATTAGGCACTCGAAATTGCCCCTAGGTATGAATGTGAGCGTGAATGGTCGTTTGTCTCCTTGTGCCCTGCGATTGGCTGGCCACCAATTCAGGGTGTTCCCCGCCTCTGGCCCGAAGTCAGCTGGGACAGGTTCCAGCACCCCCCGTGACACTCGTGAGGATAGGGTGGTTCAGAAAATGAGAGATCATTTGAATAATAAGTGAACAACTTAGACTTATTAAATCACTTGGCACAAGCTGCCAGAAACTTTTAAAGTATAACCTTTCAGCGGCACATTGTACTCTTTTGTACCGCGAATTGCCACTTTTACAGTTTTTTTCTTCTTCCAAATCTGCCCAAGTATGCCCAGCTTAGCAGTGTGGTCTGCCAAAGTCTAAATCACATGCAGTGAAGTTTTCATTTGCATAAAAATATACGTAATTTGCAATTTTCCTTCAATGACTTTAAAGTCAATTTTAATGATATTTTAGTTTCCAAGATCAGTGACATAATGATCAACATATTAGGAACTGCCTTTGTTCAGATGAAACTGAAGCCGCACCTGTCAAATTTGCATCAAATGATAGGTATGATCCTACTTCTTCTTGTCTTTTGTAAGCATGAGAAAATGTTCCTGACAGGTGTGTCATAATAATGACTATAATGTTGCGAACACGTGTTACGGTAATATGTTAAATGTTTTGGAAAATTAACTACGGAAGTCACAGGAAGCCATAATTGAGCTAATTAAGGAGGGGAATCCTTTCCAATGTGCAAGAATCTAAGAGTAAGCAGAATATGGACATATAAAGTAAGTAGAAAACTCCAAGTAAGTGCGTCACACAGCAAGTCCTGCTGAGCAAAGCACATGATTTCTCCATTGAGTTACATAGTTGAAATGTTTGTTGAAAAAAATGATGTAATCAAATGGGGACTGAAGAGCTCAACCGTGACTCAATGTTTCAGCACCAATGAGATATGAGGGAGATATGAAGACTGGTCACATGCTATGAAAAAATAGTTCTTTGTTTGCACTAGTGATAGTGACACTGCTAACTTAGAAAACCGAAACCAATACTATCTTAAGACTGACTGCATTAAATCGCACCTCAACTTCATCAGAAAAGTCAAAAATTATTTCAAAGCTCAGCAGTCTGCTTGCCCAACTTCAAACAACTTTGGCTAAAGTAAAAATAAGTCAACTAATGGCTCTTTAGTCTGATAATTTATTTTTTTCCCCTCCCAATATGAATGAAATCTCTAAAAACACACACACAAAAAAGCAGGTGTGTTCACACACCTTGTCACCAAGAGTTGAAGCAACTTGTGATTAAGGCAACGTAACAATGACTTAAAACACAATATATTACAATTTTAATCCATTAATATTACAATATGACTTAATTCTTGTAATATTATGACTTTAATCTTGTATTAGTATTAAACGAAATAAACAATGCCAACGATTGGCTGGCCATCAATTCGTGGTGTACTCCGCCTGGTTGGCTGCGATGGGCTCCGGCACCACCTGCGACCCTTGTGTGGATAACCGGTATGGAAAATCAAATAATAAATATAAAAATGTATGACTTCTTAGCAGATAATTCTCTCTGGCACTCCATTGTAATGATTTGGGTGAAAATCTTATTATAATAAATAAATAAAGCATAGTAGGTAGGTAGGTTGTTGGGTGGGTAGTTAGGTAGGTAGAATAGAACGGATAATTGTAATAATAATAGCTAATTAAGAGGATTTGGAATATTAATTTGGATATTTGATATTATAAGTTGCTTGGGATCTGTGATTTAAATAAATTCCATTCAAATGATCTTTAAACTTGGGTCCTTTGATGGAAGGCCAATGAGGAATGAATAAGGTTTAATTACATAATGACTACAACAGAGCCACATGCAAATGATCTAATTCTAGTATGTAAATAGACACTACTTCAGAAACTGTTTTTATTTCTACTGCACAACTGACAAGTAGCAGTAACAGGAATAATTAAAGTTTTTTCACAACTAAAAACAATCAGGTGTGGCACTTTTAATTTGTTGTACAAGTTACAATGGGGATAGAGATTCAAGAATAAAGGCATTATTCTCGTCTATTCTATTCTATTAGATTTCTCTTTGGTAAATTGTAATAAGGAGAGGGCAAGAAATTTAGTGCATGGAGATCATGAAATTTAAAGCTTTGTTAAAACATTCGAGCTCAATTTCCTGTACTAAATCTGAAATACTCAACTCTTACAAAATACATTTTGTGTTAGATATCAACAAACGGTGAACGTGGGACATATGTTTACTAATAAAAGCACTGTATTTAATTTTTTTGCTTCGGTTTAAATTACCGTTGTCTGTTTAACAAATTCAGATCGTGATTCTCTGAACCGACATAAAATGCAGACATGCTCATAACAATTAAATCAAATAAAAACATCCCCTACAACTTTAAAATTAATTATCAATAGGAGATCTTATTGTCATCCATTTTTTTCCACTGAATCGCATTTTATTTTAGTCAAGTATTATCTAAGTCGGTCAGGATCACATTACATATCATTCAGTTCTGCACACATGAAGATAATATGAAGATTACCAAGCCATTTGACAGGATGGCTGTCTTCAGCATATCCAGTGTGTCAGCTCTAATGGAAAGTCACATCTCCCGATGATATCTCATCTCCTGTCTCATACCAAATGATCACACTGCGTTGACAGGGTTACTGCCAGCACCCAAAAGGGAGAAAGAATGCAAGCACACAACATTATCTTAAAATAATCAAAAATTCTTGTGAACGGAGAGCGAACACTGAATGTGTGATAAATAGGAATCCGTCTTAGGTCTTTTAAAGTCAACCAAAGCTTAGCAGCAAGTTGACATTTGTCCCAACTTACAAAATGTACCTTGGAGTGGGGATGGGCTAAAGCAACGATAATAAATAGTTTGACAGCTATTCACTCAGGAGGTGGAGTAAATTTAAACAAGTGTATTGGCAGATGTGGACAGATACCTAATATAAACATTCTTCTTAACACATGAGCCCTTATCCAAACAAATCCTATACAAGTGAGCTCCAACAGTGGTGCATACATCCAAGAAATACAGTAAAAAGTTTTTGAATGAGAGCCATCATTTAAATGTTACCAATAAATGTCCTCTAGACACTGTATGTACACAAGAAAAAAGGTCAAATCAAAAGTGATGCAAATTCATAATGAGTATAATAAAAACTTTTTGGGGCCAATCCTATTTACAAGGCCATTTCCGAATTGGATAAGAATAAGTGTGTGTTCTTTGTTGAGAAATCAAAGTTAAACTAGGCTTTGGAGTGCAATGGATACTTCATATATAATGTACTCTATAGTCAGAGGAACCACGTTTGTACACCCTTTGGGATTTCTTACATTTCTGCCTAAATTGGTCATAAAATATGGTCTGATCTGTCCAACAATGTCAAGAATAAACAGTGTGTTCGAACTAAAACCACTCAAACATTGAAACCTAATATTATCTATTGTAGACGCATACCTGTCAACCTCTGCCGATAACTGCCCTTATAAATGATTATGATTCCCCTTACAAACCCCCCAAAAACCTTTTTTGGGGGTTTGTAAGGGGAATCATAATCATTTATAAGGGCAGTTATCGGCAGAGGTTGACAGGTATGTTAAGACGTCTATTGTATTTTTATCGTCCATAAAATGGAATTATTCACAGGGCAGGGATGCCCCAAGCTAAGGCGCAGCTAGGAGATCATATAACTACTAATTAGATTACACAATTTGACTTGGGTGTTAGCCAACCTAAAGTATAATCGCTGAAGTAAACTACCTACCCCACTGGAGAATCAGTTCTAGCAGGGGTGACCAAGTCCGGTCCTTGAGAGCCCCTATCCAGTCTGTTTTCCATATCTCCCTCCTCTACCACACCTGAATCAAATGATCAACTTATCAGCAAGCTGTCCAGAAGCTTTGTACCGATCCCGATGATTTGATTCAGGTGTGTTGGTGGAGGGAGACATGGAAAACAGACTGGCATGGTTGTTACTCTGCCAAGGAGTGGGCAAAAAAATGGGTAAAGAGAAATCCCAGAGTTTCCACTGAAAACTTAAGGAAATGACTGAAGGATGCAAACATCTTTGTTGACAGACTCAGGAAGAAAGAAACTAAACAAGGATGGGACTTATGGGGGGAGCCGACAGAGGAAGCTATTACTGTCCAAAAAGAACAATCGTGCTCATTTAGAGTTGGCAAAAAAGTATTCGGATGCATTTCGGCACCACTGGACAAACAAATTGTAAACTAATGAAACCAAAGTATGATTATTTGTGAAGAACACCACAGATCATCTGTAGGGGAAAGTTGCTTCAACGCACAAACAGTAAAACGTCATCCCTACCGTTAGGTATGGGGACGGTGTTGTGGTGTGGGGGTGTTTTCCTACCTCTGGACCTGGACAACAGGCTATGATCAATGGGAAAGTTAATTTTCAAGTGTATCTAGATATTTTGCTGAACAATCTTACACAATCTGTCCAACAGCTGAAACTAAAAAGGGTGTGTGTGCTGCAACAGGATAACACAAAAGCAAGGCAGCATAAGAATGGTGTCAGAAGAACAAAATACATATCTGACCCAGTTAAAGCACTGTCCTACATCTAATCAAAATGTTGTGGCCTAAATCTGAAAAAAACACCCATGCCAGGAATTTTGATGACGGTTTGGCAAAGAGGAATGGTGTAAGATTTCTCCTAATCGGCGTGTCCATCTAGTCTGCAACTACAGGAAGTAGAATATTATGTAATATCAGTAAAAATATTATGACAGGTAAATGTCGGGGTAATTTGGGTTCAAGCAGACAACTTTTGTTCATTTTTAAGCTTGCTAGTGAGATCTGACCATATTTCATGACCACTTTAAGGCAGAAATGTAAAAAATTCCAAAGGGTGCACAAATGTTTTCCTCCAACTGTATATTCAGTGTGCTGCTTACTTCATTTAAGACACGTTGTGGTTGCTTTGAACTAGAATTATGGTGCACTGCGCCATCTACTGAATTTAGTTGGAATCATAGATTAGTCAACAGTCCAATTCCGCACCATTTCTAACCCATCAATTTTACGGAAAGGAAACAATGTTAAGTATATCTAGCCAATGCACGACAGCAGCAAAAGGCTCTGCTTAGGGCAAATTGTACTTTTTACACATGCTACTTTTTCAGTAACAGTCACTTAAAAGGTCACACAGTTGTTCATTAAAAGTGTTTGTAAAGTAAAATTGATCCAATGATTGTCTGGTGTAAAGTTTGGTCGACAGCTTCAAGTGTGAGTCGTGTTTACTGTAGGTCTGACATGTTGCTGTCAGATACAATCAGAACCGCCCTGAGCTAGCTAAAATTTCACCAGAAATTTCATCCAGTCTTGCTCCACTCGGACTTGGATAAACAGAGCTAAGAGGCGAAAGTGCAAACTTTGCAGTTGTCGTGACAACGTACCCCATTCAAATAATTAAACTGGTATCAGGATCAGATTAGAGACTAGTAGTACCCGGCCTGTGGTAAAGCCATTCGCGAAGAGAGGGAAGATTTCTCTCCATCCAGCGGTGGTTTAGTCGGATGGTTTCCAGGGCTCCTTGCACGCTTCTCAACTGAGAACCGTGTTCCTTCAGACTGAAGAAGAACCACTGCACCTGTGCATCACATGCAAAGACACAAAATGTCACACCCACGGAAGCTTCTTCTCCCGGATTGAAATTTATACCTGATTAAAATGAGACTGAGTGGAAAACTCCGAGGTGACAGACTTGATGATTTTTTGGATGGAAAAAGAACCTACAGAGAATCTGCAAGAAAAGACAAGGATTAGATTCTGCCTTGTCTTGAAGAATCAACTAATGTGTCCTTAAAATGCTCCACAAACATTTCTACGAGCTGGTTCCAGTTCTCTTGAACAAAATCCCAAGCAAGCAGGTTTCCATCATAGCTTTGGCAGATCGTATCAATGACCTTTTGAAGGTATTGTACCTTGATGAGATTACCATTCAAACACTCATTGAGAAGCCTGGAAACAAAACAAATGTAATGAGTTTAAAATCCTTTTAAGACAGAAAAAAAAAAAACTTCAAATTTGGAATTCTTGGCTATCCAATATTCAACCCTGCAGGCTGTGTTCAGGGCCATCACAGGAACTTACTGAAGCTTTTTTAACTTCATATTAAATGATCCAAGAAGTGTTCATTTGGCTTTTTAAAAAAAAATAGTTTTACACTTATTAGCCCGTCGCGATTATGGTTGAGGTATTTTGAATCAATAAAGAATTTGAAATTAAATGTTAATCAATTTAATATTTGATGGTATAATTGCTTAGATATAGTACTCAGTTGGAAAAAGTAGACAAATACGTATAGAAATAAGGTGATTTTTTTGTGTTCAGCTAACAGCACTCACCATTCATGGTGAAAGATTAAAAATCCACGTGTCTTAATCATTAATGCAGCATAAATATCGAGAAAATACTGTAAAAGCCTAATGGAAGCATCATGGGTACTTACCACACAATTTTACGTGGGTCTTGTGTGGATGCTAAGCCTATAAGCATATTTTTCTTATCGGAGTCATAAGTGGCATATTGATACATGGTCAACAAAGTTTCCCAGTCTTCATCTGATTGAGCAGCCACACCAAATACAACACGTTGCAGATCAGCTGGAATACTAGAAAGAAAAGAAACAAAAAAACACCCATTTTTGGTCAGCGCATGCTCTGCTGTCAACAGCACGTACTTTTTTATAACCATTTATTTGATTTTCATTGTCACCATTCTGACAAAAGGAATGTGTTTTACTCACCGGGATGTTCCGTTGGACTCGATATACTTCTTAAACATGTCTTTTGCTTGCTGTGTGCATTTTTCTTGGCCCATTTCACAAGCCATCTCTAACAGGACCGATCGCAATTTCTGCTTGGATACACTTTCTTCTTTTGTCCACGTCTGATTATCCATCAGGTCACCATAATTTTGCAGAATATATGACTGTGGATATTACAAGAAAAAAGAATAGATATATTGCCAGGCGAGTGAGTAACTAACAAATTCGAACAAGTGAAAACCAAACAAGTCTAGAAATCCATAAAAAGGATTTGGTATTAAGTTACACTGAATAAGAGTCTACAAAAGATCCTCATTGTAGGTTTAAGTGTCCCGAGCTCTGCTGTTTATTTCAGGTTGTTATAGAAAATTAGCAGCAGTTTTCTTTTTTTAAATGAAGGATTTTAATGTAGTACTGTTGTCTCCTTATGAATGTATCTACTCTGTGTGCAATATGCTGAAGTATTCAAACAATATGTATGTGCGTGTGTGTGTGCGTGTGCCCACCTTCATGTAGGTGACAAGGCCCCTCTCGTATCTTTTAAGCAGAATCTGGTAGATTTTCCTGAGCTGGAAAATGGCCTCTCTCACAGGACTCATCTCAGTTTCTTTAGGCATGTAACTTAGCAGGCTAATGACTTGGTGGAAGGACACACGTCCCAGTCTGAGATAAAATGAGTGACATTAAGAAACATACAGAGTTACAAAGAAAACTACCGTATTTTCCGGACTATAAATTAGTATACTTTTTTCATAGTTTGCCAGTAGCTCCAATTCATACTCAGGGGTGACGTATATGTAGTTAAAATATAGAATTTTACATTAACTGAAATTATATTTAACAGTGGCTTACCATGGAGTAAACAATACCCAAGAGCAGCCACTAAAAGGCGGCCTTGGCCTGTGATTAAGAGTAAGGATAACTTTGAATTGCACTTTCAGCATGGCCCATGTTTATGTTCATATTTAATCAAACCAATATAAAATTGATTAGAAAGGATAATTGATTTTGAGCTGTAGGCATTTCTTGACTAGGTACACCTAAACTCCAGAACGATCTACTATATTGTGGAAAATAGAGTACGTACTATAAAGCATTTTTATTTGTAAACCTACTTGGAGAGAGCAAACATGTTGTGTATTAGTGAAGCACGGTCCTCCTGTGGAAGGATTTGGAAGTTGTTAGACATTGCCTCTGTCAGTGTAGCCCAGCCTTTGTCACCGTAGTCAACAATGTAGAATCCTGTGTTCTTGTAATTGAACTTGAGCCATTTGACAGTTTCTGGAATCTTAAGAGTCTCTAAAAAGAGATATTGTGTGCCACTGCATTAGTACTTCACATTCACAGACTTTAGCAACTGATTATACTGTGTCATTCACCTGACTTGGTCTTCAGGATGAACAACTGTCTACACTCAGGGCTCAAACTACAGCTGTCATTCACATATGTCACTGGAATATTCCACAAGCTAGAAAGGAGGGCAAAATACAATTCACCTTTTGGTCTGGTGACGATCCATGATGCCATAGCATAGAGAAAATGGACAAAGATGAAGAGGACATAGTAGTTTACCTGGATGAATGTGTGGCATTGTCTGATCTAAGCTGGAAAATCTCCTGCTTTAAGGTAACCTCGTCCGCCTCACGGGATACCGTAACCAGTGGAAAGCCTTTCTGGGATGTCCATGATCTCATCATCTCTGACACATTTGGATGCTGACTTGAGACCTCTACCTAAGGACCCATTGAAAAATTATTCATTCCATTTCATTCATTTTTTTTCTTATTAAATCAATTCTTATGATTTTCCAAAAATAATAAAGCACGTACCTCTGTGAGACTATTCCAAAGGTCATCAGTGTCTGTATTCAAGCCAGAAAACTGTTTCAGATATTGAATGATACCTTTTCTGAACTGCTGCTCACCAGGCAAAGAGGCATTCAACATCAGAAGAATGGAAGCCCCCTGAAAGACCACGGTACAACACATTGTAGTGAGTATCAGAACTAGTCATACAGTGGATAGGAATCAAAATGAAAAATAAATAAAAAACAAGCATACCTTCAGATAAGACACGGAGTCAAACATCTCATGTACTTGGTCAGGGTTATTGACTTCCGTAGACACGGGATGGGACGAGTTGAGTGCATCTTTGTCCAACGCTCTAAATCGAACATCTAAAAAAAACAAGCCCTACAAACACGATATGATAAATATGATGAAAAAAAACACATTACCTGAATTGTTCTATCTATATAAAGACGAAAACCATCAAATATAATCTCTCTACATTTCAACGTGATGCAAGGAAACTATAACTTTACAATAAGAAATAATCTGCTCTAGTGTTTCCTGTTTTTTTTTAACTTTTGTGAGGCCGAAATTCATGAATAGCTCTAATGACTGATGGATTCATGCAGAAAATGAAGAAATGATTTCAGTTAAGTGTGTATATATTGGTACTATATTAACCAGTACAATGTATCAAAATGTATTATTATACAGAAACATGCTTGTAAAAATTTGTATTCATTCATATCCATTCACTCTCTGGGCACTGATTAAATACCAACTAAACAGTTTTGATTGTCTCACAGGACATGACAGAATTACTGATTTGGAATATTGTAGTAAATGAAAATTGCATGCAGTGTCTAAATACCACTAGGTGTCACTTATTGTAAGCAACTTTTTTTTAAAGCAATACGTACATTCATTTCAACCTTTATTGGGTAGTGTTCTAATAACAACGCTCAGCACTTACCATGTCCAGTTGTGGCAATACCGTCTGCAGTGACGTGTACTGCATGTAAGTGGCAAATCCCTCATTGAGCCACAAGTCACTCCACCAGCTCATTGTGACCAGATTTCCAAACCACTAAAATATACCAGTGCAAGATTATTTCACAGGCCTATTTTGCCACATGTACTCTAAGAAAAGTGAACAAATATGCATAAAGAACTACCTGATGTGCCAGCTCATGTGCAATAATAGACGCAACTAATTGTTTTTCCATAAGAGAGGAGTTCCGGCCCACCAGCAGGTTGGATTCTCTGAAGGTGATTAGACCCCAGTTCTCCATGGCACCCGCCAGGAAGTCTGGAATTGCAACCAAGTCTAAAAAAACAAAATCATAGATTATGGTAAGGATCTAAAATATTATGGTTAGAGTGAAGTAATAATGACAAATGATGTTCACCTAGTTTCGGAAGTGGATAGTTAATTTCGAAAAAGTGATTGTAAAACTCCAGCAGTTTGGATAACGTGTCTAGAGCGTAGTCAGTCTGCTCTTTCTTCTCTGGTACACAGTATACAGAAACCTAAAAAAATATAAAATACCATGGCAGAAATCCAGATTGTCAATTGGAACGATTTACACTGCTAAGAAAAATGTTGGGCACTCCTGGGATTTCTATGATCTTAATTCAGAAATCATTGGGTCTTTGGATGAGCAACGTAATTTTAATGTACCAAAGAAGTGATGGATAAAGTAAGATTTCAAATAAGAAATTAGGTTTCTTGTACTAATGTAAGATGTGCAATATGCTTACTTTTTGGAAGTCATAAGGAAATGTTTAGAAAATGTAGTGTGTGGATAATTTTATTTGATGTGTTGGAACATTTTCTGTTTGTCCAAAAACTTCATGTCCGATTGTTGAAGTTGTTGAGCCAAACACCCAAATGATTTTTGTAAAAATTACAACATTTGTCAGGAATCTTTTATACAACTGTAAAAACGAATTATCTGAATGGAAAAATTATTGAGGAATCAAACCTACCAAAGTGTCAGAGACGGTTCTGTTGGCAGAGATGAAGTTACCTACGACAAATGCCACCAAGTAAGTGCTCATGTTGACACTGGTCACAGCAAACTCGTCTTGTACAAGGCCATTGGCGAGCTGCGTACTTTTTGCCTGAGACACACATTTGAGAGAGCGTTTTTTTTTTAAATTCTTATAATAATAACAACAGAACACCAAAACGTTCGAGAGAAAAAAAATACCGCAATGTGACTGCAGTTTTATGAGACAGTTTAAAAGGTTTTGTGGCCATATAAGGTTAGTTGAGGTGAGCATTGCACCCAAATTAGATCGTGGATTCC
The DNA here is from genome assembly GCF_051989625.1 of Stigmatopora argus. Taxonomy (NCBI): domain Eukaryota; kingdom Metazoa; phylum Chordata; class Actinopteri; order Syngnathiformes; family Syngnathidae; genus Stigmatopora; species Stigmatopora argus. The sequence continues at coordinate 9,714,882 of NC_135391.1, read as the reverse complement.
TATTTTAAATTCCATTTTATTCCTTGTCATCTTGATTATGTGCAAATGGACAAAGTCCTGCAGAGCAAAACTTGTGATAGATGGCCTCTCCCTCCATTCAACCTCTCTTATCTTATCACAATATAGCCAGGCACAAGGTGAATTTTATCAAAACTTTTACACTACATGTCTGAACAGTCACCAAATTTCATAGAGCAAAATTGGAAACGTGGATTTGCAGACAATAAAGGCGAAAATAACCATAGCTCTAAACTAAAATCAAAAGTACCTTAGGCATGTTAGAGATCGCCGTGTGTTCTGGTTTCCTGTTCATTTTAACCAGAAAGGTGGCTTTAAAAGATGGTTCATCAAAGCAGGGGAAGGCTTTACGAGCAAACAGTGGCTCAAACTGGGTAGCTGCTAGGACGCTGGGGAAAAAAAAAAGAATGGACATAAGAAAATAGCCATTTGGAATTATTAGATTAGATTAGATTAGATAATTTTATTCATCACGTAGGGAAATGTCACTGTCACAATAATATCAGAGGAAAAGACAGTGGATATCTTGGTGTACCTTTTCTTTCCAGATTGATCTATGTAGGAACTATTGTAGAAACCATCATAAGTATGGGATAGCCTGGCTGTGTAATCCAGGGTCAACACACAGTGCTGGCCTGCCTTCAACTCTTCAGAGAATTTCACAGCAATCTGCTCCCTTGTCTTATTCTCCAGTATGGTGACATCAGTGGCCTCCTCATCACCGAGCTTGAAGAGAAAAGGCGGAAGTTAACAAATAGTAGACCACACAGTGCCAAACACCTTTTTTTTCATGAAACTTTTCTAACTCTTTTAAACCATACGATCTCATGAGAACTTAGCAAGAAAGGCAATTTAAGATGTTTTCTCAGAAATATGGGCATTATTGCATCAGTGTGAGTTCTCAGAAAAATGCGGAAATCCACACACACAAATTGTTGTTGTTATTTTTAAGATCTCCCATGAAGGGGTCATACTGGGTATTAATATGCTAAATTGTTGTATTTGTCCAAATTAATGCCATGCTCCACCTCCATTTATTTAGGAATGGAACCAGTGTTGCATTGCACACCACTGCCACTGGATGACCAGTGCAGTTTTAAAATGACAGAGCCTGGGCTGGTGTTTATTAAACTTAGTCATTTGCTTGGATTCAAAACACAAATCTCACCTTGAATGTAGCTTTGGTAATGTTAAGATTAGCACTGTGCAGGACAATCCGCTTGGTGTTGTGAAGTACAATCATGTTGATAACAGTGCAGCCACTAAAATTCATGGTGCCAAAGTCAGGAGTCAGCGTGAGGTCATAGCTGAGAGGACGTATGCTACGGGGGAGCTGATATTGTATCCAAGGGAAGAGTTCACCATCAGTGCCATTTGACGTTTTATTCTCTTGTTTAGGGCATCCCCTCTGCAAAAAAATGGAGAAAGAAAATCCTTAGGGATACGAGCGATAGGAAGAGTCTCATATTGCATGTTCATGACTTTTTGGAGAATAATGGGCAATACCCTGTACTGCTCACTCAGCCAATTGTCCAGTCAATGAGAATGACAGAGGAAATTTGCGGAGTAGAAAAAGTTCAAATGCATGAACTCAGTTTATTTTTCTCACCTTTGTAAAGTTGCACCCGGGTAAAAAGTACAAAACCGTAGTCATGGAGGCCACTATGGTCAGAAGTAGCACACAAACAATCATGGTCCGGGCTGAGGGTGCTGAATAAGATCTGGGACACGGACAAGTAACACACATATCATTAGTATATCTAACTAATCAGAAATCAGTAGTGTAATTATGAATAGGCAATAATGAGCAAAATCCTCCTACCTGGGTGGAGTTTGCCTGATGTAGGGGTAGGGGTTCGATCGTTGGTTGGAACTGCGGTTCATGAAGGACATGCCTAGAAGTCGAGCTGAAGATTCACAGTCCTCTTCATCATCATCTGCATCATTCTCACCCAGGCCTCGGACCAGGAGCCGAGAGCTGCGAGGCTCATACACGGCTTCATCTGGGTCAAGAGCCGGAAACGTCTGAAAGCACAGTGCAAAGACCACCATCTATTGACTCAAAGGGGACAAGATTAAGGAGGCAGGAGCTTGTAGGAACTAAATTTTAAAATAAGAATATATTTTAGGGACATTAATTGAACTTTAATTGACACTGTAATCGTTGCATCAATGCAACTGTAATTTTGAATTAAATTCAAATATGTTGAATATGTGCTTTTCTTAACCAAGCAATACTCAAACTGGCTTTGAATACTCGTCTTTCAGTGCCATTCACGGTTCTAGATACCCAATCCTTTTTGACTAGGAGATAAATTGACCCGTCAAAATGAATTAGGTGTCTAGCACTATCAATGGCAACCACTAAGTTAAATGAGTGCATAAAGTGTCCAAATGGTTAAAGGGACTCAATTTTGATTAATGCCATAGAGTAGATTAAAATGAGTAGAGTGTACTGGATATGCTGTGGCGTCTCTGGCCAGATCCACAACGTCAGGCTCTTCTTCAAACATACTGTTCTCAATCATGTTTCTTGGGAGGCTGGCACGCTCTACAAAAAGATAGAAACAAGGAAGTGACATGATTTCCAAGAGGAAATGAAAGCTGTTGTGAAATGCGAGTGTCTGAAAATGTCAGTGCAGGCAGGGAATAATACCTTATTGGCTGAAATCTACATTATCATTTCTGTACTGTAACTGCACCTGTCTTGACTTACGCACCAAAGTTTCAAAGTATTTTCTCTGGCAATTGCAACATCCGTCTAGCTTTTGGGGGGTTGCATTTTACGTTTGCAACTGTGTCGGATGCCAATCATATTTGAATTTCCTGTCTTCTTTCTTTTGAATTGGCACAGATGTATTGTGAAACCCTCTTATTTCATAAAGCAAAAGCTCGGTTTCCTATCATCAAACACCTTGTAGCACTATTTCCTGTTACTTTGCAGATGTATCAGTGACAAAAACTGTATGTACATTTTTTTCGTGGTCACCAAAATGGTCCTACAAGCACCAAGTAATACGAAGAATGCAGTGAGAATGCATTGTCTGCTCATGTCACATGCTACCAAAGATACATACGCATGCATTCTCACAAACCTGCATTGCATTGTGCGCAGTGGCACACAATGTGTCTTGTTCTGTCAAATACATCAAATTCTTTGTGAGGAATGTTTTTTTCAACTGGTCATTTTCTGAACAATAACTATTGTGTTTAGTTTCCAAATTCAATATTATCAATGCAGTAGAAAATGGCCCATTCTAACTGACTACATACCTAATGTGAGTAAAGAATATATCTGGCAGTAACACTAGAAAAGGATAGAAACCGTGTAGATTGTATGTAAGATCAAAACCACAGTTTAAGCATTAGGACGGGTTAAAGCTTTTTGTGGTTTTCAGGTGTTTCAGGTTTTTTTTTTACAGTTAGTTAACGTCCCTTTACAGTTAGATCTCAAGAAAAAGATTGATGTAATACAATGAGTCACATCAGTGACACAGATACATTACACACTGATTTGTTTTAACATTACTATAACATAACATGATTAAAAAGCATTTTGGAGTCAGACTCTCTTTATATGGTTATCTTGTCCCCTTGTGCCCTGCGATTGGCTGGCCAACAATCCAGGGTATCCCCTGCCTGGTACCCATAGTTGGCTGGGATAGGCTCCGGCACCCCCGTAACAATTGTTAGGATCAGCGGTACGGAAAATGATTGAATGAACTCTTAACCATCTGATTTTCAGCATGATCTTTCCATTCCATTTGGGCAATAATAAGTGGTAAGGTAATGTATTTAACTTGTCCATTATTGTGGATAATAATGACACTCTTAAAATGTGATCAGGGGTTTTTCCGAACAATTATTATCCATCGGTATCATTAAACTGAGAAAAATAAGTCTCTTCTTCTTGCTTCTGGCTTGCAAAACATTTGAATTTACTTCCTGGTGGAATTAGGCCAACGGGAGAGGTTATGAGCTGTCTGCTCTGATAGGCAAAGCAGAGGTGAAGACGACTTATTTGCTCAACATACCATGACTAAATAGGGCTGATATCGAACCTTGATCGACTTGATTCAGACAGCGATTGGTCTGCTTTGGAATCGCTTAACTTGTTAGCTTCCAGCAGGTTCGTTTAATACCAAAAAAGTGTAATTGACCCTTGGGTCAATGTCACTCCCAATGAATGGTTAGTATTAGCGAGCTTGCCTTCCGTTAGCATGCTGTCAGTCAGGTTACTGTAAATCATCCATACAATAAACGTCGTGCTTACCTGTATTGTTATAGTCAAAAGGATCCATTGCAGGGTATTGACTGAGTGACCTTACGTCTACGAACCGGACTATTTTGGATGCGTTTTAATAAAGCGTATAATTTTAAAAGTGCTTGCCTGCAGCCTGTCTTCACAACACCAACACCAGCTGCGCAGTGGCTACCTAGCCAAATCTCATATTTGTAGCTAACTGATTACAATAGATTTTTTTTCAACGCAGTCGCAGGAAAGATCTAAATAAATAAACAGTACTATTTCGTCGGAAACGATTTTTGTATAACGTATTATGGCAAATGACGCTTGGCTTCCTAGTAGAATAGTTGTTGACAAATGACCTAGCTCTCGTATCCTATTGGCTGTCAACAGTGAGGGGCGGGGCGAGAGTCGTGACGCTGTACACATAAATAAGTGTAAACATAAGTGTCAAAGAAACGCAAATAAATGAGAGTTTTCAAATAATTTTATTTTTCAAATGTTGACTGCCATTGGGAAGAATATATAATGAGTTATGAAGAAAACAATCAAAGGGTAGTGTATTGTGAAAAAGTAGTTGCCAGCTAAACCTAATATACATTATTTCACCACCCTCAAGAATCCCTGTAAAATAAAAATTTACAACAAATCATTTGATTGTCTTGTGACAGCAGAATGTTGTTTTTACAGCATAATAACCCCAAAACATACTTGCCAATAAACAATCAGAATGAACATTTCTTAACATGAAATGTTTAAATGAACCGTTACAAGTCCTTCTGTCATGAGTTATTTTTCTCAGAAACACAGTTTTTTAATGTCTCCAAGTTCCTCTGGATCCACCGAACGTTTTTCTGCAGGTTGTCCAGTGCGAGTTGAGGACCCTTGAATTGAGATGCATGTTCTCTGATGGACTCAAAGAATAACTTCACCTGGATGAGGAAAAGAAAAAATAACAGCATATCCTTCATTGATATATCTTGACAGTCCAATTAGAATGCCTATGGACCTACTATAAAATATGTTTTTTAATAATATGCAGTGAAGATGTACGTATATACCTCAGTGTATTCCTCTGGGTATGAAAACTGGCTTGTGGTGCCTATGAGTATGTTTCGAATGGTAGATGAGCCCAATTGAAATCTGAAAAGGACACAATTAGACCAAATCTCCAAAATTAAAACAATAACTGATCCATGAATTGACACACACTTTTGAACTAGCGTGCTCCAGTTTTTCTTAACAAAGTTCCATGCAATGTGATGTCCATGAGGATTTCTGGCCACCAACACGATGACTAATGACAAATCCATGGGTCGTATCACGTGGCCTTCCAGACCCAGGTCCAACAGCCTATAGTGCAAATAAACGTTATCATACAGCTGGAAATTAAACATAATAATTTTCCACATTATGGCCGCATAAACCGAAGTGAAAATATGCAATCGTCTGGTGATTTGGTACACAATTAAATAATCCTACTCTGAGTGTGTTACTATAAAGTAGCCTATGAGAGAATGTACCTTTGTAATTTATTTGTGTCTCTGCTAGTGGTTAAAGCAAACAAAAATTTGTCTTTCTGTGCCGGAGAACTTGCGGTCTTGTACATATGTAAGAGTGACCCCCATCCATGATCATCCTGGGCACCAACAGCATACACAGTCTCTGCCACATCAGTAGGAAGCCTGAAGTTAACATAGTAGTTGGTTGTGTGAGCGTCACCATGTACGAACAGAAATTCTGAAGTTTTAGTAAAACTCTTAGATGGACTGACTTGAGAGCTCCATTTGACTGAAGCCAGTCTTTGAAACGCTGATGTGCTTCATTCAGAGAGGAAGTGTCATTCAGATGACAAGCCAATGAGAGGACCTTTGACCTCAGTCGCCTAGTTGACACAGGGCCATCTTCACTCCATACCTGCTTGTCGATGAGTGCACGGAAAAACTGCAGGATGAAGTTCTGTGCCAAAAGAAACAGAGAAGTAGTCAACACATTATTACACAATGTTTATCAGTGTAGGACTTTCTATACAGTATTTTTTTCTTCTTACCCTAAAGTTCTGCACTAATTCTGCATCATTCCCCTTCTCAATTAGATGGTAAAGTGCTTCCAGGTAACCCAATCCTATGAGCAGAGGTACTGTATGTGTCTCCAAATGAAGATAACCAATCAAATCAAACGCTTTGTTCAGCGGAAGGTAACCTGCCCTTTAAAATACACAAAAAGATGGGTTGGATGTCATTAGTGATTTCAGGCACAAATACACTCTCATAACACACTAAAGACAGTAAACAAAAAATACTGTAGTCTTACGTGACCAGCTGAAAGGCATTGTGTAACAAATGGGTCCTGTCTTTGTAGCTAAGAGCAGTGTGGTTTTCTCTCAGCAGCTTTGTTATCTCATCCCATCCGCCATTTTCATAATGAACGACATAGTAGCCGGTCATGTCCACATTGACCTTCACCCAGCTGACATTCTCTCCTACATGGACACTGTCTGTAATGCACACAGACAACAACTATATTACCACGTTAACAGAAAGACACTTAGTCCAGCATGAATCTTAACTATGCCAACAAGCAGGCCTTTTAAAATATATTCCTCTATCCTCATGGTTATTATTTTTCCTAATATGTATTCTTGTAATGCACATGCCAACATAAAACCTGAGAATTCAATGGTGGATTTCCCACTAGGCATGTAAATAAGGCAAAAACTGAACCTTTCCTGCTCACCTGTAAGTGTTGTCATCATGTGTCTATGGACGATGCTAGAAGTATCCATCTTGTAAGTCAGAGGAATATGCCACAAATAACTACAAAAGAAGAATGATTGAAAACACGCAACCCAAATTGCAATGCTGAAGTCAGCAGCTTTTCCTGCATTCTCACCCCTGTTGCAATGTGGACCAAAGGGGGTCAGAGGGGAGCTCTGTCCTCAGGAATCGAACCTGTTTTAGCATCAGACGTGGACCCTCTCTTTTAACAATGACCAGAGGGATACCTTTTTGTAGAGTCCAAGTGTTCATCATGGCTGTCAAGTCGAAGTCTTCTCCAGCCAATGTATACTGAATGAAACAATAATCAAGTTGACATTTCAAAAACGTCAGCAGTTTTAACTAGTTTACTTACTGAATTTTTATGATGCTGTTCTCTGCTGTAACACTGTTGGCCTGAATTAAAATCCTCTTGTGAGCAAGTCTGAAAAATGGCAGAATGAATTATTCAAATGGTATCAATCAATCGAGCTATCCGTCAATCTATTTATCTTGCTTGCTAGATAAATTAGCACAAATTCTAGGAATGTTTTCTAAAGCATGGTTAATGACATGATGCTCATCTTGTTTGTGTTCATACATTGCCCAGACTGTCCCACAGATCTTGGTTTTCTGCATTCTGATAACTATATTTGCGGAGGTATCGAACTATCCCCGTCTGGAACACGTCATCTGACAGAAAGTGGTGCAGCATGTGAAGGATACACGCTCCCTGGCAATAGAGAGAGAGAGAAAAACAAATGTGCTTCACAAGTCTGATGAAAAAGACACCAAATGTTCCAAATAGAGGAACATTTTTACTCAAATCTTTGCTTATACTAAGAGAACGGTTAAAGTATCCATGACGTGGTAGGTCTCTTTATTTTAGTTCAAATGAAGACTATTATATTGTGTTGCATCATTTTTACATTTCCCTAAGATTGGGTAACAGGTTTTCTATAATTCTCTACATAATTAAATGTTTTATGATGGTGAGCGTTTTGTTTATACTCGTTTTATTTTCAAGTGTTCAACTTTTTTCTAAATCAAAATGAAGACATTCATCCAACATGCAGCCAAACATTTTGAACAGCACAATCAATGATCATGAACTTTAGAAATCATACTTTATCATAGGAGATGGTGTCAAACATCTCCTGGATGTGAGTTGGGTTCTCAGCTGGACTGGATATTGGCCGCGAGGACTTCAATGAATCATGAGCAACGGCTGCAAAACATGTGTGTAAGAAATTCTCCCCCTGCAAGAAAATTGACATTGTGACCAACTCATTTTCTGGTTGATCATTTGGTTATGTTCGGCACATACCACTTTGAGTTCAGGGTAGGTAGCGTCCAATGAAATGTACTCCATGTATCTGGCAAACCCCTCATTTAGCCAGGTATCATTCCACCACTTCATTGTTACCAAGTTACCAAACCACTGCAAGCAAAAAATAAAATAAAAAAATGTATCAAACACCATTGCTCAGTGATAGTTTTCAGTTAAGTTAATTGTGGTAGAGTTCAATCAGATTAACCCTTGAATTCTGAACTTCTGCAGAAGATCTGTTTGGCCAAGTTTGGTTTAATTTGGGGCCTTACACAAAGGAAACTTAACAAGATGCATGCTGTCCTAAACTGAAACATACTGACATACACACACCTACCTGATGTGCAAGTTCATGCCCGATAACCTTGGTAACCCAGAGTGTATCAGATGCTGATGATATGTTAGGGTGGAAAAGCAGGCTACTCTCTCTGTAGGTCGTCAAGCCCCAATTTTCCATTGCACCTGTTTGGAAGTCTGGGACTGCAATCAGATCTGACAGAGAAGGAAGAATTTTGGAATATGTGTCTTCGTGATTGGCAATAGAAAAAAATATTTACCGCATTTGGGTAGTGGATAACGAATGTTGAAATACTCCTCATAGAAATCAAGCATCTTGATAGCAACTTCAAGGGCGTAGTTCGTCTGAGACAATTTTTCCGGATCAGCATAGACGGACACCTGCCACACGGAGCAGTACGAGTAGACGAATCCTTAGTGATTAGGATTCATGTCGGAAAAGCCACTTTTCTTCGAGAACATACCTGGACTCCAGATGAGGTTTTTGCACTAACAGATTTAAAATCACATACAACAAAAGCTACAAGGTATGTGCTCATCTTTACACTTGTATCATACTGGTCTTCCATCAAGTCATTATCCACTTCAACTGATTTAACCTGTAGCACACGGACACCTGGTCATTTGATAGAAATTCTCACATAAAGAGCTAATGTGGAATTAAATGGATACGGTAGCTTTTCAAAAATGGAGGAAAGTTTGGCTTCAAATTTTCGGAAAAATAGACCTTCAATTTTTTTCCTGCAACATATTTATCAATATTTGTAACTATCACAGATGTGGATTAGTTCTGTTATATATATATATATGTATATATATATATATATATATATATATATATATATATATATATATATATATATATATATATATATATATAAAATTTGATACAAAATAGATAAAATATTTGGCATGATCACAGTAGCAGTGTTGCAAATTTGTACTAATGGTAGCTTTTTCTAATGCGTAGAAGCTACCTGTTTAGCTAGGCGTTACGACAAACTAGTATAGTAAATTTAAACAAAATAATAATATTGTGCTAATGTCATCATATGCATAACCGGGTTGTATATGAGGTAGAGTGAGCTAATTTATAAAATATGAAAAAACAGAAGAGACAACCTCATTTGTCTCCTTCAAATCTGAAAAGAACTTGCTTTACTTACTATGGGCATATTAGACAAAGAAATGTACTTAGAGCTCCGTCTTATCCTCACTGAGAAGATGGCTTTAAAGCTCGGCTCGTCAAAACATGGGAATGCCATACGAGCACCAGTAGGCTCAAAGTGAGTGGAAGCCAAAGTTCTAAAAAGGTTAGGTAAAGTGTAAAATATTATTTTCAAACCCTAGAGTAATAAAAATTCTATGCACCACATTATAGACGTCACCTGATCTCTCCTGAGCTTGTCATGTAGGTGCTTTTATAGAAACCCTGGAAGCCCTCGGCCAACTCTGCCCCAAACTCAAGATATAGGAAGTACTTCTGTCCACTAATGAGTACACGGGGTGAGAAGATCCCTATCTGCTCATGTGCAGGGTTGTGAAGACAAGGTAGAACCTAAGAAAAGAGGTTAGCCACTCAACTCAGATAAGAATCAATTTGCCAATCCACCCGCTTTGTTTTAATAACTACCTGATCAGACAGATGAGCGAGATTCTCATCCAGTATGGTTGCCTTGGAGATTTCCAGACCCTTGCTGTGCAAAACTACCCAATTTGTGTTGGTCTGGACGTCAATTTGAATCATAACTGTGCCGGTGAAATGTAATCGAGTGATGTTCGGATGCACCGTGATGTGGTAATGACGAGGTATTATGTACCTATGAAGAAAACATTTTTCTTAAATTTGTAATGAATGCAATAAATATCAATATAAATAAATATAGCAGGGTAATTACCTTGGCAGGCGAAGGCGACTCCAGGGGAAAGACAAATTGTCTGTCCCTAATGGAGTTTGTTCTTGAGAAGGATGATGGGGGCTTGATGCCTGCTGTGAAATTTGGGTGGGCTGCATTCCAACCACATAGGAATGGAGAATAGACAGAACAAGCAGCCCTACCAAGACCATTTTGGATGAAATGTCCTCGAGGGAGTGAAAAGTCAAGGCCACGCAGCGGGCTAAGAACTGCTGATGAAAGCAATCTGTCAAATGCTTTACTTTGAAAGTCAGTAATTGTTACCTATCTGATGCTGAAAACGTACAGGAGCTTCCAAGCTTTTTGTTGTCTTTGTTTCTTAAACCTAAAAAAAAAACAAATGTATCTCTTTAGTGTCCTTGTCTATTCCTTCCTACTTATGCAGCAGATAGATGCTTGTTTCTGCATCTTGCTTGAATTTTATCACTGAAAACAGGCATACTACTGCACATCTTTAGGCGTACAGTATGACATGACCAATCAATTTGTTCTATGTATCATGACAATTCAATTAAATTTATACTAAAGTCAAAGACCCTGGATTCAACAGCTAGGTAAAACAAAAAGTTAAAGATTGCAATAACATGCTTGTTTTTAGGATGTGGGAGGAAACCGGAGTACCCAGAGAAAACCCACACAAGCCCGGGAAGAACATGCAAAATATCTGAAATATCTGTTCCTGTTTAACTTATCTGACTTAAAATGGAGTTTATGACTATGGGCAGTTACAGGTAAAACTGAAACACCACAAGGTGAGACACCACAACAAAGATCAGGACAAGGAAATTGTAATACTTTGGATAAAGAAAAACAATCGAAAAGGAAACTGAACAACATGTCTAAATAATAAGTGAACTCCTATGTAATTCAATACTGTGACATGCACAAAGACAAGGCACATGCTTGTCAGCAGTGTGGACAAAAGCAGATCAGGACACACAGCTAAAAGTGTGAGGTGAGAACAGCTGCAGCACAACAGAGGCACATCAAATCAGCTTGTCATTCCTTCAAATCTACTCATAGGAAGCTCTGATGAATTGTAAGAATACCTGCAGATATACAGAAAGCTTTACCTTGTTCGCGTTAGCTTGAATATAGCCTGATACAACGTTGAAGACTTTCACTTTCTCTTTAACCAGGTCGGGTAACTAACTATAACTGCCACTTGGCAGCGCTGTAGTGCAAGAGATGACGCTCTGTGCAATCCTCTTTTTTATGGGGAGGGGAATTTATGTTTTGTTTTTTTCTTGGGGCAGGTGCGCCCCCAATATATATATTTTTTTATTTTTTTGCAGGAATGGAGGAGGGGCCATAGTTGCCTAAAGTCACTATATGAGTCATATCTATTCCCCTTAATGCACTACCCTGTTTTGAGAAAATATTAAATAAAAAATGTACACGCTTGGAGTAGATTGAATATAATCTGCTCAAAACTGTACACAGAGGCAAATGAACAATGACAACACAATGAAAGCCACGCCAGTGCTTCTACACTTTACCATCATCTGCATGCTACTGACGGGTGAGACTTTCAAAAACCCTTACAATTTCAAAGTTAAAATGAAAGATTTTTAAACGTTATAATTTACTGTATTGCTTTGCTTTTCCCTGCCTAAAGGTTCAGTATTATTTTCTACAATTTATATTGTCTGTATATGTATATATTACAATAGTTTGTTATTTTGTTTCTAAAATGTTTGAAGAGGGGAGAAAGAAAATCATTTGTTTATAAGAATAATAGGAATGCTAACTCTATATATTGTATTGGTATTATTATTATTAAGCAAACACAATAAACACACCAAACAGTAATACCTTCTTTTTCTCTTTTTTAAGGAGTTAAATGTGGCATGATGGTGACTGTGGCATCCCCTGTTCACCTGCCAAGGGAGAAACTAAGATGGTCTCTGCTGTTTTGCATGGTGAGGAACTTCAGAAGAGGGTGTCTGGAGATTAATTGGAAGTCGCCGTCAGATGGTCACATCTCAACTAGGTTGGTTCACTTTGCTGCAAACAAAAAGCTTCTTAACTACAGTGCAGAAGCAGGAATCACAGTAGCCATCAATGATTGGACATCCTTTAGATGCTCTGTGTGTCGACGTTGGAGAGGGAGAAAGAGACGCCCCAGTACATTCAAAGGTTGCACAATCTGTCAAGTCTCATATTTCTACCATCAGAAACATTTAAAATAATACAAGATTCTTCTCAACCCTACCAGATCCCCAAGACATCTGCAGTGAAATTGATGAGAACAAAGGTATATATTAGTACTTGAACGTTCATTTGACGTTCATGAATGTATTGATAACTAATTAATCATGTGGTTGTCTTTTTTATATTAACTCGCATCTTTTATTTTTATTCAAGTCCCTACATAACAAATGAGTTTTTTTTCCCCTATTTAGAACATATGGTGGTTTTGACAAGCATTGTTTTTTTCATCTCCAGATGTGGCAAAATGGACAAGTATAGTAATCGTGTTCATCATGAGGCTACTTATCTTGAAGATTCTTGTTTTGAATGCTGTATTGACAACCCACGCTGCTAAAAAGTGGTGAGAAAACATGTGTAAAACATAATAAATAATTATACATTTTAGAGTTCTATCCATCCACACCATAGTTTTCTTTTTCTAATAAATCATCTATGTGGTGTAGATTAATGTATTCATTTATCTTTCTTTTGCTCGCACTATAACAATTTATTGTTTTTGAAGTTTGTATCCCAGGTGTAGACAATGTTGTCAGTTTGGGTTGTGGTGAAGCCAAATCCCACAATTTATCAAGATCAAACTTAACCTCAGGCAGTCATTAGTGCACTTGAGTATGATCTCAATGTTCTTCCTAGTGTGGCTGCTGAAGATCATGCAACTACAAATTACATTAGGACAGTTCAGTTGTTGTCATTTGTTGAAAAAAAACACACAATATCTTTCCTCCATGGTTTTAAGTGCCTTGAAGTACACACTGACATAGCAACAGAGCACCACTGGGTGACAGTACAATCACAACTTACAATGTTTAAATTATTCACACAGCAATATGATGTAGTTATCCATACAGGAGACTACAGGTCTTAAATAAGTTAAGTATGCCGGCGTCTCCGCAAAACATTCACACATCATAAATGCAAACACAAGTGTAAATTTTGCAAAAGCTTATGGCCAAATAGGGAATAATTACAGATAATTTCTTATGACTAAAGGCTCACAGTCCAGAGTTGACACATTTCTCTCAGGTATATTAAAAAAAGAACATGAACAAGTTTCGAATTTGCCATAATAGAGTAGAGTAGTAGAGTGGTGAAAAGTCAGTCTTTTGCAGAGCATGCTGCAATGTTCAGTACCTTAAAGCAAGATACGGGCAAGAGACGGTTTACTAATTTAGAGCAATATAATAAAAAACTGGGCAGAGGGAAGGTGCTGCTCTCATGGTGAGTTATGTCCTTTATACATTAGGAAATAGCCATTCGTGTTTGGCTCAAACCAAAAGCGACAAATATGAGTCCCTCCCTGCACTTTACTTCTGGCCTGTTGGCGAAGAGGTGGAAATGTTTTGAAATTACTGCAGGGGGAACTGGAAATACATCCAGGCAAGTCGTCAAACGGATAAAAAATCACTGATACGCACACATCAAAATCAAGACTGAAGAAGTAAAACATGTCCATTCGACTAGTACATTGAAAATATAACAGGTCACATTATACTTAACATACAGTATCATACGGAGTATAATCACCTACCCAAGGATTAATGTATTTGGGGGGGGGGGGGGGGGGGGGGGGGGGCAATACGACCTACTCAAACTTTGCCAGGCTTAAACAGGTCACAAAAATGCTGCTAAAGGAACTTTGGAGAAAGTAAGTGAGAAAAACACTGACGTGGATTCAAAAAAGCAACAAAAAATAAATTAAAGTGCTTCTACGAAGACAAAAATCGTCTGTATGAGGTATGATAAAACACACCAAATGACACACTACACTATTAAACTTAGACAAAACCTTATTTACATATCGTGTAATGCATCATTTAATTCTACAGAACATGGTTGAAGTCATTGATCCAAAAGTGAAGAAAGCTTGAAAGTGGTAGCACAGTTAGAGGCACCACCTCTGCTAAACCAGCCGTTGGTAGTAGTGCTCAGCCAAAAACTCTCTCTAGTGCACTTTGTGTACATGCAAAGACTACCAGTTTTACCCAAAACAAAGCATAGAAAGCAGAGTGAGGAGTAGCAAAGGTTGGGAGTACAGGGGGCCTAGGGCAGAACCTCGGGGGTAGATCCTCCATTTGTCTCTGTGCGGGTGAAGGCTCTCCATGTCTTTCTGGGCACTGTATGCTGCCACGGTGAAGTTAGCATCACCGGTGGTAAGGAGGTCAAACACACAGGAGTGGAAGTAAATGTCCTGCACCTCCACCTGCTCCCGGCAGAGTTCCTTAGCACCCTCCAAAGAGAATACCTGCCTGTTACCGTGGGGGTACAACTGTGTTTGTGAAGAATATCTGGGCCCGTGTAAACGCTGGAGCTGAAGGCCGATCGAAGGCGGAGACAGGGGCAGGTGTCCGCCTTGGTCGATTCGCTCAACTCCGGGGCAGCCATTTAGACAGAGCTGCAGGTCTTGGGTGGCGTCGTAGGCCTGAGACAGCGCCTCGGGGATCCGAACCGCAAGGGTCAGGTAGCGACCGAGCTGTCGGACGATCACCGTGACGCCGATGTAGCCCGCGTGCAGCTCTATGTGGTGGCCCGGGGTGCGCTCTGAGATCCAAAGAGCCCGCACTTTCCCAATGGCGCCGTCGGTCCCCATAGAGACGTGAATGGGGTCGCCACTGCTCACTGTTCCGTCGTCAAAGGCGGCGGGTAAGTTGTCTGTCACGGCTTGGTAGACTCTTTGCTCAGTGCAACCTTCGTAGGGCTTGAATATAACCGTGATCTATGAGTACACAGAGAATTGCATTAAGTGAATGAAAAAAATGTGAACTAAAGCCACAAAACCGGGTAAAACTGCGATATCGAAAGACCACATTGTGAGCTATTTCCCCGAAACCAAAGTTTTGGCCCAGTGTCAAAATAATATATGATTTATATTCCGTGTGTATCTTGTCAAAACGTTTTGAAATTAATTTCTAAATGATGTATACATATTCACTGATGGTGTAGTGCAAGGGTGTCAGACTCGGGTTGGTTCGCGGGCCGCATTAACGTCAACTCAATTTTCTGTGGGCCGGACCATTTTAGATATAATATTTAGATTTTTTAAATAAATGGATTAAAAGAACTGGATTAAAAGCCCTGAATATTCAGTTTTTATAGATCTAAAACTATGTTTATTTTAACTTTTTTTATATTTTTTTTGATTTTACAAAATGATTTTTGAACTAAAAACACAGAAAAAATGATTAAAAAATTGCAGTTATTGATTTAAAAGGGGGAAAATAAGGAAATATAATATACATCTATACCTATCATTTTAATTTGATCCTAAAAGAGAGAGTCGGCACTCATGATTTACTTTCTCGGGCCACACAAAATGATGCGGCGGGCCAGATTTGGCCCCCGGGCCACCACATTGACACCTGTGGTGACTTTGGTGATGTGGCAGCATGGGTTGGATTCCTAGTCAGTGGCAGTGTGAGTGCGTGTCTGTCTGTGTGTTTGCCCTACAATTGACTAAATTATTTATTATTTATTATATGTATTTATTATAATAAACAGTACATGGTTCGTTTTCCTTTTCTTAGAACTTTAAGCTATGATCTGATTCATCTTTGTGCTTCAGATCTATTCGATCATTGGTTATTGATTATGGGTATGCATAGTTCACAGTTCTTTATTTCTTTTTATTTAAACAAGTTCAACTTATGGAGGTATGATAAAAGGTCTCTGAGCACCAAACACAGAGCTCAAATATTATCACTACACACGCTATTGACACTTAGAGAAACATTTAAGAAACATCTAAATGACTTTTTAACAAGTTGCAATTTGACACAGCTATGCAAACATGCTGGCACATGCACACACCAACCACATTGGATAGTTGAAGCCGTGGTGTGTGTTCAAGGGTGTGGTGTGAGCATTGCTGTGTGTACTGGTCCAGCATCATAGTTCCGGTAAATGGTGGCTTTGTTCACATGACAGCCATGAGGCATGAACCATGTCAGGCAATTCAGCCCAGAGAAAAGTGAGTGTACGTATGTGTGCGTGTGTTTCTAATAATTGTGACTAATAACTTGCCCTACCTCTGACACAAGGTCAGGCCTTCATCTCCACAGTGTAGCAATCATTCTATTTGCTTAGTGTGTGAGCGTGTGGGTAGGTGTGCGTGTGCGCGTGGTTTCACACGTTCACACGTGTGTCTACAAGGGTGTGCATGTCTGTATACCTGCGTGGGAGTGTTTATTTGAATGAGGAAAACTCAAAAGACATGCATATGCATCTGTTTAAAATGCCCACTGCTTAATCTGTTCGTATGGAAGAAGCTCGTAACTCATGAATATGTGAAATGCAAGGCAACGACTCAAAAATACATCCAGCGGTAAACAGTGGGTCCTTTCATATATATCATTCCGGGTTATTAGAGGTCAGGCTATGCTGAGCTATTTAGCAAGTTGGGCTTTTCAAGAGATTCACGAGACTGAGTTTTTGGCTGCACACCTGTGAAGCTAGAAAGAACCAGAAATACTTACAAAAATTCAAGTAGAATAGATTGAGTGGAGGCCAGAACCAAAATAATAATACTAGATCCAACCATACCACAATTTTGAGCAGTGGTGAAGGAGGAGAGGAATAAAGCTTGCAACATTGCAGTCTATTACTAGCAATTTCGAAATCCTAATAATCTGCTATTGGTTTGTAAGCACCCCTTTTCCTCTTTGTATTTCATATTTTTATTTTTCTAATCATAATTTAGTGTTTACGGGTGGTATTTTTTTAATCTTCTCTCAGAGTCGCCATTAATAGCACCCTTTCGTGCACGTTACCGAGCTTTTTGCCTACTCAAATTTTAATGAAGACAGCGTTTCGGACTGAATACGTACAAAACCACATTTTTTTCAAATACATTTTGAGCAACAATTTTCGGCCAGCAAATTTACTTTAAATCTGGAACTGAAACAATAGTCACAAGATGGTTATTTTCTCTTACCTTATTGGTGGCGGTGGCAGAGGAGCCTGTGACTACTGGAACATTAGTGACCTGAACCGACAGATAGTCATTATCGATGAGAGGCCATGCTCCCTGCACCTTGCAAGTCTGGAAGCTGTCCTTGAATGTCCTCAGGTGAGGGTCCCCAAACAACCCGCAGAAAAGGAACCCAGGCTTTGTGTGACTGTGGCTGTGAGTGTGAGCGTGCGTGTGGGCGTGCGTGTGTGCATGCGCATGCTGAGTGCGACTGTAATAGTTGCAGGGCTCGTGGTGGACCTCGGGATGGGCGGAGGAAGTGGGGCCATCTCGGGAGCAGTTCCTCTGGCTCATTAAGTCAGAGATGCCCAGCACTGCCGAATGGTAGACCAGGTTGCCCCTGCAGGACTTTGCTGTCCGTTGTGTACAGGCCGAGTAAGCCCGCAGAGCTTTGCAGAATTCAGCGTGAAAGTCATCCACGGTCGGCGTAAGGTGGGAGGTCAAGGAGACAAAGTCAGTTGTACACTTTTGGATGCGACACTGAGGAGTGTTCACCTGGCAATGACCTACACAGGAATGAGAGAAACATTTTTAGTACTGTACGAACAATAATAACGGTGTTTCGAAAATGTCAGGGAAAATGTTCATCTGTCTGAGTTTGGGTTTAAGTAGAAATGGAAATTTGTGTCCACATGGAACACAACTACGCTGTTAGTAGCTGGCTTGGATCCTAAGCACACAAACTTACTGGCTGGTTGCAATCTAATAAAAGAAGAAAAAGAGCCGCACAGTGGCTGCTTAGAACGCTTCGATCAATCAGGCGGACCGCTCTTTAAGTGTAGTAAAGCCCAAGTGTAATAAACCAAAGAGCAGAGCGCAGCAGAAAGAAAAGATAAAGAATTGGTAGCACTACTTAGGACTGAAAAAGATAAGGCCACATCTATCATCAAGAGCTATAAAAAACACAGTTCCTCTCAGAATTATGCATAAAAAAATGCATGTAAACTTACATTTGCAGTAAGAACAATGATGGGAAGTAACAATGTGAAATTAATTGTACTTTAAATTTTACTGGTATCTTAACTGAGAATTTTCTGATAAAGTTTACTTCACACTGAAAAGAGACACTTTTTTAATTAATTGATGTTATGTTCATGAACTTTCACACTTAAATATATGACTTTCATTGGGTTTTATTGGAATTTGAGTGTCTATATTTCACTTGCCAAACAGAAAGTTTAGCAACACAGTTAATGACAAAGTGTGTCTCTGTGTGGCGCAGTGTGCGGTCTTGGAAGGGTGAAATGGGGGTGGGGTTGAAAAAGGTGAGAAAAGCACACATTCATGCCTAATACCGTACACTGTATGACTTAAATCACTTTAACGTCCATGTTTACACCGATAAAATAAGTAGACGTATGACTTAAATCAGATTAACATCCATGTTTACCCCAATATTATTTATAGACGAAATGCAAGCAATTGTTTTTAATCCACTTGAGGCAAAATCTTAGTTGTTGTTCATTCCCCTTGCTTTAATTTTGGAATTTCACAACAAAAGTAACCAAAAGTAACCAATTTGTGACATTGGCGGGAAGGAGGACAATCAGAGAGCAGATCTGACGCAGTCAAAGCATGCCTCAATTAGATTAGGCCCAAAGGGGGCTCTGCAGTGAATCAGCGGTTACATACGTGTGTACCGACGCAAGAGAAAGAATGCTAGTCGTGTATTTCTCTAAACTGCATATAGTGCTATGATCTCCTAAAGGTCAATTAAGAGAAATCTGAAAATGTTTGAACAGAAATCAACAACTTCCTCAGGCATCACACCATCACTTAACAATATTAGATTTGCATTGCACAAAAACAAGCTCACAAGTTCTTCTTTGTACAAATATTTTCTGTTGTTGTTGTTTTTCTTAAATGAAGGAATCTGGACCACCATTTGGGGGCAGTAGTGATCTGAATTTGCCAAACAGTATGAGGGTACCCCCTTCTGATCACACCCAAATTAAAAATATCACCTTTCCCTGTTAAATACTGACACCAGTCCCAGTATACCAGTATCAGATCCAGTATACAGGCAGCACAACAAGTGAGCACTGAGGCCACATTGTCCTTTGCCAAATTAACTGGACTCATGCTCCCATGTGCAAGCAGCACTAAAATGCAGAATCCTATCAAATCAATGTAGTCTTAGTCCCTTTCAGAACGTATCATTATCAGCAGTGGTTCTAACAAATGCATGCTTTCACCATCAGACTTGAGCAGAATGATGAAGCAACATAGGAATTTACTTTCTTGTGAACCCAGTTCAAGTCAGGTATTTAGACATGCTCAAATGTTTTGCAAAACTAGGAGTTATTCTCTAAAGTGGTTTTCTGATACACTTTGGAATGCCACCCGCGCATAGCTTTGCATTTCCACCACGGGTGCTTTGCTGAAAACTGGGAAGCTAAATAGTCCAACCTCAGATATGCCCACTGGTCTGACTAGCATAAAAATATCGTATTTATTTCCATATTGCCCTAAGGAGTTAGTACTGTAAGAGGCCTTTGAATTCCTCTGAGAAACAAGTGGCCAGTAAATTGTGAGACATGACCAGAATGGGGAAAAAAAACACGATCTATAACTGACTGCAGTTGATTTTTGGAGTGATTTAACCGATAGAAGGCTGGCAGTGAAACAAAGGAGTATAATACACTGGAGTTTTTTTGTGGTCTTTGTTCTTGACATTAACTTTTATGCTGAGAAGATAAGATTTGTTTATGAGAAAGTGCATTTTGTTCAGTGCCTTTTTCACCTCTCTTCCTGCACTTTAGTTTGCAGCTACGCCTTGAGCGCCATTTCACTGACGACAGGACCCAAAGTGATGTCAGGAAACATGTTAATACGGATCAGTTATATTTATAAAACTCAAATTATATAGCAATCCAAATATCAGATGCCAATATGTGTTACTGTAAGTCAATGTGATTAAATGGGATTACAATCTCTTGAAGGGATGGACAGGTTCCATTCATAAAGGCAATTTACCAGATTACGAAACTGATCTGCCCAAGGGCGAGTAGAAACAACCAAAAAAGTATTACACCAAGGCTTTAATATTTATCTCCATGGTTTGCTCCATTGCTGCCAAAAGCTGTGCCCATGATCTCAGAGGTTCAACGCCTTAGTTCCTATTCTCTACCGTTGACCATGTTTGCACCTTAAATGCCCGTCAGCAATATTTCTTCTCCTGCATCCCCCACATGGCTTCTCTGGAAACACTCTAAGGTCAAAAAGCCACGAGGCTGGGTTTGGCGCTTTCTTTTATTTCCCGATTTGGAGGCCTGCAACCACTTTGATCTCCAGAGATCCGACAGGGATCTCTAGGCATCGTCTCGCGGCCCAAGTGCTTATTGATCACCTTGTTGTGCACTCTCTCCCACCCTGAACTCAGATCACACTAAAGGCCCTCTGAGCAGAGCCTGCAACACATTACAGGAACTCACAAGAGCCCTCCGTGACTAGACAGTCGGGAGTGCGAACACAAGATTCCAACATTCCTATCTTTCTGTCAAAACGAATGCATGCGGTGACTTTTGAAAAGAGGATGAGAAGTACGTTTCAGGAACGCTAATAGATTTTGCAAGTAATACAAATCAATGCTTTGTTTGGCAAATGAATGATACACATTCTTTCCAGGTGAGGGCTGCCTGGAGGGTTCATTTTAATGGCAAGTGGCTCTCGTTTTTCCCACCAGAGCAGAGCTGCTTTTGTCCCGCTGCCTAGGCTGTGTTAAACTAATTACTGAAGGTGTGACTGTTCCACAGACAGGCGACCCCCTGAACATGCACAATAACACACACACTCACGCGCACACACATACACACACACTTTTGGACAAGAGGAATGGTGGCTATATAAAGACCTAGTCTGGATTTTGCACCATATAAACATGCAGTTAATCTCAATGATTAAACAATTGAGCTATGTAGGACTGGGAGGTAAATCAAGATCAAGTTGTTTGCGTGTTGTATTCTTTTTTGTTTAACCCTTTATAGGGCACTCCTTTAACTCAATGGCTGCCACTGACGGTGATAGACGTCCAACCTATATTGACTGGGACATCTTGCAAAATGGATTGGCCCTGAAACATGATCAATTTTGTTTCACTAAAACATATATGACTTGATAAATACATTTCATTTAAAACCGCATATAAAATAATAAGAGACATGAAAAAAATCAATGCAATAATAAAAAAAATAATACAGATATAACTGAGACCTTAAGATGGACATCACATTTTAGTCTAATATAGACCACACTTGTCTCCCACATGTTAACATTGTGGCCTAACTAACACTGTGGGCCAAAAGGTGATGTACACAAATGCATCAACCAGATCTTTATACGATTATGTTTTTTTTCTGCATATCCTTTCCCTTTCCATTCAATACTTTATCCGACTGTTTCTGCTGCTGATATTATAAAAAGGCATTCGATTAACCACCTATCCTAACAATGTTGTTTTTAAGCATTCATTTGATTGTTCTGATTAATAAGTTGTGTGAATACTGCCAGTAATTGACATTGGTTTTTCAACACAAATGAATCCCAACTCGAGATGTGTATCATATGATGCATTACTGCTGTCTCAATTTAGAAGTGAATGTAGCATTTGCTACAAATTACCATGCATAATTATCGTTTTCAGCTGTTATTGTGAAGGAAGCCTTGTTCAAAATGAAGACCCATGCTTTCTTTAGAACTGCTTTTCAACAGTGTAAAAGATGTCTAGACTTGATGTTAATCGATACCAATTAAAGAAGTCTATAAAACAAGGCTTTACATCTATAATGGTGAAGCTATGATACTTCCCCAACTAGAGCAGCATTTCACTCCTTGGTTTCCATTGGCGCGAAGGATGTCCAATCCATTTTGACTGGGAGTACTGAAAGCCATTGACGGAGAGGAAAGTCCAATCTATTGTGACAGGGATGGTGGGCAGTTATGGACGGTAGCGGACTCCAATCCATTGTGACTGGGAACCTCTGGCAAGGATCGAAAGAACCAGTCACGTTGAATTTGAATTGGACGTCCATTGCCGTC
Source organism: Stigmatopora argus (assembly GCF_051989625.1). Taxonomy (NCBI): domain Eukaryota; kingdom Metazoa; phylum Chordata; class Actinopteri; order Syngnathiformes; family Syngnathidae; genus Stigmatopora; species Stigmatopora argus. The sequence goes on along the minus strand of NC_135391.1, from coordinate 9,692,105 downwards.
AATGGCAGTGAAACATGATCTCTCAATGTCAGTCATCCCAGTTGAAATGAATTGGATGTCTATCACTATCGGTGGCAGGGAATGAGTTAAAGGGCAGAGAAGAGAGTGAAGCAGAAACTCGATCCGGGCTAAGACTGCTGCACTGCCGCTGTATATTACACCGAGCGAGCCAATGTCAAACAGATGCAAAGAATCCAAAAAAGGGACGGGCAAAAGTGAGAAAAGCATGTTTGTATAACACGTGGAGTGTTTAGAGTAGAGTGCGGGCCAGGTTTAGGGTCGGGTCGGGTCGGGTCGCTGGAGAGTGCTTACCTATGTGGCCAGTGGAGGTGAGAGCGATGATGATCAGCAGCAGTGGCCGGAAGCGGCGCACCAGAGACGGGGAGGCGAGGCGCTCAGCCTCGCAGCAACAGCATCCGGCTCTCCCCATCCCCGTCCATGCAGGGCCAGGAAAGGGGAGAGGGCAGAAGTCCAAAAGGCGACGAGGAGTGCTGCTCACGCCTTGGAGCTACTTCTTCTTCTTCTTGTTCTTCTTCCCCAATCTCCTCTCCTTGTATTCCTCGCCGGGTGTGAAGGGGCATTAATAGACACCTCTTTCACGAAGAGTAGAGCAGGGCGTAAAGAAAGCCTGTGAGGGAATCAAAGTATGTCTTTGGGCGATAGTAGTCACACTTTCACTTGTTTCCGCATCCACTTGCAGTCGCGCACGTGATTTGGCGCACGGCTGGAACAGCTTGCCTTTTCGCTACTTGGCCGACTCAAAACACGTACAATCTCATCTCAGTTTCTCTCTGCGCGATCTCTCCTCCTCTTCCTCCTCCACCGCCTCCTCCTCCTCCACTCCTCCCGTTTCACTTTCTCCTCCTCTTCCTCCACCGACAAATCAATAAAGCTTCTAGTGAGCCTTGCTGGAGGGGATCACGCCCACAATGAGAGGGAGAGAGAAGGTGAGATGAAGAGAGGGAGAGGGGGGTGAGAGAGAAAGAGAGACAGAGAGAGAGTGAAAGACAGAGAGAGAGTGAGAGAGAAAGAGATTGAGAAATAAGAGATTGAGAGAGAAATAAGAGATTGAGAGAGAATAAGAGAGATTGAGAGAGAGAGAAAGAGAGAGATAGAGAGGGGGGCAAACATTGATATGCACGAAAAATAGGTCAAGAATCTGAGTCATTAAAAAAACAATACACCATCAATAACCTAAAATAGATGAATACATTCTCAGAATTGAATAGCTGCTTTTAGGTCAGGTTTCCAACATGCTTTTTCCAAAGCAGCTTCACAAGCAAACATGAACATGGAACTGATTAAATTGCACCAAATCGACATATTCTGTGTTCTACATTTGCATGGTACATATGTGTGATACTGTACAATATTTTTTGCCCATTCTACCTATACTGTGGCCAGACACATCTGACAGGGAAGGTTTTGTGACCATGATCAACACAAAAGCTTTCATGAGAATCTGTTGAACATCATCCAATTTCTGCCATCATTCCCAGTTCAAATCAATTGGATTTATTGTAAATAAAATTGAAGCCTTTACAACAGCATGCAGGTTGTTGATCTGTGTTATGTTATAAATGGTAAGATGTGAAAGTTAAAGTTTGGTCAATGGAAAACCAACTCATTTTTAGAGCAGAATTGCTTCGTCTATCACCGCAGCCAATGAGTGAAAGCGGCCATATATGACAAGTCCCAGCAATATGATACAACCTAAAACACCTGTATGTACACACACAAAAAAAACACCCCTATACTTACCCAGTGTAGGTCGACATGCAATCACACGGAGAAAGCAGCAGGGACAAAGACAGTTTGTTTCTGGATGTCCAGCTTTTCATCACCTCCACACCTCTGCTTCCTTTCTCCACTTCCACCTCTCAACACCCTTCACCCCCACAGGACCACAAACAAGCCATCATTCAACAAATGCTGTTTTACATATACATCTGTGCATGTGTGGGTGCCTCCAGCAATGTCGTGAGTCTGTTATCGCCCCTCGAATAAGCATAGGCAGGAGCATTGTGGTGGTGACAGAGTTGATATTGACATGAGATGATAGTACAAGTGTCATCAGTTCGGACGAGATGTTTTGCTACCTTGATTTAGAGCACACATATATTTGACATGGTAAAAAAAGTCTTTTCACCGAACAAAAATCGCACGAAATGTACATTTGTACGTGACTGTATGGACTGTCTGGCCTTTAGTGAAAAAACATTGTTCTGCTTGTCAAAGATAAGTGAAGAAAGATATAGTAGCTGTCTTGTGATGAATAATACTTACAAAACAATGATGTAAAGATTGGATAATTAGATAACGATTCCTTATAGTCTTCTAATGAGCTGTGACAATGTGGTTTACAATCACTAATCTAATCCAATAAAATGAAGGAAGCCTTCCTGTTCGGCCATTATTTATTATTTCTTTATTTTTGAATGTTGATGTTGTTCCTTTTTTCCAAAGAAACGATCTTACTGATAACTAAGCAGCTAGTATTTTTCTGGTCCACACAGTGCTGGTTTGAATGACGGTGACAGCTTTCATCCATAATAGATTTGTTGCCAAAGGAGGAGATCAACTCAGAGATCATCACCAAAGCAAGACTGCATGAAAATTATAGTTGCTATTTTAGTGCGACATAATGTTGTTGTGCCAGCTTGTGCCATCAGGGCTGAAACAGCGAGCCACTCAAATCATTTGTTTGGCAACATTTGGAACTTTTCCTGACACATTGTCAGTTGCCACATGAGATAGAGCCAATTTGTACCACAATCTCGACCAACACAGAATGGATGGATTGAAAGTATACAACGTGTGCACTCCACCAACATGACTTCCGTTCCACCATGGTTTGCTCAACACTACCAAAGCATAAAACCAAGAGCAGCACCACACGTCCACAAAGTTTCAACAAGCTGACCACAAAATAGAATAAATATCAAAACAGATATGTGTAAATTCTCCCAATTATTACAACTACTCCTTACTCCATTATCTATATCTTAACCCCGGTTGGTCTCATTTCCGTCACATATATTCCTTTGGGTGAATTCTTCAACATTTACAGCCTCGTACGATGGCATAACAAGAACGCTACTGTTCCCTCTCACACGCAAACACACTTGCAAGGACAAAGAGCCGTAAGAAGGAAACAGCTGAAGGGTAATAGGGTAGATGAGGATCATGAGGTTGCAGTTCGGTTTGGGTCGGGGTTTGGCAGCTGCGAAACAAAGGGACCATTAAAACGATCCCTTGTGGCCAATAACTTGTTGAACCAACATTAGATTTGATAAGGGGAAGCCTTGTGATTCCATCACTTCTCAGTTTGAGATACAGTCTACTCATATGTGACTTTTGCCAACGACTGGGCAATTCTTTTAGCATTCAAGTGAAAACAATACAATTACAGTTAATATGATCATGAAACTACCGTTTCATTCTCATAAAATGTGTCTCTTAATAGGGATAAAAAGTGGCATTACACACACATTCATCTTTTTCAATTGCTCATCTTTCTTGCTACATATTCATGATGCACATGTCTGACTTGTCACCAAAAGGAATTAAGTTAATTTTTTGCCTTTCCATGCTGTGGAACTACCTCAACTAGCCTAACTACCTAACTAGTAAACAGCATCTTTATTTCATGTTAAAATGTGAACAGCATCCAATTTAATGCAGAAACAGATATTTCAAAGATGCACATATTTTCACATGTCCTATGGATATTGCTTGAAGACACTGCAGGGCACTATAACTTACTCTATCCAACACATGACACCTCTTCTCAGATTCCTATTGAAATAACCAGTGTTGCCGACTTACTCACTTCACAGCTCAGATCAAAGTTCATCCCCACCAACCTATAACCAGTTTCAAGTAGCCAATGAGCAAAAACCTGCCGTTCCTTTATTCCAACCACATCTCGATCCGTCTTCCCCACGTGCGTACACTTTTAAAATGTACACATACTCTGCGCTACAGATTGCCCATCTCCTGCGGTGCCACCCTCATGCTCTTTGAGTAATCGCAACCATTTGAACAAACAGTAGAGGAACCACGCAATAACAGATGCTTACACCTTTGTGTATGCGAGTGTCTTTGTGGAGGAAGCCAAAAGCTAGGTGAGTTCTCACCTACCCTTGAACATTCCAGCATCCCGCGCAGTGACAAATTGAAAAAAAAGAAAGACAGAATGAGAGAAATCTTTCCTGTCTACATCCAGCTGTGAGAGCTTCCCTCACTTTCTCCTCCCCCTCTTTCTCCCCTCCCTCCCCCATGGGATAGAGTGCTCACACGAAGGCAGATGGGCGGGATGCATTATGCATGGGATATTTGGGGGGGCTGTTGGGGGGGTGTTGTAGTCTTTGGGGAGTGGGCTGTGCAATCGTTATGGATCTAATGGTTGTGCGCTGTCCCGAACTCATTTGAAGAGCAAAAAGCCAAAGGAGTGTGAAGCGTTTTGATTATCTTGCCCTATGTGCTCATGCCGGCTCGATGCACAACAGCTCACTGAAGCAGTGGCAACTTTTGCCGTTTTGTGTTTTGAAGGGCATTTGCGGTGAGCGTCTAATTGGTTGCCCATGAATCTTTTTGTTCATCGCAGACGTTCTTCTTCCGCCTCCCCGCTCATGTAAAACCACTTTATTTCCCTAATTGCGGTGATTACTGCGAGACGAGGCCTATGTATCATAAAGCTATGTAATTAGAACTCAATTGTGAACTAACAAGACTTCGGTAATAGATTGAAGATAGACAAGCTGAGCTGAGGCTTGGCTAATACAGCAGGGTGTTTTAATTAATACCTCCTAAGACGCGCTCAGATGCCATTCATCACTTCGGAGTCAAAATCTCAGTGTATATAAATGTGTGTGTCAGACGGTGGGGATTCATAAATGCACTCGTTTTAAGGAAATGTCAACAAAAGTGGAGAATGATGGGTGGAGGGCTGGTGAGAGAACAATGAAGACAAGACAGAACAAGAGAGAGCTGGCAGGTAGGGCTTCTCTGGAGATTCATTAGGCTTGTCAGAGATACTGGCTCTGAAGATGCCAACACAGCAAGTGAGGAAACACACACACACATACGTATTCAAAACAGACACACCCACACATACACAAGAAGGCAGTTTGGCACTTTGGTGCAGGTATACAGGCTCTAATTTGCTGACAGGTTGGAATAAAAGAGCTAAGAGGGGATGGACTGATTTGGAGTCTCGCTGTGAAGACAGCACAATGTGAGTCTCCAAATAGCTATGGTGGGAATTAACATATTCCTCAGTGGCATTAAGTTCTGCTTGTCACGGCTCCTCAAATACTGACTGAAATATTTATATCGTGCTGAAATATGCTCCAACTGGCTTGAATATTAAAAATGTTTGCCTGACTTTTATTGAAGAGTTCCACCTATTTGAGGTAAAATTTGCAATATTACAGGCTGTGCATATGCGCCTTGTTTACTGAACAAGATTCAACTCGGAATGTAATTTGTCAAAATGTTACCTCTGTTTGGAAGGCATTTGTTGAAGGTCAAAGGCTCTGATGAAAAATTACAAGCAGATGATGAAATGATGAAAGCCATTGTGCAATGTGCAAGAGTGCCCTGTGCATACGTGAATGTGTGCAGATTTTGCCAAGGCACAACAGTGAAAGCATTTGTTAGGACATTTTTAATAATGCATTCATTGTCAGTTAAACAGGGATATACAGTATAAATGTTAAGACCTACCGTATGCATGCACGTACATCTATGTGTATGTATGTATGTATGTATATATGTGCTTATATGTGTGTATGTATGTGTATGTATATATATATATATATATATATATATATATATATATATATATATATATATATATATATATATATATATATATATATATATTTCAGCAACACGCTTATTTATTTATATATATTTATTCATGTATTTATTTATTAACTTACTTATTACCTATCTATTTATGTCTAAAATGCCTTTCCTATTTCTGCATCCTCACCCTCTTGCTACTGTGACAACGAAATTTCCCAAATACGGGATGAATAAAGTTATCCAATCCAATCCAGTCCAAATTAAGACTTAAGGTAGGTAATCAAAGAAAAAAAACTGAAGCTTATTGCCACTGCAAAAAGGCATTATTGGTGGTTTATGAGAAGTGAGAAAATAAAAGACCTGGAAATAATGTGTACGTGCAAAAGGAGAAATCTCAGATAGTAACTTCTCATCATGGTTTCTGGATGACTACTCCATACATGCAAGTCTTTCTGTTGCTATAGAATTCTACAGCCAGGGACCCAAAATGTGCATGTGCATATGTTTAAATAGGAGCCACAAACAACCACAGAGAAATCATTGCATGCATTAATCAGTTCAAATATTGTTTTATACTCCAACCCTACTGGCAGCATTTACCTCATAACCTTTTATATTGCTTTTTTGTGGCCTTGTGATTATTGTCTCATGTGGTCTCTCCATGGCACATTTTGACATGGTGTGCTGGTGCATATTGCCACCTCATTTTCTGTCAAAATCACCAGGATGGTGGGTTTTATTGTCTCCTTCTATCCAGAGGGGACCCAGCTGCGGGCTTGAGATCATAGAAGCATGTTTCCGTGACAACCAGGCATCATCACTGACACTACAATAACAGACTGAATAATTCAGTCAGATCCATTTTAAACAGCACGCCAATTCACATTGAAACGCCCTTAAAAGGACACAGCCAGCGTGTTTAAAAAGACAATTTTGGAGCGGTAACATTCACAAAATATTTAAAACTATGAACCAAATCATTTAAACTTCACCGCATGCTGAATTCATCATTATATATTTCCTGTAATGAGAGTAAGAAGTCCAAGGGTTTAGTCATAAAGACAGTGACCTCATCTTTTAGTTCCATTCTGAAATTAAAAAGAAAACATGCTTCTTTGGTTTTTATGTTGTCATAATGAAAACAGTCCACTTTGATGAGAGCCTTGTTGTGGATTGATGATGATGAAAATGCATCATCCATCAGTGTTAATGCTAATGCCGATAAGCATCCTTCAACTTCATTACATCAAATTGACTGACATTAAAACGGATGTATGATCATTCATCAGTGTGACATGGATGTGTTTGGGGAAAGTGGATAACAATGATTGAGAAAGATGCACGGTACATGCTCATTCTTAAGTGTGTAAAAAGGGACGTTAGCAGATAATACTATTTCATCCTTCAGGCATATTTCTTGCTCTGTTTCACATCAATAATTGCTGCATCTCGCTTGTTACCCTTAGCAAAGGATAGTTTCTATTTTTGCGACATGGGGGACAGCAATGGTTCACAATCTGAAAGGAAAGAAAAAACACCACAAAGGAGACTCAAAAAGCAGAGACACATATTCCAATATCACACATCAAGAATTAGCAACTGATGGTGAATTCAGATGGAACTTAAAGCTGTGAAACAAATATTTGCACTCGTGATTTATTCCTCTGTCCTCAAGGCCAAACCATTGAGAAATATCCAATGTGTCTGCACATGTTTGTGTATGTGGTTATTTGCCAGGCTTGTATTGACAATCTCATATTTTCAGAACACAGAAGACCTAACATAAAACTTGGAGGGGGGCAGAGGGGTGTGTCTGTCTGTCATTCTATCTATCCATCTATCCGTTCATCCATTAAATCCAACCTAGTTAAATAAATAGACACAGGTCTATCTAACTAAGAAACATTGTCTTCACTTTTCTTAAACCGAAAAAAAGTGGTTTTGCGATTTCATGGATTTTGGGTCAGTGCAACTTTTTTCTTCTAATTTTACAATCTGTTTGTAAAAGTGTATCAGAAATTAATAAATTCCACTTTGTTAAAGACCCCCCCCCCTCCTTAACGGATAATTAATGGGAATTCCATTGTTTCTTTTTTTGACATTGAGCACTCTGTGAACTGACAACAATTTGCATAAAACATCTCCCAGTGCATTTCCTTCATGACTTTATTTCCTAATCTGAGATTTAGGGAGATGATCCTCCTGATACACCCTGTCGGCTCCTCGTGCCGCACATCACACAATCAAGCAGATACACTTGCAACCCAGCCCACAGACCCTCCAGGCAGTGCACCTGGGCACAACGCATGCAAAATTCATTCTTGCATCACACATACCCATTCACACATGCACAGTTACACATTCCGTGGCAGTTGAACAAGGAACAACAAAAAAGATAGCAGGAGGAGGACTGGCAAGATGTCACATAATCATCCGGGAGATGAAACACATATCCACACACTTGGTGTAAAACAAAAACACTAGGTGGATTGATCTTCTTCCACAGTATTGATTAGCCAACCCCCAACCCGGACTGGAGGATGTCTGTTGTGTCAAGCCATGACTTCCTGAAGCACTCCTGCAAGCAAACTTAAAATAACAATGGTGCAGGAGACATCTTAAAGGGGAATTCAGCTGGCTGCAAAAGGCCAGCAAGTCTACAGGGAAATACTTGAGTTCCAAGGCAGGTGCTCCAAGCCATTTGTTTTAACCTCGGCTCTGGGTTCAACTCAATATCTGTGTGTGTTAATGCATTGTGTAACCGCTCCCTACCCTTACCTCGCCGCTGGTTAGTGCATTGTATAAGGGTCTGTTGAATTAAGAGATTCAGGAAACGTCATCATGTAAAAATATTTCTCTTTTAAATGTCTTCCACTTATGTTAAATTCTCATAATATGACATACTAACTTTTTTTGAAAATTAAAACATATTGGAAATCTTACCAATGATATTCACAAAGCTATGCACTCTAAGTAATATGAGCTTAAAACAAACTGACGCTAGCCAGAGTTGTTAAATTTGTAATGACGTGGTAGATTACATTAAATGTTATCAGTTTGAAATGTAATTAAAAAATAATAATGTGAGAAACTTATACCAGTGAAGATGAGAGTTGCCTGTTTTGTCTCAAGATGTGGCCAATTTGCCACTAACTTTTGGACTATATGATAAATTGGCTGTGGCATAATTTCTTGATTTCTAATCAGCACAATACAGAGGATGAAACAGCACGCATCAACAAATTAGCTTTTATTTTTCGGATGGTATTGGTAATTTGACTGATTTGTACAAATATGTGCATTTGAAAGTTGTTTCTTTGCTATGTTGCATATGCTGATGCCATTCCTTGCCAAGCAAAAATATTTTTATCATCCCCTTTAAATTTGGTGATCCTGCTTCTCTCTTGAAGTCTTCTCTGAGGGGAAAAGTACTCGCAGATACATGTGTGATGGGAACGTTGTCACATTGACAAGGGCCTCATTAAATAAGTACAGCATCTACACCCCCAAGGATTGATGGGTGTCCAATGAAACTAATTGGAAAGATTAGCATCCCCTTTTAACCTGTGTGTAATTCCGCTCAAAATAATCACATATAATAATAATTCTGCGTTCTGACTTGTTTGACTTTGAGCAACTTTTTTTCATTGTTCTTCCATTTCCCCCATACTATATTTTGACAAGTTGGCAGTCTACGAGAGAATTGTCAAAATGCATAAATTATAGAAAGAGTTTGGTGACAAGGTATGGGTGGGAGCCAGTAGAAATTTGAGAGAAATGTGTATAGTTTTTTTTTCTCGTAAAATATAAGTAAGGTGAGACAGAGAGAGAATAAATCTGAGCTCTCTGCGGTAAAAGACAATAAAGTAGGCAGGGATTTTTTTCTTTGTTTGATGTCCTCTCCTCGAGGGCTCGGTGACAGAGAGCTCGGCGCGAGCCCAGTTAAAAGAGGAAAAGTGACAGGAGACATTTTTCTCAGTTTCTCTCGGCGGCCCTTCACGATGATGGAGGTAGAGTGTGTGTCAAAGAGAAAAAAAGAGGGTGCCGGAGACAAAACACCAAAGTGGAGCCTATGAGGTCTCCTCATAAATCAGACCTGCACTGAAAGAGAGGGTCCTGGAGGTCCTTGTGTGAGAAGACAGGTTTCCATAGCATTGTGGGACAAAGGTGATGGTCCAACGCATCAGCCATCACCTACAATTGCACACACCGTCAGATATTACCTTGAGAGCTCACAATAGTGTTTAATTATTCAGCTTTAATAATATATTTTTTTACATGATAAAATATGAGAAAGAACACGAGTGAAAGGTTCCCTTTAAAATACTTGAGTGGATTATTCCAGGGCTTATTGTGTTTTTATTTCCATACATGAATGGAAAATAAATCACCTCAGCTCACAGCGGCGGCCAACGACATTAGCATAGTAATAATACATGCCGGAGCTATGGAAATGATACAGAATTGTGTTGGATTTACATTACCGGAATGAAACTACACACAGGGGATGCCGTGATGATTTTGTTTTCTTTGGCTTTGTAGGAGTCGTCGTTTTCTTTCCTTTTATTAGGAAGAATAAAAAGCGAAGCATAAAGTCACTTTCAAAGCATCAATTATGGTTGACTTTTGTTTTGAAGTAAAGCATCACGCCAAATTCTGCGTGTTTGTTTTTAAATTTAAGACCTTTTTATAATCATTTGTAATAAGAGTGACTTCCCTTATTGTGGAAAATGCCAAAAGGGTACTTGGTAATTTGCCGTGTTTAGAATGTGGAGTATTTATTATCAATACATTGTATAAAACATTTCCACATACCCAAAAATCGTGTTTTCAATTCCATTCATAAAGGAAAAAATAGTTTAGCCATTCTTGTTAAGAACCATTAAAGCCAGAACAACATATTTCATATTTTTGGGTAGATACAAAATTGTGTAAACACAACTTATGCAATACTAAAAAATAAGATTGAGCTCAGGCAGATGTCTCACTGTTTTGTATCAGGAACAGGGGTTACTTAGGGCTAGAGGTAGAAATCTATTTTATTGATTCCATTTGCATCTTCCATTCATCTTACTTACTTGATTCTTCCCCTTAATTACAGCATTTACATGGACATTTGAGCACCCAAAATATGGATAATTGGGCAAATTCTGAGAGCATTGTATCGCTTGCAACTGGACGATATGACACTCTAAGACTTTTCATTTTAACAAATATGACAACAAGTAATGTTTTTAAAGTCCCTCTTTACCAAGAACTGTTTCCAAAGACGAGAGCATGTTTTTATTAACCGTGAACAGTAGGTTAATCACAGTGGAGACTATAAAAGGCTTCTTGTGTTTTAAATGCTTACTTGTTGTGACCACGTGTAATCTGAAGTGAAGCAATTTCTTAGAATGTTCTTTCCACTCTGCCATGACATGACTCCTCTATTGTTTCCATGGGTATGACATGATGATTGTGCAATTCCAAACTGCTGGGAGATATTAACACATACACACACACGGACAGGCACGGACACACGCATGGGCACACGCACTCGCACACACATGCAAAGGAATTGCATTGGAATCAAATCTGTGGACCTTCTGTGTCTGGCACTACTCTTAACCACAGCTGCATTTTATTAGACACAAATCAAATCCTAACACTCATCCTTACACAGAGTGAAAACAATCTGAGTCAACTGTTGTGGAATAATGACGTACCTTTAAAGTTAGTAGTACAAAGTTGTGTGCCACTGACTCAGTCGGGTGAATTTTGCCTCATCTCATCTCATCTCATTTTCCGAACCGCTTTATCCTCATTAGGGTCGCAGGGGGTGCTGGAGCCTATCCCAGCTGACTCAGGGCCAGAGCCAGGTGACACCCTGAATCGGTGGCCAGCCAAGACGGACAACCATGCACATTCACACCCATACCTAGGGACAATTTAGAGTGTCCAACCAGCCTACCATGCATGTTTTTGGAATGCGGGAAGAAACCGGAGTACCCAGAAGAAACCCACACAGGCCCATGGAGAACATGCAAAATACACACAGGTGGATGTGACCTGGATTTGAACCCAGGACCCCAGAGCTGCAAGGCCGATGCGCTAACCACTCACTCCACCAGGCCTCCCTGAATTTTGCCTTCCTACCTTATTTCATGTGGAAACATAAAAAGGAAGCTCTGCATACCACATATACACAAAACACACATGTGCAGACAGTCAAAAAGTGAAGGGTTCCACAGAGTTCATAGGCTAGTGAATAATACAAGCCCCACATTGGACCTTGTAAAAAATGCCTGTGTGTGACATGCATACGATGTTGACCATGCATATTGGTGAGTATGTGAGTGTACTCACCGAGGTAACAAGATAAATTATTCACTGTTTACTGATGAGGAGGCATTTTAGGCTCCCAGGAGTGGCATGGGCCTCACCTCTCCTCCCTTGCGCTGTCATCTTTTATTCACCTCCTCTTTCCTTCATCACCACATTGGCCTGAATGGTTCTAATAAGATGCTTTTGTGGATGACTGGATTTTTTTAAATGTGCCGTTCAAATCTCTAGCCGTCTGATCTTGCTGACCTGGCTGGGGAACATGGCTGCGATGAGAATAATTCATTGTATAGTCCTGAAAATTCCATTTGCATGTATTATGTCAAGATAGGGCGTCCTCTTTGGAGCCGTGCGACTCTCACTTCACCTTGGGTTTATGTTTCACAATGATTCAAATCTTTTAGTATTTGCAAAGCAAGATGGGATATCTTCTAACAGAACGCACACCTGTCAATTTGTACGGTATTCCCATAATTAATACAGAATTTTGAATATATTTAACTGATACAGCGTAAGGGGAAGAAAATTCATATAATAAAAGTCAAAAGTTAAATCAAAAAATTGATTTAAATATATATAGTATACATATACTGTGTGTTTGTGTGTATACATATACATTTATATATATAAGCATGTTTATGTTTGACTAACTGCTACTGTTGGTTACAAAGAAAAAGCATTATGAGCTGTAAAATAAAACTAAGGTAATACTTTTGCGCATGGGTGTACGTATTTATTTATTGTGTTCCTTGGCTAAAGCCCATCAAAGTGGCAGTAAATGGGTTTTATGATCTATATAAACAGTAGTACATATAGAGAAGTATAGATCCTACCAGGCCATCAACGAGCAGCACAGTGACGACTAATGAGGTTCTTTTATAAGTGGTACGGAAAATGACTGAATCAATTTTGTAGCGTTGTTAACGGTCCAGTTGAGGTATATTAATTTTCAAAAGGATGCATTTAGTTTTTACTTTAGGGACTTTAGGAATCACATGTTTCTATTTCCATTGTTTTTAATGAAAAAAATGTTTCAATGGCAATACAAATTAAAGGCCAACCTGAGTCCCGGGAATGCATACTGTTGGACCTCAGAGGTTCCATACAACCAAATAATCCCTATAATCAGGCAACTTGGCACCTGGGACCACAGGGTGTTACCTTCATCTAATTGGTCAGCTGAGAAAATCAGAATCGTTTTCACGTATAAACTCACAAAATGTGTATGCACATGCACACGCTGACTGTAAATGAGCCAATCAGTGAAGACCCCCTTTATTCTCCGCTTCATCCCTCACTTTCAGGTCCATCGGTCCCAATTACGAGAGCCAGGGTACCCGGTCAAACACACACATGGTCCACTTAGCCTCTTAGCTCATTGTGGCTTGCAGCATAACAAAACCAGACCTTCTTTCGAGTGTTGGTCTGTTTGGGTGAGTGTGTGTGTGTGTGTTTGGAGTTTCCCATCCGCTACAGCCGTTGTGCTGCTTATTATATAAAGCCTGTCTAAAGCTATCTTAATCCTTTCCCATAGCCATCCCTCCAAGCACATACAGGCATATGCACATTTTTGCACGGTTGCAGAGGTTTGAAGGCTCAGCAACACTTTTTTTGTGTGTGTTCTGTCAACAAGAGCAAAAAGGGAGTGAGACAGTGGGAGCAAATGGGGATATGTTGTATACACATGCTCAAGCATTTGCACTCCATGGACTAGAAGGTGTAAAATTCAGTTTTCAAAAGAGGTTCATCTAATCTACATCACAATAACCACATCAATCTTGGATACACCTTCTACCGACATAAAAATCCATTACCTTATTGCATTGACAGAAAATCATTGGATAAGGCTTATACAATGATTTTCTGTCAAGGAAATAGAAATGCTTTTGTAAGAAAACAGCATCAAAAAAACATACACGATTTAAATGGGAAATAGTCCCCTTTCTAATTAGTTGTAACTGCATTTGTTGGCTTCATCGTCATGTGTTTTGAATATTGATTAAATGATGGCGGTGGCGAGGGGGCCATACAAGTGATGTGAATTTTATAATTACATCGAGACGAGTCTGCTCTCCAAAATCATCATCATGATTGCATCATCATGCATATGCAAGGGCACACATTCACTTTTGTGTGACTCATTTACACACATACATTTGGACACGCTACACCAGGCCATTTAAGGGAAGGTTGTAGGTGTGAAGAGTCGCTTCAGCCGCACATTTGGAAAAAAAAATCAATGCATCTCAATGAAGGGTCCTCAAAATGGAGGCAGCTCGTAGTGATGTGATGTGCACATTTCATGCACACTCAAACACACACTCATGCATGCATACGCGCGCAAACACATCAATTTGTCCGTGACCAAGAAGATCTCGACTATGTATTTTCTTTCTTTCTGGACAAAAAAAAATCAGATCACAAGACGTGATTCGTGTTGTCCATGTCTGCAGGACACAAAAACAGGCGTACACACACAGATGCTAATAGATTTGCTCATGGGATTCTGGGCCCCGTTGAGACTCTGGAGGCAATCACTACTCCAAGTACAAGCTGGTCTTTTCTGGCTCTCAGGCATGAGCATATGAAACACCAGCCTATTACACCCCCCATTGACAAAAAAAACCTGTGACTCCGGGCAGTAATGGGAGAATGTAATAGATGCAGTTTGTCTACAAAGGAAAATATTACATTCTTTTGTTGTCATGCATGTATTCATGACACCAAATCTGTCCTTTTCGCATACCCACATCGAATCATCCGTATCTTTATGCCATTTGCAAGATGTTAGACTGGTTTGTTGTCACTTTACTTGAGATTCATTCTACGATATACATTTGTAACGCACAAGCCCAATAAGTGTTTTTCTTTTTCTGGCTTACATGAATCATGAGATGTGTGTCTCATTTAAAGCTATGACATCAGCCTATTACATGCATCATTACAGAATTTGAGGAAATCGTATATACTGCTCAACAACTTTTAAACAATCTTCATACAAAATACTATATCATTTCTGAGTAAATGTACTTATCCTGTGAAGCAATCTAATATAAATAATAATAATAATAATATACTAATAGGACAAAAATGGTTGAAAACAATTTTGAAAATACCAAATAAGTCCTGAATTGCCATTTTTTCTTCTCCCACCCAAACTGAATCTCAAATTAAACTTTTTATTTGGTTTATTCTCTTGTAACAGTGATACACAGTAATTCAAATATTAATTATTATTAGTGGAACATGTGTACCTCAACATGAATGCAACCATGGTATTATAACATTTTTATCAGGGTAGAAAAAGAGCAGAGAATCCCATGATAAAGCCATACAGTCCATATTGTGTCCTTATTTCTAGACTAAGCCCTTTCATATTCTAAACAAACCCAGTCCTAGTTGTGGGTAATATTTCAACATGATTCCTAGGATCTGAATTAGTATTTAAATAAAAGATTGTGTGTCTATGATATTTGGGCTTCATTTTCTCGCACATTTCATTTTATGAAAAAGTGCAAATTTATTCATGAAAGTCAATATAGTCTTGGCTTGCCCTACTTACACCATAAGTCAGTTAAGTAAGGGTAAAAAATAACTTTGCTGTTGAAGCAATAATTTCAACAGCTAGCAGTGCTAGAAAAGAGTACATATAGATGTAAAATTGGAGCCGCAAAGAGAAAATAAAGGAAAAATGAGAAAGGAT
Source organism: Stigmatopora argus (assembly GCF_051989625.1). Lineage (NCBI taxonomy): Eukaryota > Metazoa > Chordata > Actinopteri > Syngnathiformes > Syngnathidae > Stigmatopora > Stigmatopora argus. The sequence continues at coordinate 9,676,264 of NC_135391.1, read as the reverse complement.
TCCCAACTGCAGAAAATGGATGCTTTTTTATTTCTTCCTTTGCAGTGATTCAGGCCTGTCAACGCTGATTTAAAGGTAGGAATTCTAACAAATACTACTATATAGAATAAGCTCGATTTTTCAAGACAACGCAAAAGTGTTGTATTTTCTCAACGCGAAGAGAATGCCGCATTTGTTCTTTAATTTAGCAAAGGTTTCTATCCGTTTTGGATTTGGCAAAAAAAAATGTTTCCTATCAACCACCCATCAGTAACATCTATTGAGTGAGGTTTGCACTGTCCCGCTTTTGTTTTTGACTCTTCCCGTCACAGTTGCAACCACTGAGCGCTCATTCTCAAAATGGAAACTAATTAAAAACCACTTAAGGAGCACCGTGGGACAGGAAAGACTGAGTGGGCTTGCCATGTTGTCCATCAAGAATGAGACAGCAGTAAAAATTGACTTATCGAGCATCGTGGACAGGTTTGCAGTGCACAAGGCTCATGATATGCCCTTCAAATTGTAGAGAAGAGGCCCATCATATTTACATACTGAAATTATGCATGTATTCAAACATATGGGGCACTTTGCCGGTTTTACTAAGCTTCAGGGGTATAGTAGACCAGTAGTTTAGTATGCTCAGAATGGTTGAAATAGTTAAAGTGTGTCTCAAAATTACGTGGTCACAACCCGTGATGCTAAACTGCTTTGAATTTTTTATTATTTTTATTATTATGGTCCACATAGCCCATAATTTTGGTTGTTCTCTTGGTTCATGTCCATTTGATGAACTACAAAATGACAAAAGACCCTGTAAAACCTGCTGTTGTGAGAATGTGTAAATTGTGACAAGATGTTAAGAAGAATTTTATTGTTTGGGTTTGGGGGCCCCAGTCGTATTCCTCGCACTGTGCCCTGATCTGATTCGTTCTACCACTGCACATGCAACTCAATGACCCTTGTGACGATAAGATTTACCGCGTGGAAGATGAATGAATGAGTTATAGCTGTGATTGAATGCTTCTCTCGACCTCATGTTATGCATACGGTCCGAGTAAGACAATTATTATTGTATTTACTGCTTAAGTAAGACTGTCTTATTGATCTCCAGTAACAGCTAGCTAAACACTAAAAGATTTTTCAATAAATGTACTTTTCCAATGAAAAAAAAATAACAATAATGTTATTATCCTCCTCATTCTTGGTAACTTTGACCTGTAAACTGAGCTAACCCAACCTTTGATAGTTATTACCCATATTGATGTGGCAGAAAACCTGAGAAGCGATCGCATTTTCCCTTCATTTCTGGAATTACCCACATCCGAATGTGTGCAGAAATGACACTTTTCTACGCGTATCAGTCCCTCGTAAGTTAGTAGACATAATGTGGCCTCTCATTTTACCATCGCGATGATGACCTTGCTTCTCTGCATGACTGCCTGGTGTAACTGAGGTCAGATGAGAGGAGTGTTCTGGTGTTGTTCTGCTGTCTGAGCCTGGACAATGCAAAGGACCGGGGCTCAGACTTATGCACACAAACGACACGGACGGACTGGCGCGTCAGGGCTGAGTGGAAAACCACTGGAGACGCGTGACGACAAAGAGATGTTACCCCTCTTCGTCCTCCCTTCTCTCCCATCCCCCAATCGCTCATTCCAAGGCATCGCGGTCAGACTGAGTTACAAATGAAAGACTTCTCTGCTTTCCTTCCATCTATTCAGCGCGCACACGTGCAGGCATGCACACGGGGGAGAAAAAAAAGCTTGCTATAACAAGATTCTTGGAGCAGCTTCATTAATTGGGCAGACTGTCAACAGTCATACCGTTAGTAAAAGCCAGGGCGCTGACTTGCCCTCAATGAAAGGCGTGGTATTACAAAGGATTCGCACGCACCTGCGTTTGTGTATGTGTGTAAGATGTGCAAAGACACTTATAACATGCAGTGACAGAAATTGCAACCAAAACACCCCAACCTGTCTTCATTTTGAGTTGTTTTTTTGGTTTTGTTTTGTTTTTTTCGCACTTTGTGACATCCATTCGTATGCGTGAATACAGAATAGTGGCGCACCCGCAAATGCACACCAACTGTGAGCTTCCTGTTTAATGGAACACGCTGAGTGGAAGATGGATTCGGAATAATTAGAGAGATAATTGGGAAGAGTCAGGAGAAAGGGCAGATCAATGGCAGATCATTTGTTTGTGAGTGGGGAGGGGCAGAAGTGGGAGGGCAAATATGTATCGACTGCCTGTGTGCTCAATATCATTAATATTTTGTGTAGAATGTCAGATGGATGCAAGAACAAAAGCAATGTTTCTAGATATTTTTTTTAAAACAAAAGGCCAAAAGTGAAAATGTGCATATTTACAAGTATTAATTCAATTAATTACGAGAGGAAATATACTAAAACTTGAGACTATACAATAAAACTGAGGCAATTATATTGAGTGCAGATGTTAGCAAATGGTTAAGAAAGTTCAATTTTCAGCTCAAAGAAAACTACAGACTCTTGCTTTAAAGAGGTCAATCATACACATTTATATTTGTAATTATTTGATACCTTCTTGTACTTGATCTCATTATACACTGTGTATCTAATAAAATGTCAAAATCTACAGACTTTCAACACCAAAGTGGTATTGTCAACGAATAAAATTGAAATGTCTTTTGCACATAAATGGCAACAAGGAACCTGTTCACTTGTAGCCTCTGTTTTACTAAGTAGTAAACAAAGCTAATAGAAACAATAGAGGTGTGGGGCATATGGCATGTTACATCTGATTACAACCGAAGAGCTAATAGCACGGCAAATCTGTGTATTGTCATTTTATCTCCATTAGATACAAACAAATGCTTGATGTCCTGCATTCTGCAAATTCAATGTAACTTGCAACTCTTTGTTTCATATTCTCATTGTCTTGGAGCTCACACGTTGCCACGCCAGCCAAACAATGAGCTCCACTAGTCTTCACTAAACATCATCTCAGAGCAGACGGGCAAACCAATGCTATCTAGAAGCCCTTTTATGCTCATATTAGCCACGTCATGCATTTACATCGCAGCCCTGTCACCATCTGCCCTTCTTTCTCTCTAATAGATAATTGATCATTATTATCTAAATGGGCTGCCAACAAAGCCCGAGACCTGGATAATGTCAAAGAGATGAACACAGTAGACATAAAACAAATCTATTAAAAATACGTCTGAACTAATATGCATTATAATGGTCTATTACTCACATAATAAAAACAAAAATAAGGCAAAACAGAGAATTTTTGTTTTGCAATGAGTGTCAAATTATGATGTTTTTAATTTAAAAACCATTCATAAACACTTCATGTTCTTGTTAAGTTCATCACTAGTATATAAATGCAGTCTCAAAAGAAGAAAAAAATGTGTTAAAGTGCTGGTAAAGCAAATCACCATATGAAAGGAGCCCTTCCCAACAACTACATGCATTTGTAATGCTGCTCAAACATAGGCAAGGGAATTCTTTCATGGACGTGAGCGTGTTTAAGCAGGTGCTCACAGGACAAATAGTAATCAATAGGAATTCAACTGGCCAAGATTCCACCTGGCACAGCACCGTTCATCAAAAGAGGTGCCATCCCCCAAGGAGGATGAAGGATAATCGCCATTTTGGAGGTTCATTCATTAAGCTGTATAGAATAGCAGCATGAGGTAGGATGCTTACTTCAAGTGGCATCCTCCTCAATTACAGCAGCTAAAGCGAATGTTAAGCGGTGACATTGTGACGTCTGATTTAACTTTTCACAGCATGCCGTGTCCCCTGTCTGAATGCTCCCCTGCTGTGTGAGCCTGGCTGGGATTTCATTAACCATGTCAAACTGGCACATTGAAGACCACACTAAATCTGGCTTATAATTGACAGCTGAGACTAAAAGAATAAAACATTTCATGTTTCAGGGTGCCGAGATAGATAACACGAGTAGGGAGTAGGGAAAGTTATTTTTAATTCTCTTTCTCGTGCTCTCTAACCTTCTTCTGACTATTTATATTTTTGATATATGTAAAACAATGAATAGCCATGGAGAATAAAGTGTATAAAAAAACAATACTGAGCTACCAAACAAGTAGCTAAAATATGAAGTTAAAGTGTTTTTAAACAGTCTAATATTGCATATTGGATATTATGTCTGGGTTCAAAGCTCACATTTTGCTGTAAACATTTGATCTTATTACAATTTAACTTTGGTTAGTCCATCTTCTTCCAATATAAAAACAAAAGGTTCCTGCCTATTGCCCTGAGCAACTGATAGTTCCATAAATGGAAGACATATAAGGAAACATTTTTAAAGGGAGACACTTGCATTTTAGACAGAAATATATATATATATATATATATATATATATATATATATATATATATATATATATATATATATTTGGAGCACCAGTGTTTAGAGTTTTCTGACAGACATCCAATAAAAGTATGCTCAGTCTCTTGATAAGAAATATTTTCAGGGCCAATAATATTAAGAGTATACAGTACAACTTATAGAGATAAATGGTTCACTTCAAGTATCACAAATTGTGTTAGGACATAATTGCAATGTTCTTGCTGGGGTGATTCATTGTTTCACATCCAAAAGCATTCACATTCTCTTTCCTTTTACTAGCGCCTCAGCTACCAGCATCAGAGGCTTACTTGTCGGGGGAAATATCATTTACACGACAGAGTAATGTGTATAATGCACACGTGACGGCATGGGTAGAGTTGGAAAAATGTGGCCGCACATAATGAGAAATAAAAGAAGAAATACTGTAACACAATCGAACACAGAGGCATAATAGAACCATCAGCCAGACATATTCACTTAATTAGATATTAAGCAAACATTTGACAATCACCATCGATACCCAGGGACTGTCAATTATATCAATTGCTTTTTTTTCTTCATTTTTATGAACTGTGCTTGAATAGGTCTGTCAAAACGATAGAGCACAACAGACTATTAAATTTAGTTAGCTTCCGTCTGTACAGGAAATGACCTGCAGCAGGTCATATGCAAGTCAAGGATATTTGTACACTGGTATAAAGGGGAGTGTAGAACAGAGTGTGGTTGAAGTGACAGCAAGACTCTCCTGCTGATCATGCATTATTCATGATTATGAATAAAAATATTTCAAACCAAAGCAAAGTCACTTTCCTAAGCTGTTCTAAATCCATTGGATCATACCTATTTGCATTCTCCTCTTTTTTCTGTATATAATTCTAAGAACGGCCGCCTCGTGGTGTAGAGGTTCACTCGCCTGACTTCATTTCGGGCAGGCGCGGGCTCGATTCCCGCTGGTGGCGGTATGATTGGGAATGTGGATGGTCGTTTGTCTCTCTCTGTGTGCCCTGCCTTTTGCCTGACGACAGCTGGGTTAGGTTCCGGCAACCCCCGCAACCCTTCCGAGGATAGGTGGTATGGAAGATGAATGATGAATGAATGAATGGTCAAGAATTTTACCTTATTATCCATTTTATTCGAGCCGAGTCAAACAGGAAATTATCCTTGTATATTAGTCTCGGGTTGCTCCTGAGAACTATTTTAAAAAAAATGTGAAAGAATTCATTTCATTTTGTTGTACTATATTGAAATATACCTTCAAAAATAGTAATGCTCATACACTGGGTTGGAGGATAATTATATATCATATTTCCATGAATAGTCTGAGTCAAATTCTATTGGTAAAGAACGCGAAGGTCAAGAAGTTTGGTGTTCAAATTGTTTTTGGCATTTTCAAAAACATGCCAAAATTGGGATGTGTCTGTATGAGTGTGTGAATGGCTGTTATATGCTCCGTAATTGCCTGGCAACCGGTCCACACACAAGATCACGCTTCAGCATACCTGCAACCCAAATGCACGTTGGAAAATAATAGACATTCTTTATCTTGTTATAATGGTCACTATTTTTAGTGATCAAAAGGCTAGGAAAAAAAACAATGTTCCCCGCCATTTATCCCAGAAAAAAGAAAATGATCAAGCATGCTGAAAATAGGCTCACCGGGTGTAGAGTCTCTCTACAATCAACAAAGAGTCAACGCCACCCCCCGCCCACATCGCACCATCAAAAAATAGTAATAGTCGAACAGCAAGTGACGGCTAGAATACATTAGCGCACAGAATTTGCATTGTGCACACAGCTACTAATAAATACAATAATCAAGCATAGTCGAGCTGATTCGGGCAGACACCAGACACTAGTAATCATCGCTTGTAAGTAATACTTGTCTCCCTAAATCACTTGCAAGGCTGAAAGAGAAAATTGGCACTTCAGATCAAATGTAACCTTGTGTCTGGCTTGTAAAAGAAACCGTAACAGATATTACCATAAGAGATAGTTATATCGTTCCAAACCCCGGTGAGTAAGTGAGCCTGACTTCAGATGTCTGGCTGATTAAGATGATACTCTGTTATGCTGCTTATTTCTGTCAAGGGGATCTGGTGAGGACTCATCTTCAAGACTCTTATTGGTTGGCCTCTGGGTGACCCGGACCAGATGGAAGACTTGAGATGTCACACTGGGTAAATGCACAGCGACTAGATGAAGAACGTGTTTTTGGTAAGAACTTTCATATCACGCTAAGGAAAGCGAGTCAAGTATCTTCACGTTTATGGTCGTGATTATTTGTGTATTGTGTGCATCCATGTGGATAAGGCTGCTTCCAACAAAACAGTCATTCCAACCGTATTTTATTCATCCCCATGAAGCCCAGCGTCTGGTCAATTTCAAATGTAAGCAGGAAGCTCTCAAGTGTGTCTGCAAAGCCGGAAGCAATCAGTAAATCGCAACTCAGAATACATCAGCAGCGATCTGACAACGCAGACACAGATGTCAAACAGAGAGAGGGGATGGAGTTAATGGCATCAATATGTCACTACAAGCAACATCATTATCAGTGCCAATACAAGCGAGGGCATATGAACGTGTGTAGGTGAATGATTGGCAATAGGGTCGGAAAGACAAACCTCCATTTCCGAGCACGTTTATTCTTTCCAGTGAACCATTAACCGGGTGATTTATGAGCTAATTCCTTATCAAAGCAAGTCCATTACAGGATTTGTGACAAAAAAAGATAACATACGACGTGTTGGATCGGCAGTCAGTGGATATGTTACAGGTGTTGTAACCGGAGTACCCAGAGAAAACCCACGCAAGACCCCAGAACTGTGAGCCCGACGGGCTAACCACTCGTCCACTGGGTGGGTCTACAATAACTAAAAATTGGTGCATTTTTATGTGGTGGGCTTTAAACATTATTTTCTCATTTAAAATAGATTGAAGAAATTCATCATTTGAATGAATACATATTTTGAGGTCATTTATACAACTTTAACTTGAACTACGCGTGGTGAGAGCAGTCAAGTGCTTTTTATTCTTGGTCAAGAGGGCTTATGGTCATGTTACAGCATCTTTGTTTTTTTCCGTGAATCCCGGTGCCGAATGCTGATGCAGCATCATGAATCACCGTGAGAGTGAATCTCTGACAAATGGTAAAATGATCGAAACAAGGTTATTGTTTTTCCATCTGCGCAGTACAATCATGAACGATCACTGCACATCTGTAATCGTTCATCTGAACACATACTCACTTAACCACACATCCATGTAAACATCCATAAAGGAGAGTTTCCTGGCTACTGTCAAGGTTCTGTTCAACCAGGCAAGGCCCTTACAAATTCACCATTGTAGTTTTCTGTTACCACGTAACACTTCCATTTTCCTTTTCATCTTATCTAGTGTCGATTCCGTTTCCAGCCCAGAAAAATCTATTTTTATATTTTATCTTTTCCACCACCTTCAAGCCCCAAAACAAAAACATCAGTATTCTGAGTTGCCTTTTTGTAATGTCTCTTCATCCTGTCTCCTCCTTGTTCATGTTCAAGGCCCATTCCCTTCGAGCTTTCACTATCAATTCTCATTCCCCAATGTTTGTGTCACGCTGATCTGTAGCCAATGCATGATTGTGTCTGACTGCAAATTGTGTGCGACACAAAATCCAACAGGGAAAAGTCAGGTGTGATCAGCACAGATGGAAAGACACCTGCTCAGTAATGGGCTTTTCCAATTTTTCGTCTCTCCCTTACAGGTCCTCATGAAATCTTGTACCTACAACACACACTCAGAGGCAAACTTGGCCGTGACATGAAGGGACATCCTTCTCCGATTGTCCTCTATAGATGCTGGGTGATGAATGGGCTGGGGAGAAATGGGCCACAGATAAAACGATAATATGGAGCAATGGTGATGGGTCCAAATGGGGGCAGAAGGGATTCGGCTCCAGAGAGATCAAAACACACAATTCCTGTGCGGAACTGGGTGTGATAAATCCAGTGAAGTGGCGTTCTTAGCTTTCATTTGTGGGTGTGCCTGTGATTAATTTTTAGCCTGCGAGTATGGGCAATGAACATACATTATGAAAGGGATAGCGATTGTGACACTTCATTTGGTGCACTTGCGCTATTTATCAAGAGTCAATAAAAGAGCTAAGCCTTTCCAACAGTGATAATAGCCTGTTTTAAAATGAGTTTCTATATTTTACTTTGTGCTGTAAGGGTGTATGAGTGACTCAAAATCTCTTCATGTCACTACTATTTGTGGAAATACTAAAATATTCTCCCTTTGTAATAATACTCTTGCTGTTAGATAAGATATTTACTTCCTAGAGAGATAATTTATTGATTCATTTTGAACAAAAGGTGCGGAAATCCCAACTATTTCAGTTTATTTTTTCAGCACTTTGCTCAAGGGAAAGCAAAATCGCAACCAAGCAAACAATTTATGAATAAATAAATCTATTTTATAACCCTGTGTTGCTTTTGGGAATGTGTTTGCATGTGTTCCTCGCTCCCCTTCCTGTCCCGTCCATGCTTTGTTTGCAGAACGCAGTAGCCTTAACTCACACACCGACACATTGAAAGACGCCGAGAAGATTTGAACTGGAAAAGCAGGCAGCCATCATTCACTGTAATTTGTTTCTTTTTCAAAACAACAGGAAGACCAAGGAAACACTGTCTGATGAATTGGAAAAGGAAAAAAACACGATAATTCCATAAACAGCCCACCAGACAAAGACAGCAAAGCCATTAGTAGCAGTTGAAATTAGTTTTCTGGCACTGTGCATGGAATTTTCAGAAAGCAATAGACTGCAAACAGGGATGAAAATAAATAAATAAATAAATAAACAGACCACCAGGAATTATACTCACATTGCAATATACCATTTATTTGCTCACTGAACAAATGCAATCTAACATGGCCTACAGGTGTGATGAACTAAATAATGTGAACAGGCCTTCAACAGCTTGATTTCTTTCATTTTCCCATCATGTTATTTTTTCATTGATTTTATCAACCACAGAGAAAGGCTAATTTACGGAGAAGTGTTTTCTTTTAAAAAAACACATCTCCTAGATACAATAGGTATCAATGAACATTTTCAACTCCTATCATCATTTCTGAGCCATCCCTGTCATTTCCACTGGCAAACCATAAAACCAATGTCCCTTTTTTATCTTCTGAATCAATTTTTTGGCTGAAGTGACTGAAATGCGTGTGCGTTCGCGGGGAGGCAAGTGTGTCCATCACACCCAGAGGAGTTCTGTATGCAGTCTTTGTACAGTGAATATGAGGTAATCAATCCCATCATGCCTGAGATTAGGGGCTCATCGATTTGATCTCAGTTTTGAAAAACACTCTTGACTTGAATAAATCCACCTGGAGTCAGGCACATATAAATATTGTATGTCTAACCCTCTACCTCTCATGCCCACCCAAGAGCATGCACTGCAGAGTTTGACTATTTACTGAAACCCACACTCTAGCACAGAGTGGCTCCTGTACAGTAAACTTTCAAGTTGAGATGATTTTCCAAGGAGCTGGCTGAACATTTGTATGCTTGGTACACTAGCCACACTGTGCAATGGAGGGAGACACACCATAGATAGATATATTATTTTTTAACAGGTAGGTAATAATAATTTATGTATCTTGGTCTAGGTGTTCATTTAATACGGGATAGGAATCTTTCAAACACCCATCTTTTGAGTGCATATTGATGTGGAAAAATGGGGAAATTCGTATCATTCCATTTAAAGATGAGGTATTAGTTCAAGAGGAAGCTTCAAATTTATTATTGAAGTTGATGTGTCCAGCTTGGTATTTCCTTAGTTCCTACAAAAATCTAATTTGAAGTAATTGTCAAAGTCAGTCACATTAATTGTGCTCATTTTGAACACTTTTGATTAAATGTCGGAAGTCTGAGTATATTTTTAGAGTCGTGTTGTTCTATATACTGCCTCATCATGTACTGATTACTTAATCCTTTTTAGCTCGACGAAAATAGAACAAATACACACACAAAAAATGATATTGACAGTCCTGTTGGGGCAGTCAGGAGGATATGCACTTCTGTAGCGGGGAAACGAACCAATGAAAAAGCAGGACTGATGGAAGGTGATTTACGCTCCTGACAATTTTAACTGAATTACCCAGTATCCCTTGCGGTGCGATTACAGTGATACAGTCTTGGTGCATGGGTATATCATTTTTTCCCCTTCCCTGACCCCGTGCAGCTGAAGAAAGGATTTAAACTCAATAAGTGGGATATAGAAAATACCATACAGGAAATTTTTAATCTATTCAGACTGTCTATGGTGTTGTGCTACCTTCTTAGCCCAGTAGTAGTGACAATCAGTATGTTGGGTCATCTAGCATGCCAGTAAAGACAGTTATAATTTATATATTAAAAAATAACACATATACAAGCATGAATGATTCGTTCCTGTTGGAACAAATATCCGGGAGACAAAAGAAAAGTAGTTCTGAGGACAGAAAATGAAATATGACATGGAGTCATCTTGCTCTGAAAACTGATATCGGCGTGTAAATATGTGTAAAGCTTCTCTCCGCTTGGATCTGCCTCGTGTCAAGTAGTGCAAAAGGCTTAAAGCACCCAACGTTTTGTTTCAGTCAACCACTCTGCTTTTAAAAACAGATAGAGGGAGACGCCCCAATTTCACGCCCTCGGGAGTTCATGTCATTAAAGCAGACGCTCGCAAATGGGCAGGAAATCCAACCCACACTAAAGTATAGACTCCAATGATCATATACACACTGACATGTGCTTTCACACAGCCATGCTGTTGCTGCTATCTGATGTCCTCGACAACAGTAACCTCTGACATAATGCAGCTTTCCCTTAGCTGTGGTTCTCTTCCATGTTGATGATGATCACAGTGTGCGTGCGCACACGGTCGCAGCTGCAGCACTGTGACTGATGCAGCAACAATCACTCAGTGATCCCATTACAAGAGTCTGACAATGCTCGTCTATGTGAGTGTGTGTGTTCCCCACGTTCTCAATCTCTCTGGCATGCTATTATCCACTAGAGGCAATGCTACATCACTCAAACTTAAACACACAAGCGCACGTTTGGGGGGGTGTTATTCGAGGATATTGGCTTGCCAGCATCTTATCCATGATTTTTTTTTCACTATATGACAACATGGAACACAATAACAGGAATACAGTGATGTTTTAAGCTATTGAAGGCCTTTAAAATTGGCTTAAATCATTGGCAAAATAATAACTGTATGAGGATAATAAACTGCATATTATTGGAATCAGGGTTCTTAAATGTTGCTTGACTCATATTTGAATGAAAAAGCAAACCATTGCATTTTTAAAATATGGAGTAGCCTATTTGGAAACTTTTTTTAAAGAATTTAAATTATTTCCAATGTATGTGACGTAAATATCCCGATAGTACTGGCATATTTTTTTAATCACGAGAAAGCAGACTGCATTAAATAATTCTGAACGGTGGATTCTGGACTCTTGAGTCACATTAAAATGAAAATATGTGTGGCATCCAACCATCATCCAAAGCCCGTAGTACTATACTTGTACACCATTTTAAAATTCGTTAGCTGTGATGAACATCGTATGTGCACCCATAAATTCCCTTCAAGTGTTGAATGAAATAACATGGGGGAGGTTTGATCATTTGTCTACATCAAACATTGTGACCACTTGACTTCAGTTAGATTCTAAAGGCTCTTTCATCAGTTTGACCTATCTAGCTCACACTTTCATCTACATCTAATGAGTGGCTCATTAATTTCTCATCAAAGACCGCTGGAGGTGTGCTGTGGATATTCACCCCCCTGTGGACCTCAAATGGATAGGGGTCAATCATGTTTTAAACAATAAATGTGGGGTACGAAGGGCACCTGGGTGCTCAAATACATTTCAAAGGGTAAAATTATATCAGGAGGACCTATACGGACCATATGATTTGTACTTTATACATCAGAAACAAATAAAAGCAGGGGAAAGGTAGCAGTTAAAGGCAAAAGATGGTTGCTGTTTACTTGCCATATCTGGTAGTCATGTAATAATATTATAATGGTTTGTACTTGGTAAAATTAACAAAATATTTTTGCTTTAAACCTTGATCCATTTGGATAATACAATTTTTTTACCCAACTGATATTAGATCCTATCATTACAGTTTTCTTCGCAAAAGCCAAAATCATACAAATGTGCAGTTTTTTTTCTCTTCATGAATTTTAACTGACTTTTATGAGATATGGTAATTTAATCTGTATCAGACATCTGCGCCTGATCTAGCCACATTAAATGGCAATCATGCACTTGTGCCATTTCAGCACCAAAAGAGTGATTGTTAAAATTATGTGGGAAAAATGGAGTGGAACATATCAAACCTTTGTGAGGGGGAAATAAAAACATGGTAAGCCCACTATGGAATGAAATAATAAGTACATTCAGGAGTGAACACGTTTTGAACAGATTTAAGAAATTAAATTGATCCCAAATTCTGACCAAATTTTGGATTTGACAAATGGTTCAATGATTTTACCCTCTTTTTTTGATGTGGTTGTTTTTAATGCAACAAAAGGCCACCATGTATATAGAGGCAACACAAATGTTTTTCAACATTTAATTTAGGAGTGAGGCAATATATAATCCTTCAGAGACAAAGACATCACAACTGTATATACTGACTCCATATTGTATCACAGCGCCATCTAGCATCAGAATGCAATACTACAAAGGACTTTGGACCATGGAAATCCCTCAAGCTACTGATTTACTACTGTAAGTTTATTATGGCTTTGCACGACTAATAATTCATTTCTGTGCGCGTTTCAAGGATCCACCAACATGCAAGCAGTTTTGTTTCTCCTTTGTAAAGGGATAAGTGTAAATCTTTCTTAATTTTTAAAAAATAAATTGATGGGAAATAAATGACAGTCAATTTCTTTATACCCAGCATTTCTTGTTCCCACCAACTTGCTCAAATATTGCTATTTAGAACGAAAAGAAAAGGTCACCAAAAGGCTAGAAAGTCTTATATTGACCACTAGATGGTGCTCATTTATCCTTTTGGGGAGTTTCAAGCTGCGCGTCACCTGACATAATTTCCGCTCCTCAACTTCCGCAATGGCCATGTGTTTACAAAAAGCATAGGGCTTTTATTTTGACTTATTTTTTTTCAATTATTAATTATTTGATCCGTACTCACCTTTTAAAATATGGGGAAGCTGAATGTGGTGATTTTGCGATACTTATCTCGAGAAGACTTCCGTGTGCTCACAGCGGTAAAATACATTTCTCATATTTATCAAAATTGTATTAGCTTTGGCTAATTTTGTTGGACTTTGTTGATGTTAAATCGGCATGTTAGCTAAAGATGGAACCAGTCGTTATGTTTTTAATGTTATTCAGCTTGTGTAACTGCATTCGTGGGAACAATCGCTCCGATTTCTTGACAAATCGATTGGACATCTTTTGACGTCAATGGCAACTCATTAGGGTCCTCGCGATGTTATAGCTGTTAGAGTAAGAATGTTATTTATGTGTTTCCAATAAAATAACACTACATTTTTTAAAGCAACTTCATAGATCACGGTCAATGGCAGCCAGTGAATTGATTTATATTTAATCATTTTTTTCATTAGATTGTGTATGTAGTTGTAGCTAATGTTATGATTTGTCAGTGTCTTCAAAAGATAAAAATCTAATTACAATGTTCTTGATGAATAAATTACTAATGGTAGTCCGGCGGCTTGAGTGGTTAGCACGTCGGCCTCACAGGTCTGGGGACCTGGGTTCAAATCCAGGTCGGTGTGTAGTTTGCATGTTCTCCCCAGGCCTGCGTGTGTTTTCTCCGGGTACTCCAGTTTTCTCCCACATTATAAAAACATGCATGGTAGGCTGATTGGACACTCTAAATTGCCCCTAGGTATGAGTGTGGGCGTGAATGGTTGTCCGTCTCCTTGTGCCTTGCGATTGGCTGGCCACCGATTCAGGGTGTTCCCCGCCTCTGGCTCGAAGTCAGCCGAGATAGGCTACAGCCCCCCCCGCGACCCTCGTGAGGATAAAGCGATTCATAGAATGAATGAATGAATAAATAATGGTAGTCCAAATCACATGACCTATTTGTCACAATGTTTTAATCACTGAAGCATAAAGTCTACTTTCCTGAATTTTATATGTTATTATTCTATGCTTTCATAGGTTGAGATGGGAATGAAAAACCATGAGATTGTTCCAGTCAGTCTCCTCTCTGCCATTGCCAGCCTCAAACATGGCGGCTGCAACAAGATCCTCCGAGAATTGGTCAAACATAAACTTGTTGTCTACGAACGCTGCAAGAGTAATTTTGACTCTTCTTTCTGTCTCATTATGTCCGTGTTTGTTAATAGAAATGCATGTTTTGTCCTAATGCCTTGTGTTTTATTTTAGCTGTGCAGGGCTATAGGTTGAACTTTGGAGGATATGACTACCTAGCCCTAAAGACCTTGTCTGCCAGGGATGTTATCGCTTCAGTTGGAAACCAAATGGGTGTAGGGAAAGAGTCAGGTATAGATGAGACAAATTCTACCAACTAAATTCTCCTGTGCCAGTATGATCATAGATCATTTGGCATTTTTATCTATCTTTTTCCCATTTCTTTAGATATTTATATTGTGGCAAATTCAGAGGGGGAACAGTACGCTCTCAAACTGCACAGATTGGGTCGCACCTCTTTCCGTAACCTGAAGAATAAGAGAGATTACCACAAACACAGAAAGAACATGTCCTGGCTCTACCTTTCTCGCCTCTCTGCAATGAAAGAGTTTGCCTACATGAAGGTATAATCCATATTTTCAATCTAAAGGTGAAAACGGCTACTCGTTACTGTGCAGTAGAAGAGATTGCGAATGCGGTGAATCGTTTTTCCGCAGGCACTTTATGACCGCGGCTTCCCTGTTCCTAAGCCGGTGGACTACAACAGACACGCAGTAGTAATGGAGCTCATAAATGGACATCCACTGTATGGAAATATGTCATATCATTTTCTTTCATCAGGTGTTTTCTCATGCCACATTTTCTCATAAATTATATTCATCCTACTATCAGGTGTCAGGTGCACGAACTGCAAGATCCACCCGGCCTCTACAGCGAGTTTATGGATCTCATCGTCAAACTGGCCAACTACGGCCTGATTCATGGAGACTTTAACGAATTCAACCTGATGCTTGACGATCAGGATCACATAACAATGATCGATTTCCCTCAGATGGTATCCACTTCCCATGCTAATGCTGAATGGTAGGCTCCGCTGCCTACAAGCGTCGCAATGTGAATGAAACATATCAAATGAGTCCAAAAATGCAAATCCATCTTCTTCTTTTTTTTGCTTCTTAGGTATTTTGATCGAGATGTAAAATGCATAAGAGATTTCTTTGCAAGACGATTTGGTTACGAGAGTGAGCTCTTTCCAACCTTCAAAGATATCAGGTAACACCTGTCTGGTTGTATACAATGGCGTACTTAAATATAGCAACAACAACAAATATTTAAATCTGTGTCTTGACTTTTCCCCATGAAAACCTGTAGAAGTTTCAATGTGTGATTTAGATGTTAAAGAGCTATTTTAGTTTGAGTTTCTAATTTGGCCTAGGATCTTGTTAAGGAGTGTTCTTTTTTTTTCTTTTTTAAAAACATTTGTTCTTTCTTACAGACGTTCACATTCTCTGGATATTGAGGTCTCAGCAAGTGGCTTCACCAAAGAGCTGGAGGAAGAGGCCGTCGTGTTATATCCAGCTGGACCTGAAGGAGAGCAGGATGACGAGGAAGAAGACAGCGACATAGAGGACACCGTCGAGGATGTCGAAACGGAAGAGCAAAGTCTGGATGTGGCGGAATACGATAATGCAATTCTGGAATTGGAAGGCCTGAAGGTCAGCGAGACAAATGGTGCCAAAGTGGAGGAGAGTGAAAAATCTGAAGGGGATGAAATCAATTCTGATCCAAGAACCCTGGACAAGACAGTGAATGACTTGGAAGAAGAGTTGGCAGATAATTTCCCAGAACTCTCAGACCTTTCCGCATTGAACAAAGAGTTCCAACCTTTCAGGTATTGGCGATAGCATAGTGTAGTTTTTTGTGACAGTCCTTTCAAACATTCTAGCCTTTTCTGATCCCTGTATTTTAACAACCTACATTTTCTGTGTGACTATTTAAAATACTCATTCCAAACTATAACGACTGCAAGATGACTCAAAACTCAATCATTTCATGTTTTTCAGGGACTCTGACAGCCTTCTACAGATGGCAGAGCACAGGAGGAGGAGGGTGGACAGCGAGGCTACGGTGGGCAGTGTAGGAAGCTGCTCAACCATCCCACCCGTAAGAAAAAAGCTGACGTCTAGACAATGCCAAATTGCTCTTTTAGAAAGCTGTGGCTGGGGTCTGTCAGGTTGTGTTGCAACTAAGTAAAACAATGTTTTGTGATGCAGGAGTTGGTCCGTCAGAAAGTGCGGAGACAGCTCACCAAACAACAGAAGTCGGCACAGAGGAGACGTCTGCAGAAAGGAGAAGCCAGCTTGGTCACCCAATCCAGACGGGAAAATCAAAGCAACATTAAGTCCAGTTTGGAGACCGCCACCTTCTGGGGATGAATGCTTATCTGATACTACTCTTGTTTTCAGTGGGTAAACTCGATCACACCTGCAAAACTATTTGGGCGTTAACATCCCATTTTGTCTACTTAAAATGGAAATTCCTCGTTGTGGTCAACTGTCACCATGCAATGCAATGGTACATTAATGAGGCTGTCTCTTTAACTATGCTGCCATTTAAGCAATGCTCAATGTGTATTATTTGCCTTTTGTAACAACTCAAATTGACGACAAATGTGTTAAGGTCAAATGGGAAACCTAAAAAAGAAATCTAACATTATATGTAATGTTTATTCATATTTGGAGTTCAATTTGACTGGCAGATGAACAGTTTTGAGTGTTAAGCGCAAATGATGAAAACTTATACATGCACACAGAGTGATAAACAAAATACATTGGTTAATAAGTAAGAAAAATAAATGAACATCATTTCAATGAAGGGAATGGCCTCTGAATTCAATCAATACTTAGTTGTAAAGTTTATCTAGTTGTGGAAAGTGTCACTTCTCAGAATTTGGTCCGATTTGTTGGCGGTATTGAGAAAGCAAGTGAATTCCAACTTGAACAAAGGCTATTCATTTCCAAGAGGATGAATGGAGCTCAGACCCTGAGCTCACTGGGCTGAAAAAGTTGTGGGTCAGGTTTTTGGGCACCCCCTTCCCACGCGTTATTCTAAATGAATTCACAGTTTTATTTGTAATAGAGCATGTTGAAACTTTGAACACCTTTACGTCGAGCTCATACCAAGAAGTTCTTGAGTAGGCAAGTGTACAATTACTATATGCAGCTTTAAAAGTGACTGGTCAGGGATTAGCCAGCTGCACAGCTTGATGGGAGGGGCTCAGCATTCCTGGGCTGCACCTCTGCGTATAAGAAAGTGAGGGGCCCTCGAAGCTAATTGGCAGCGAGAGTGACAAAGGTGGTCTGCTTCAAACAAAAAAACATACTGAGACTGGGTGGACCCGAGGGAAGGGGAGGGGGAGAAACTGAAATGAGTTTTTGGAAGGGGGGATTTTGAGTTATTTCCCTGTAATGTTCATTTCGGAAAAGAGATGGCAGTGAAACCTTGGGGCAGGTGAAGGAGACAAGTGGACTGTGAATTTATAGGAATTTGTCAACGAGAATGAATAAAGTGGAAAATGAGGACACACTCATGTCCTACTTGTCCCGGAGCGACATTGACCTCAGCCCTAAAAAATGTGAGTAAACTTTCTATTCACACTTCTACTCCCCCATGAAGGTAAATGTACTACTATTTAAATTGTATATTGAATTTATTGATTTGAATATCCACCTTGGTTGTGTTCATGTGTCTATCATGTCCTCACCATGTGTTTACAGTTAATGTTGTGGCCATGCTCCATAACTTTTGGGAGCAGAAACAGTCGGGTCAAATGGATGGCTCCTCCGTCGGATCAAATGGTTGTGTCGGGAATAAAGTGGTCCAAATGGAAACCCTGCTTCTGTACGAGTCTGACGCTTCCACGGGTCCGCCGTTTGTCTGTTATGTCACGCTGCCAGGAGGAAGTTGCTTTGGAAACTATAAGGTGTGTCGTTTCCATTTGTTTATTTACCCAGGACATTTTTTCTAATGACATAGTGATCTTAAAATAGGGCGGCTGTGCATAAATATTGTCAAGACAAACAGGTAAATAAGCAACAACCCTCTCAGATTTATTGTCATTTGCCCGATGACATGCTCAGTAAATTATTTTGATGAAACAAAACATTTAGTGCCTTACATTAAGGAGGATTCATTTCTAGCCCTTTTGAGGGTGGCTTACAGTTCATATTTTTTAACAGGATCTCGTGGTCTTTTTCAGAAGTGTCTTGTGACTCCAGTGAACTCCAATCTGTAAAACTGACTGCTTCTCTTTAATGATTTGAACTTTTCTCCCCCGATAATCTGCAGTGAAGAGTTCAAGTGTTCATGTTGAAATCAAGAGAAATAACTTTGAATTTTTCACCATCTTCCTAGCTGTGCAACACTCAAGCAGAGGCACGTCGAGATGCTGCCCGAGTGGCTCTGATGAACTCACTTGTCAACGAGCTCCCTTGTCGACGTATCTGCCCTCAGTTCATCTCTCACAGTCTGCAGCAAGCTACCTTAGAGAGTGATGTGAGTTTCAACACGTCCAATCTGACCAATGCAGTGGGCCAAAAGGAGGACAAGTAGTCGATTCAAATCATAATATTTTATTGACTTTGTCTATGGCCAGGTTTCTCTTGAAGATGCACATGATTCAAGCACACATATAGGAACATACAGTCTGCTTCTGCACTCTTACATGGGAAGGACCATGCTGGAGTTCCAGGTAAAAAAAATGACCCTGGACAGATGGTATTTATTCTATCTAGAATCTCTTGAGAGCTTTTGTACATTTCTGTAAGGCTCTATCATACCTGCATATAATTAATTTTGTTGTCTCACATAACTACAGGAGATGATGACAGTTTTTCAATTGTTGCACTGGAATGGAACACTAAAAATTCTGAGAGAAAGGCAATGTTCTCGCCAGGTAATGTATGCACGGTGTGTGTACCAAGAGAATCTTTTATTTCCTGCAAAGTGAAATCTCAGCTGTAAAGCCCTTTTCTCCCCATACAGAGCGTGATTACCTATTACACCAAGCGTGGTCTCGACGAGTACTTGCGCAGCAGCATGGCTCTGGACTGGCTCGGACGGGAGCAGAGATCAGCGGGTCAACTCAGGGAGGAGCTGCAAGTGGCGCAAAGACAGCTGCTGTTGGCTCGCCATCGAGGAATGGAACTGCGCTTTTACAAGGAGAAGACAAGCATCCTTACTTTGGCTCTCAGTCAAGCTTATATTCACCACACGCTTGATTTTCAAAGCCAGGCATCTGATAGCAAAGAACAACTACCCTTGCAGGATAAGGAAGCTTCAGTAAGATCTTCATGTAGTCCATCACCAACCCTCCATGAGCACACAAATTTGGCAGTTTGTGGAAATTGTGGAAGCCAGTTTACTTCAGATTGTCTCTCAACTTGTTCATTTTGCACACAATTGTACTCACAAAAGGAGAATGTATTTCTGGATACATGAAATGTAAATATTTCAGTGCTCCACGCATATACAATATAGTGGGTCAAGACACAGTTTTGTCATAATGGATTAATTCAATTGTATAATATTTATTTAACACAAGAGTAGTTATTTGCAAGCCTATTTTATTCACGGCAAGAATAACATTATTTTAGTATGCCAACTATTGTGTACATGTCTAACTTAATAGTCCCAAAAGTAACATTTAAATGTGTTTTGTGGCAGACCTGGTGTTCACTTTATGCTTGAATGTTGTTTTTAATATAAATAACATAATAACCTCGTATTTTCACAGTTCAGGGTAAATGATTGGAGTTTTGATTTGGAGGTGACGAGGCATTACTTGTAGGATGGCTTCATGTTTATATAATTGAAAAGGGAAAATAAATATAGTCTTTCAGTCACTTTTAATAGAATTGTTGTTGATGTATGTGTTTGATTTTTCATTTGACATTTTGATAAGTAGAAAAAATTATTGTGATGCGTACTTGATTGTTTTATTTTTGGTTCAGTACATAAATTCTGAAAGTAAACGTCATATATTAATAGATAGGCGGGATCAGGTTTCGGGTTAATGGTTGCATTTCAGGGGTTATGAATCAGAGTTTCAAACTGGTTTTCGTAAGGTTTCGTTTCAATAGATTCATTCCACATAGGGACGAATTCAGTTATTTAATAGTCACATTTGAGATTATTAAGGCCTCCTGATAGTCAATTAAATTCTCCATATGAAGTATTTGAATGATTATTAAACATAAATACACGTGTTAAAAAACTAGTAGCCTCGTATCAAGTATGCAAATTATTTCTTAATACGGTACAGTGGTTTCATTTCCTTTGACGTTTTGATTTAATCATTTAACAGCAACGAATGAATAATAAACACGTCGTATGGCTGTTTTGTTTTGGTTTGACAAAGTTTGTTCTTTCTCGACTTCCGTAGAAAGGTGGAGTTAACACGTGACTCTGGATTGTTAAAAAACAGTTCCTGGGACAAACAAAACAGTGACAAGTGAACCGAAAATGAGACAAGCGCTCCCCGTCATTTGCCTATATTAGCTGTTTTATTCTTTTTACGACAGGAAAAAACGAAGCAAAGAAGATCAAGCGGCTGGTAGAGGAAATAAAATGGAGGTAGACCGAGTAAACAAGACGATACCCGATAGCATTTGAGCCTTGATTCCGTCATAAATATTTTTCCTTCTACGAACCTCTTTTCTTTTGGGAGTATTAATTGTTCTATCATTATGAAGTAAACGCGATCGCTTCCTAATTGTGGCCGAAAAACTCCTCAAAATTATTGTGTTGACAAGCCCTGTTTATCTTGTCAACACAGCCTTCCACTTGCTGCTTATCAAAGAAAAAACGTGGTCAGACAGATGCTTTTGATGTCGATTTTCTGCACAAATATTGCAGCAAAGACTAGTACTGTCCTAAAATTGTTTAAGGAGAAATTTGCGATGTGAGAGACGGGTTTAAACATGGAGGCAGTACGACCTAAGAAGACCAAGGCGAAAGTCAGTACAAAGGTGACGTTTAATTTGATTTTTTTTATTCACGTTGAAGGGTTTTTGTGGGTTAAACCTTGAAAATTGGTTATAGAGTTTTACTTCTGCTTCATACTTGCTCAGACCAATTATCTACTTATTTGTTGTGAGCAGATCAGGAAGCAGAAAACAACGCAAGCCAAGGAAAATGCCTCTTCATCCGTGTGTGATGATGCTTCCACCTCTGAATTTGCAAGCATCCCTCTATCCGCTCCACTCCAGGAACCACAGCAGGAAAGACTTGAGCCCATTCTTATGCCTGAGACCAAATCCAAGGCATTAGATCTTCCCGCAGAGACGTCCCTGTCTCACGCTGCATCAAATGAGACTTTACGATCAGTTCTCGATTTGTCACAGACATCACGAGCCACAGTGCAGCAGGAGAAAGAAATTGATTTAAAGTCCGAGCTTAAGGCCACATCACATGCGTCACGTGTTTCGACGCATTTAGACATTAAAAGTGTCCCCAGTGCGCCTCCTCTTTATCCATCTGTCCCGACACTGGAGGAGGGATCCTGGATAGACCTTCACAGTGCAGCAGTGAAAAATTCCGTGAAAGGACCTGCCGTTTTAGCACTTGCCGAGCAGGAATGTTCTCCACTTAGTTTGCAGCCTCTGGAGTCTGTGGTTGAACTTTCCAAGACAAAACTCTACCCTGAATTACCAAGAGCCACAGCAGAAGTTCAGGTACATTTTTTTGTACAGTATATATATAATATTGCTTGATATGTCTGTGTGTGTTCTTTTTTCCCGATTTTAAGTACTTTTTAGTACGAGCTCTGCGAGCTAGAGCATTAATCAAGAGGGGATTTTCACTCGTTCCCTCCCGCTCGCAGGGAAAAATTATCAGGCGAAAAGTAAATCCCTGATGACCTTTGGCCTTTACAACAGCTTCTAAAACACTGACTTTATCAATGTCAAACAGTGTTCCTCATCGATCTTGCTCCAACTTTCTCTGAATGCTTTGGCCATATCAGCTTTACATGTTTGAGCCTTGTCATGGGCTATTTTCTTCAAATTCCACCACAAACAAGTCCTGACATTGACCTTAAGTGTGCGTTTTGGCATTTTTTCCCCCAATAACCAGATACATTATCATCTTGAAGAATGATTTCATTATCTCAAAATGTCCTTACAACTCATGGGTTAAGAAATGTGTCCAAAAAGGATACATTTTACAGTTTGGAGTTGAGTTGATGCTATAATTTGTTTTCCTGCAATGTATTGACTCTAAATTTGGTCTGAAAAAAGTAACTGTCAACTTGTTTTTCCTGAAACAAGAAAGTTGAAATGACTTTATGACTAGTTATGGATCATGTCATTTTTTTCTTCTTTAAACTCATTTCATTTTTTTCTTCTTTAAACTCATTTCATTTTTGTTCTTTTGCAGCCATTCTCTTTGGAGCAGCTGAGTGTTTGGGAGCCTGGTGGAGGCTTACGAACTTGGCTAGAAGGCGTGGAAGCATGCACAGCTCAGTTCTGTGCGCTGGCTCGACACGAGATTCACGAATTGGCCGAACTTCTGCAGAACTACTGGCGGTGTCGCAGACAGCTGACCCAATCACACACGCAATTGCACACGCAGTCGTCCGACTGTAAAAGCACTCAGAATCGTCTATGGAGCTTCAGAGATGAACAGTTGACACTTCAGGTTCAGTGTCTCCAAAACCTTGCTGAGCACAAATATGCAGTAAATGAATTGATATAATAGAATTCACTGATATTTTTAATGTTTTTTCTTTCCTCTTTAGGGATTGTGCGCAGATCAGTCGAAAGTGTGTGGCTACCACCGTTTCCAGCAAGCAGAATTCAGTCAAAGTGTGCTGGCTGAGTTGAGCAAACTTTTTGAAATTCGCAGTGAACTTTTACATCAGAAGGTGGCACTGCATGCTTATACTGCTCTGCTGTCACGTGTCCAGGTGGAATCCTTCTTGTACCGCTTATTAAAAGGTGATATGCGCATACACTGCTCCAAAGTATTGCCCATAAATCAGCCACAATTCACTTGTATTCAACTGAAACTACAAAATATTCATTCACTTGTAATGTTTAAGAACTGTTTCTTTTCAAATATTTAGGAACAATTTCCATGGGTAATACCAATAGATTACCATTTCATTTTTTTTCCAAGCCAAGTACTTTGATTATAGGGTAGTGGATTTTCAGCTTATCCCCTCAAGGGTCAGACTTTGTGTAAAATGGCTGTATATTCTATATTGAACATTGAAGCATACCACACACATGCAGGAAAGCAAGAATAGTTGTCAGGTCAGCAGGGTTTGCAAACAGTGAACGTATCCAGCTGAATGAACTCTTTTGTTGTTTGTCTATGTATTTCTTTCAACAGAGTGTTCTCCTAGCCAAACACGGCCCTGTTCCTTTCAACCATTGAAAGATGCCATCAGCATTCTTTTTAGTTTCATGCGAAAAGTCCTTGATGATACACAATTTCAAGCAGATATCCATCACTGGTTGGAAATACTGGTAATTGTGTACATTAGTGCAGTGTGTTTTGCTCCTCCGCTGCTTATTTATCATGATTTTGTCTCTGCAGGTGGCAGAGCTACTCCATGTGGGAGGGTCAGGAGAGCATCTGTTCTTGTTGTGTCATTTGCTGTGCTGTCCTGCTGGGGTGGGCAAGTGGGCCGCCCCTTTCCTTCAGGTAGGTTCATAAAATATTCTTGTGTCCGTTACTATTACATATATATGATATGTCCCAATTGTCCACTTTTGCATTGGAAATTGCATTGCAAAGACGCCTGGGGGGAAGAAAAAACAAATCCCTTGTTTTTGCAATTTAGTTGTGCAACACAAAATGTAAATTACGTTCAAATATTTTCTTTTCCATAACTAAAAAGTAAAATTAGTCATCCAATTTGATCCATCGGGCCATTTTGGTTGTGATTTACTTGACCTTTTTAGTTGTCACTCGATATTTTATTTGTCCTAAGGTATGAATCAATCATTCACTATAATTGACAATTATGGATATCAAATCCTGCACTGAAACATTTGCAAAATGTTATTATGATGTTTTCAGATCGAAGTGAGCGGGAACGTCTGTGGAGTCCAGGACTTTATGCAAGCATTGGCAATTCTTATGTCACCTGCTCGGTGGGTTAAAAAAAAAGGCGTTCACTGCCCAAGAACACTATCAGAATCAGTTATATATTTATTAAGTAATCTTTCCTATCAAATTAAGTTAACTAATTGTATTGGTTAGTTACATTTCAATGGGAGCAGCACCACTCTTAATGTTATTTTCATTGAATTCCTTCATTTTTCCAATGTGAATAAAATCAAATAACTGGTTAGGTCTGCATTTCTATTCTGACTTTAGACATCGTGCAGAGTTTTTGACCCATATGAAACCATGTGAGAGCCTAAATTCGGCTTCGTCTGGACCTGAGTCTGGCAACTGGACTCTTGTGGATGAAGGAGGAGAGGAGGTACAAAGGATTTTGGATCACAATAAAGCAATGATTATTTTTCATTGTCATTGACAGCGATATATGACCAATCAATTTTGAGGAGGATGGTAGCTGTTTTTATCGTAATTGATCACTTATCATCTCTCCTTGGTGAAATCGATTGGACATCTATCACAGTCAGCGAGTGACAGCTGTTGAGTTAAAAATCAAACAATGTAGAAACTTGACAAGCGTGACATTTTGCAAAGGAACACCCGTCTAGAACATTCAATGTCTTCTATAATCCTGATAATGTTTGATAGATGAATGATTTGTAGTTTGTGTGGGGAAAAAGGTCAAATGACAGCGTGTTAAAGTTGTTCACACAATCAAAACAAAACTAAATGTTCTTGTCTTTGTTGCTGTCAACTGACTCACACTTAGAGCTGTTAAAAAAGAGCTAAAGTGCATGTAATTATTGGTCTTTTGACTGAATACCAGATTTAATTAAACATGCTGTCCTCTTTTTTAGGATGAGGATCCAGAGAGCAGTTGGTTGCTGCTTTGTGAGGATGACCTTGTCTCCTTTATGTCCCAGTTCCCATTCCAGCAACTCTATTCACACATGCTGGGGATGAGCAAGCACGGTAAATGTCTACATCTTTACTTTTGTTTTGTAAAGCTATAATTAAGAGAGCAGTCTTTACAAAAAGTCCACCACAGTGATGCACAACTACAGCACTGAAACCCCTGAAATGATTATTTTGAAAAAATCAATACATAAAGGGGATTTTTTTCCCCCTGAAGGAACTAACTCAACAATTGGTTTGCAGGTGTCTATGAGTCTCACGGGTACTCAAGTCAGAAGATGATGCGTGTCTTTGCCTTTGCTTCTTCGCTCATTGAAATTCTCGCCCTTGGCCTACAAACCTATAACAGGGCTCGATACAGACAACTAGTGAAACGAATAGGACACATTATACGGTTAGTGGGTCTTTTGGAGTGTGCACGTTTGAAAAAGGCATGGTGGTTTGGTCACATCCATAAAAATGCTGTCAGGCGATGTTATTACGTCATTTATCTGGATCTCTCTTGCAGGATGACGCTGTGTTATGTCAGTGATCATTGGGCACAATATGTTAGCGGGACTGGTACTAGTGGATCTAACACACACGTCCACTCTTTACCTTTGGAAAAGCTGCAGGTGGAATATGATCATCTATTCCTCAGGACTGTTCTGCATGTTCTCAGAAGCAAAAGGTTTGATACTACAGTGTTTTGTTTAGGATTTTACAGTATCATACATACAAAACTATGGTGTAAACTGGCTAGTGTACCCTGATGGTAATGTTATATTTTCAAAGTGTGGAATCCATAACATGATTTAAAGTTCAAAAGGTCAATTTTGCACATCAACTCCCTTTGATAAAATAAAAACATTGTTTTTTTAATACTCATCCATTTCTTTTACAGGTTGGGAATTTGGTTATTTATGTCTGAAATGCCCTATGGGACTCTATC
The DNA here is from genome assembly GCF_051989625.1 of Stigmatopora argus. NCBI lineage: Eukaryota > Metazoa > Chordata > Actinopteri > Syngnathiformes > Syngnathidae > Stigmatopora > Stigmatopora argus. Next base: position 9,649,758 of record NC_135391.1, on the reverse strand, counting down.
CAGCTACATGCTATGGAGGATCCTTTATGTGATGCAGTGTGTCGTCACTGAAGGATTGGAAACTCTTTGTGCTTGTGATGACACCGAAGCCTGCATTCTAGCTTTAAGAGGTAATTAAAATTTTGACAGTGGATTCTATGACTGCAGCTCGCCTGGTTTCAATTCATACAAAGCATGAGTCGGAGACCTTTAAACTTGGTGATCATGTGCAGACCATTTTTTTCTGCAGAACCCGAACATCAAGAGAGGTTTGAGTTGTGGTTGTGTGAGGTTAACAGCTCTGACGGCATCTCCCTCCTCACTGCACTTGCACACATGGCCACACCAGCCCAGTACTCGGATCCAGCTTTCGTCACAACCATCACTCTGCTGATTTACCAGGTATGACAAATGTGCAAAGGAAGAATGAGGTTTCTGTTCAATCCATCGAGACGTAAAACAAGGGCTGCAGTAGCATTTATGCCTCGTCAGGGATAATAACGCCATGTTTTTGTGTTATTAAGAAAAGTCATTTTTATTGTTGTTCAGGATTTAGTGGTGAAGAGCTGCGCTGTTCTGTTTCATCCTTAACGTCTTCAGAAAAAAAATCCAATGCCTTTGTTTTTGCGATAAAAGACGGTTTGGTATCACTTTATTTTGCCTGCAGGTGTCTTATGTCAGCGTATCCACTAGAGAAATTTACTCTAAGGTTGGAAGAGAGTTGTTGGCTACCATAGCATCAGCACATCCCTTTATTATCTCTGTGCTGCTGGGGAGGCTGAGTGAAACCATCCAAACCGTCGGCATGGTTGGTTCTATTGGTTTAAGTTTCACTAGAAGAATATACTGGAGGTATTTTAATGCTTTCTCTTTGATAGGTGGCACTGTACTTGTGTAAAGAGCTTCCCCTGAGCTTGTGGCATCCTCAACCAGAGGAGATATGCGTGATTGGGGCGTGGTTGCTGCAGCATCCTCTGTCCGCTGTGGAGAATCGACTGGCTTGCGTTATATTGGAGGGTCTCAACTGGGGATACTCCCAGGTAGTTTTAAATGGTTTCCCACTTGTCCCATTTTCACTTTGGTCTGAAATGACAAAGCCTGTTTGGGTTGTCAGGATGGTTCCTTGGCCTTGTCGTCATCGCTTCACAGTAAAGTGGCTCTGCTGGTGGCTGAGGCGTATCAAAAATACCTGACTGATAAACCCTATAGTGGTCTCATATCAGAAGGAATTAAACAGGTAACATATTTTAAGACATCCGTCGCTCTCGACTTTTTCAAATGTTTCCCGAGAACGTCTCTTTTTCTTCAGGTGTCGTATCTTGCGAGCGTCCTTCGCTTAGGCGTCTCCCCTGAGGCATCTTTCAGTCAATGGGCGTGGCAGCTCTTACTCAGGCTAAAGCTCCATGCCAATGCACAGCACCCAAAAGGGGGTTGGTCTCCTCCTGCTTTGGGGTCCGTCCCACTTGTAGAACTCACACACTCGCCCAGCATGCACTCTGTTGTCCGGGCTGTAAAAGCAGGAATCCCTATTGGAGCATACCTGTCGATTGCTATGACAACAGTAGGGCATAGGTATGGGTTACTTCCTTTGCAATGATTTTTATTTCCCTTCCCAACTTAAAGAATGAGGAAAATCTGTGTCATTTATTTTTCATTAGCCTGGAGCACTTTTGTACCGATGGAGTCGGCCTGTTAAGGAGTCTGATTCAGTCTCGCCACCTGCGCGCTGCTGTCCATCTTTTGGATAACATCCTTCCCCAAATCTACCCACTTAGTTTCTACCTTCTCAGCAACGCTCAGTAAATATCACTTTTGCAAACAAACTTTCAATGCTTTCGTTATTCAGTAGCTACCTCACCAACACTTAACTTTTTGCGTCTGTTTTTCCCCCTTTTTTGTCAGGTTCCTAAGTTGCATTCAGCTATTCTTGCAGTACGACAGTGTGTGTCCACAGGGTGTGACACAGCAAGTCACACACCGGGTAGCTCCTCTCCTCACTGGAGCAATCTATGGAGACAATGTCCGACTGCTGAACAGTGTTATTCAGGTAACCTATTTACAATAGCTAGGGCACTTATTTTACAAATGGTTATTTTTCTATGCAACTTAATCAATATCGTGAGTCATTTTTTTATGTCGAAACATTATTTTACTCCTTATAAAGTCTGAGAAATTCGATGTGTTTAAAAACTTTGAGCAACTATCTTTCACTTGCATATTCGTCCTAAATGTTGCCCTTTTATATTGCAACCTAATAGATAACCTTAACTATGCACCAGCTACACAAATTATGCATAAATTCAGGCTATCATTGCATTCTTGGAATAAGAATTAAACAATTATTCCTCAAGCCCAATTGATGTAAAGGAGCTGCCGGAATTATGATGCTCACCGAAATTACTCCGATTTGTTCAAACTATTATGTATAATGAAATTGCGATATATACAGTCTTTCCACCCTTTGATTTAGAAATGCATGAATATTTGTCTTCCCTCCAGAGCCATGTGGTTGAGAGTTCACAGCCCAGTCGTGTGGGTGCCGCAGCCGTGCTGGAGTTTTGGATGGGGATTTTGACCCAGCAGAATCTATGGTACCGGGACAAAACAGTGTTGTTCCTCATTGATCAAATCTGCTTTGCAGCATTCACACATCATCAGGAGGATTGCCTGCTGAAGCTCCTTCACCAACAGCATAAGGTATTTTGATCAGGCATCCGTGGTTGTCTCAAGTCCACGTCTGATCCAACTGAGAAAGTTAGTAATGTCGTGGTTTGAATACCTAATGCAGAATGCTTTGGGTTACCATGGAGATCGAGGTCTGCTCTCCTCTCTGGTAGGCTGGATTGCTGGAAATGCAACACCGTCTTTCATAGAGGGCCAGTCACTGAGTGGAGAAGTAGGAGTCTCTAATCCCTAACAATTTGCATAAATAAGTATATGATCTCACTGGATTAGTGTTTCTTTGTTGCTAGGTTTGGTTTGCCTGGCTGGTACTTAACATGGAGGGCACATTTGAGGAAGACTCTCAGCTCAGAAGATGTGTTGAAAATGAGCTCCTATCAGAGCCTAGTATCTCACCAGAACAAGCCTTAAAGGTACATATGGGGAATTATGTATTCAAAATAGATGGATGACCTTTAACTAATTTGCCGTATGTCTGAGGCAGAGAGCTCAACAGAGGCTGAAGTTGCCAGTCACCCCGTCTTTGCAGCGACTACAAGTTTACCGTTGGGCCTGGCAGGCATTAGCCACGCCCCCTGACCATCCTCTCTTACCACTAGTTTGGCAAAAGTTCCTGCAGCTGTTCCTCAGGCAGCCCGGTCCCGATTATGGGTATGACGCTTAAGTCTTCCTATCTGATGAAACTATACAGTACAATAGAGCTAAGATGTGACTGTTATTTCAAAAGCATCTCCCAGCATATTATTTTGCCTATATATTTGCACATAATGGCAACAATGAGGACAACTTCAGATTTTCAAGTCCAGGTGATCTTACCAAAATGCATTTTGCTTGGGCTAGTCTGGCTGCCGGTGGATGCATTGGCCGAAGATTCTTCCAGACTTCCTCTCAAGCCACTTTGTTGCAAGACTTGAGGCAGAGGTTACAAACCATATCGGATTTCCACCATGCTGCCAGCCAGGCCTTAAGGGTGCCACCAACAGACACGGTCTCAGCAGACAACCCTAGCGACCGGTGGCTCGGTAGCCCCTGCCGCTCCTACCTCACCTCTCCTCAGCTACACATAGAGTTGGTCAGGTAGGTCTTCTGCTGTGCTTTGAGCAGTTAACAATATTTTCAACCAAAAATCTTTCACCTTTTGCAGGTTGTTTGGCGTTTTTGCCCTGTGGTTGGAAGATGAAACTCTGCAGAAGCAGGAAGTTTACCTTCCTAGTCTTCCTCCTGAATATGAACCACACAGACTTGCACAGGTTATGCAACAGCAACAGGTCTGTCTGTGTGTCCGCCATTTCTTTAACCCTTTCAGTGGACATTTTTTTTCAAAAGTTGAAACTTAAGACCTTTTTACCTTTGTATAAAGCTATTGACTATTCTCAATCTTGAACATATTTATATTAAAAATATTCTTATAATATAAATATGTAATATTATAGTATTTTCTCCTAATTATAAATATATAGTACTCATAAACTAATACAAACTCAATGTAATAGAATCAATAATGTTTACAGCCCCAAGTAGTACTGCAATTTATTTTTCACATTATTTATTTAATCATTCAAACTGGGAAGACTCACCGTGAGTGCTAATGTTCCAGTGCCATTGACGGTGCGAGACGCCCAATCTCTTTTGAACTGGAAGGGCGAACTAACGAATGTTCAATGGCAATTTAACTAATAAGTTCAATGATTGCCCAGTAAGGGTTTTAAAAAGCTTGAATTGGATATAAAAATATCTTATATGTAATCATTAATAGTTACATTGAATATTGATTGTTTGAATGCCTTTTATTGTCATTATACAAGTACAATGAGATTTAAAGCTTCACCAAAATGTGCACACATAAATAAGTAGTAATAAAAGGATTTATATGTATGTACTACAATAAATGTACATGTACCGCTTCTTATTTAAAAACCTAACACGATTTCTTCTAATCTTCAGGAACTGTGGCTGGAATATGTCGACCAGGAGCGTCTGCGACATGAAAAGAAGGAGGTCCTTTCACTGTGGGAGAAGGTGCAGAGTGAACCATCATTCCTCCAAACCGCCAACTCCAGCTTCACTGACTATAGCTTCAGCAATGGTATAAAAGAACCATACAAATCATTGCTTATGAGTTTATTGATAGAGAATCCCAGTCTGAGCATTTTTTTTACCTGCACTTAAAAAAATGTGATAGTTTTCATAGGAATTTAAGAAATATATATATATTTCAATTCACAATAGACTTCATTTATATGGAGATTGAGAAACCAAACGATATTGAAACAGGTCTTCAAATATAACAAATAAAGGTCTGTTTGCTTTGCAAATTAAAATAGCAAATTCTAAATTATCCATCTGTAAAAAATAATATCACCAACATGATTTATTTTATTTATTTGTCTCTTGGGCAGAAGATTTAACACCAATCAAAATGTGTAACGGCTGTGACTGTATTTTTCTGCAGCAAAGGACCGTATCCAGTCCAACTTGCAGAAGCATTCAGTGCCACTTCCTGCTCCAGACCTCCAACACTTCAAGACTCCAGTCGCTGAGGTTCCCAACCTTTGTCTGTCGGACTCCAAAGCTGCTGCCGAACTACTGCAGCGAGATCTCAGCATACTGCAGGACCAAGCAAGGTACCTTTAAACTATTATGAAGCACTTCTGCTTGTGTACACGATTATGTTCATGTGTTATGTTCACACATAAAACCCCAAAGGACTGCGGTTTCACGGGAAGCCCAGCAGGTGGCCATGGAACAGGAGCTTCTGGAAAATCTGCCTCTGCTTTACAAGAACCGACCGGAGCAAGTAACCCTGAGCCTAGAATGCAGAGGAAAAGGAGGGCAGCCATGCCAGGGCCCGGCTAATATCAGCGTCACAGTATGAGCGTTGCAGAAAAATTGACCAATTTATTAGCTTTGCTGTGAATTGTTCACCTGTGTGACCCTCTGTGATGTGTTCAGTGTGAGTGTGTCCAGAGACAGGAGGCAGTCCAGAATCAGATAACGTCGCTGTGCAGAGACATCAAAAACCTTCATACTGACGCTAAGGCTCCTCCTCCTCAAAGCTTGGCCCAAGCTGCTGTCCACACCGAGAATTTTATCACGTGATTATAACCGTCTGCTATCTACCGCATTTTCCGCATTATAAGCTGCAACTAAAAGACTTCAGCTTTCTCCATCTGATGTATAACACAACTCGAAACCACTACTACTATTACTACTACAACAGCTCCATCTAGTGACTGTATAACAAATCCCCTACTATTACTACAACCACTACTACTCTTGCGTCTTATAATCCTGAGCGCCTTATACATGAAAACAAATTGCAGTAGGCCATTCATTAAATGTGCACACTATTATACTCTGGTGCGCCTTATAGTGCGGAAAATGTGGTACTCTGAAATCACAAACCTTCAGCAAAAGTGATGTTTATTCAAAGTTTCAAATGTGTATTTTTGAATGTGTGCAGGGCTCTCGTGAACATGTACAAATCCCAGAAATCCCCATCGGTGCATCATGTTGGCGTAGCAGCCTTCTACCAGGTGGTGTCATTTGTGTGTGAAGACACATTACGACATCCACCAACACGCCAATACCTCTCCTCTTGTGTGGAGATACTGGGACAGGTACGCACGCGCATGCTGTTCTAGCTGTTTGATCACAAGACTCCACTCTTAAGAACAGCATATAGTAGAATGAGGACCTCTGCCCATGATTGTAACACAACTCACTGCGCTTTTGCCTCAAAGAGTTGAATTAAGATTCCTTCTTTAGTCACAATGAAATTAAAGTGAAAACAAAATAAATGAGTTCTTTGACCTTCCCCTGAATAATCTAAATATAAATAACATATTTTCTGAAGGTGTTCATCCAGGGTAATCCTGAAGAGTGTGGTCGTGTCCTGAAGACCATCTTGGAACAGAGACGTCTTTGCCCTCTTATAGCTCCTTTCTTCACGCCGAACGCAGCTCCTGGCCAGCTGGTCTTGCTCTACCAAGACGTAGTGGCGTCACTAGATCTTGATAGTGCAGACGTTATTTTCATGCTACTCACAAAGGTTGGACCAAATTGTGGAGGAATCTTCTGCACAATCAAAGCCACTCGGTTTCAATTCTCTCTCTGCATCGTTTTTCAGTTTGATTTGTTCAGCTGGCTGAACGAGGCCCATCCCGTATTTTCCGTAAGGACCCAGTTATTGGAACTCGTCCATGAGGGTCTCTGTGTATGCGGCCGAGATCCCGAACCGGACCTTCTCACCCCTTTTCACCTTATTACCAAACACTGGAGCTTGCTTTTACGCCACCATTTCCCTGACCACTACAGTGATTGCCTGCGTCTCCTTATGACCAGTAAGTGTATCTTTTTGCATGGTCATTAAAGCAGTCTTTGTAGCCTTCTTTGACTAGCTAAAAGTTCCTCTTATATTTGTCAGCAATCAATATGAATTGAATTAGTGTTGTGAAAAAAAATAAGCGGCAAAATATTTGATGGACAGATTTTTATTATCACCCGTGAATCATAAGAGGGAATTGCTTTCCATTTATTCCTATTTTCCTTTCATCTCCTGGCTAAGGAACAAAACACATAGTCATCTCTTTGAAGGACTGCCATCCACACATTTTTCACGTTTGCAAAATATTCAAGAAATGGAAAAGCGTGAATTAAATCTGAGTATTCTTTAAATGTTTACCAAGACAAATATTCATTGTGTCTCTAGTGCAAATGTTAGTGTTAATGCAAATTGAATCTGCCTCAATGTAGTATTCTCCATAATTACTGTCAGTCCAATTTGTGGTTCGCCTTTCATGTATAGAACAACTTTTCTCCTCCTTTCAAATCATCACAATGTGTAAGCACAATTCCCTGCTTATAGTAATGCAATAACACTTTGACCTTTGACTCATAACCAGAAGCGTTCTGAAACCAATTAATTTCATAACTAGAGGTACCACTGTATTTTCTGTTCCAATACTTTTGATCACCTGAAAAGTGGGTATTTTCCAATAAGTTTGTTTTTTTCTGGGTTGTTTCACACATATTGCCGTAAAACACACAAAATAAAATCTGGACTTCGAACCTTTTGCATTCATATTTTTATCTGAACCGAAAAAATGTATTCAGTGTTCAACAAAAACAAACAAATCTAACTTGTTCTTCCAGTACATTTGTAAAATAATACTCTTTTCAGTGTTATCCAACGGATATATATCTACATCAGAATCAATAGATAGATAACACCTCGTAGTTATTGCACTAAATCATTATTTTCTACAGGCTCATCAAATCAGCTATTAAGTCCGGAATGCTGGAAAGTGACAATGCGATCCCTCGGCTGCTCATCTTCCTCCCGCAGCAGCAAGAACAAATGCGAACAAGGGCAAAGCTCTGAGGTTTCTGCCCACGCAACAGCCTACTCAGGATCTCCCTATCGATCACCAATCACCCTTTCTCCTCAACAGGTGACATCCTAAATCACTCTATATTTTCACCGATGAAGGAAATTTCACCTTCAAAAAAATAGATGGAATATTTTTCAGTTTTCTTGATTTAATTCATAATGTTAGACATTTTTGAAATCCTCATCCAAAAGTGACTTCAAACCTGCCATTGTTATTGTTTTTTTTATATTGCTAATAGGTGGATGAAACCATAGATTGGCTCAGTGATTACTTCCTGCGCAATCGTCTCAGCAATCCTGACCTTCGTAGTTTTGGCCTCTACTCTGCCTGGTCTCCTTACATTAGTGAGATTATTACTTTCTGGGACTATTTGGTTCACTGTCTGAGCAGCGTGTCACTTAGCAGCTTTGCCAGAGATTCCGTGGGCAGCAAGAGAGTAATGCAAGGTAAATCGCGTAACATTTAACACTATGGTTTGTGCGCCTGCTCTTATGTTTTCATAACACAAGTCTGGAATTCTCACAGCTCTCCACGAACTGCACAATAAGATTGTGAAGTTATTCAAGCCGTGGATCTTTCCTCTTAACACTGAAGATGGGAGGTACGTTGGTCTTCTAGCAATGTTTTCACCAAGTTGTAATCAACCCTCTATAGGGCAAGTGACTATTTTTGGTTCCATATAAACTAACCAAGATAACTCAAGAATGAATAAAGGGATTATTATCAATCTTGCAGGATATGTTTGTAGTATGAAAGCAAAAATTTAGGTGAATTTTAGAAGAGGAAAGTGATGACATTTTAGGGTTTGAGGGCAAAGGTAGCGTGGCCTCTACCAAATATGGGGATGCTTTTAATTTGGGTGCTAAGGCAGGAGTCTGCTCTGAGTTAGAAATAAAATTCATAGCTAGTAAAATATCAAAACAAAATTACATGAAATAAAATACAAAGAACACCACAAAGAAATACACTGGTTAAAGGTTTTTTTTTTCAATTTTCATAGCATTGCCATTGACAACGGTATTAGTGGCAGCCAATGAATTTAATAATGGCTCTGTATAAAAGGTCTGGCTCCATTCAATGTATTATGATGAATGTTAAAGTGATCTGGTAATGTGTAGGTGGAAATCTATAGCTGTATCAACACTATTTTTGTTACAGTAATCTCAAGTGTTTCCCTTGGATGGAGACAGATGCGAGTGTTGCAGGATGTGTGGTCGCACTTTACGCTCAACACACGGACAAACTGCATCAGATATTCAAAGGTAGCGTCCAAACTATTGCTTTCCTGATGCTCCCTTTACAACATATACATTTGTTTTGCGCACATGCATTCCAGAGCGGCTTCTTCCGGGACAAAGAGGTGCACTTTGGTTTAGTCTGTTGCTGTACTGTGAAAATTGCACTTCTCCACGGACCCCAGAGTACCTGTTATACATGTACCACTCTCACCTGCGAAAGCTGCCATGGAGATACCTGCATCCGGACACGTTGCTCATGGAGCACCTCTTCAATGTGAGACCCCCAAACATCCGTTTCAAAACCATCAAAATATGAGACACTGATCACATTTACTTCATCTTTCAAGCAGACTCATGACTTTGCTGACTTTCTTACATTTTTTATCGTCTCGTTTGTCCATACAGGTGGAGAGAGGAAGTCCCAAAAGCTGCTTCCTGTTTATGGGAGAGATTTTATGTGAAGTGAACTGGGTCAGCGTCTTAAGTGACCACTTAATGCCACCTCCACAACAAGTAACATTTCAGTCCAATTTGAATCCTCAGAAGGATTCATACACCATGTTGGTGTATCTGTTATACATGCTGGTGTTTCTAGCAAAGGAGGAGCAGCTCCTCAGCCAACAGGTACCCTCTTAAATCTTTTGTAAAACTTTGTTGGAGTGTACAAAAGAAACGAAACATTTTCTTCCCCTTTTGTCCAGGACTCCCCACTTCTCAATCTGTTGACCCAATGCACATCTCTGCCTTGGCACCAATTAGATCTGTCATCCTACCAAGGAGTTCTGGCATATGTCAGTACCCACTACACTCCGTCTCTGCTGCTTAGCACGGATTCTGCAACTCACTTGTTGCTAACATCGCTACGTAGTGCTGCTGGACTTCATCCCCGCCCGTATGAAGCTGCTCACATGGTATAAATATCAAATTTTTATTAAATGCTATGTGTGTGTGTGTTTGTGTGTGTGTGTGTGTGTGTGTGTGTGTGTGTGTATATATAGGTGTGTGTGTATATATAGGTGTGTGTGTATATATAGGTGTGTGTATATATAGGTGTGTGTATATATAGGTGTGTGTATATATAGGTGTGTGTATATATAGGTATGTGTATATATAGGTATGTGTATATATAGGTATGTGTATATAGGTGTGTGTATATATAGGTATGTGTATATACGTATAGGTATGTGTATAGATAGGTATGTGTATAGATGGGTATGTGTATAGATGGGTATGTGTATATATACTAGGTATATGTATATTATATGTATGTATATATGTATGTATATGTATATATGTACCAACTACAAGTTACGTTTTGCATGCCAGGAGGGGACGCTTAAGGCGTCCGCCTACGTGTGCTGGGCCGTGCAGTGTTTGGTGGCTTTGGAACAAGCGGGCACCATCAGCATTAGCATTCTGGAGACGCAGCTGGAGGCCCTTTTGGAGAGCATTGTCACATTCAGCCCACCTGGTGAGGCGCTCTTCTCCCGCAAAAGTCTCCGTTGGCAAAGTGTCGGTTAACCGTTGCGTTTCCTCCACAGAAACGGGATTGGAGCAGAGGCACATGGCCTTCTGCAGCCTTTTCAGCGGCGCGCTGGCCGCGCTCAACAGCGTCGCCGTCTCTACGGGCGAGGCGCTCGCGCTTGGGGTCATTGCCTGGCTGGACAAGAAGGGGAAGGGCTTTCCCATTCTGCCTCTGCTCACTGCCTGCTCCCGCTGTCTGGCCTCGGTGAGCCACATGACTCGCATCATGGAGGCGTGCATCACGGCGCACTTTAAACACGGTAAAGCGAGCTCGCGCTTTCCGCTCATTGCTTTGAATCGCCAAGTCGATGTTCTGGTAGAGATGTTAGATCGCACCTTTCCTCGTCCAGCTGAAGAGGAGCTCGTTGGCTGGGGTCCCGTGTTAGCATCGCTGCAAGTGCCCGAGCTGACGGTGGAAGACTTCCTCTCCGAGAGCCTATCTGGGTGCAGCTTCCTCACGCTTTACGCCATCATCCTCCAACGCCTTAACTCTGAACACACAGGAGCCAATGAGAGGAGGACGCTGGCTCTAATCAACACGTGGACCCATCAGGTGTCCCCCAGGTTTGTGAGTTTGACTGGATAACAACGATTATGATCAATGGCAGCAGGAGGAAATTTTGGGGGGGAAAAACATTTTCAGGCTGCAGTATGACCCAATTTTGTATCATTCTACGAAATATGTCGTTGTGCGTCTCCAGCGGACCAGGCAACGAGGCTAAACTGTTTCTTTGGTGGCACAAAGCACTGAATCTGGCCGTGGAGCTGCTGCAGCCTCAAGCGAGTCTCAGTGAATTGTCAGGGGTGGTCTCCGGGCTATTGAGGTTGCAAAGTCGGCTCCTACAGCTGGGAGAAGAAAGACTCAATTCTGGACTACTCGGGGCCATTGGTCTCGGGAAGAAGTCCCCCATTTCGAACAAGTAAGCCAGATGTTTCCATCTCCTCTGTCTTTGGTCACATTGTGGTTCGGCTTTCCTACGGCGGGACGTGAAGTCTGCCAATTCGGGCTGGTGTGACAAATTAAATAATTGGCAACTGATTGCTGATCGAACTCTTTTTATAGTTTAGAGACATTATTGACCGAAAAATGGTCAAGCTAGAAATGGTCAAATTCCACTTCATTGTAATGGTGGTCTTATTTTTTGTTTTTTATTTTGAGTTTTTAAAAAAGGGAGTAAGTTAATTTTCCCTTTTTTGTTTTGGGGGAAATTGGAAAAATTTGTTTTAACTTAAATTAAAAACGACATATGGTTTTGTTTTGTTTTTCTTCACATTGTTTGTGTTAAGAACAAAATGTATGCATTTTTGGAGGTGACCAAATAGTAAATATTCCCTTTTCATTTTTAAATGGGGAAAAAAAATCTTGTGATTAGATAAAACAAAGATGAAGCATCATTTTTACCCCAAAAATATTTTTGCGAGAAACATGAAGTCGAAGCAAATCTTTAATTTCGCAGGCCACACCAAATTTTGTGGCAGGCCAAATCTGGGCAACGGACCCTCGGTTAACCACCTGTGAAATAAGCTTTCTAGAACTTTTCACATCATGATAATGCTCCTCAGGCATATTGCATTGTGTGTTTAGATTCCGGGTGGTGGTCCGCAGCCTGGCAACGTTTCTCTCCATACAAGTGGCATCAGAAAATGAGCTCCGACTCCAGCCCACTTCTGACTTACAAGCTTCTCCAAAAGCACAACAAGTAGGCATTTATGCCAAATTCCTTTACAAGTCTTCAATTGTCTCCTCAATGTTTTTTTTCCGCAGTTGTTGGGGCTGCTTGAAACCATGGCTAGCAATAAGCAGTACGCGGAATTGGAAGACTCGCTGAAAAAAGCCCTCCAGTTCATCCGCTATCCGGGCCACTGTCTGAAAGATGGACCTCGACTCCTGGCCCTGCTGACAAACCTGCTCTACCCTGACCTCAGATACCTTCAAGTAATACGTTGACCTTGATGGGATGAAAACTCGCTGCCTGAGAAACAGGTGGTACTAGTAAATGGCCTTTGTTGTCGCTGTCCGATCCCATTCTCGTCCCTTCTTGCACTTTCTTCATCTCATCTTCGAGGCTTTTTGTGCTTTCGATGACTCATCTGTTGATCATCACTGCCTATTTATTGAAGCAGAAACTCAATTCAAGATGCGGTACAGACAGTTCTACAGGAAATGTAACAAGAAAAGAGAAAAGGAGGAAGTTGGAGGACATACTGAACAAAAAGCTTGAGGAATATTGTGGAAATCATCCACAAAAGAGAGCCTATGTGCTTCTCACACAATCCATTGATGCCTTTGTGAGTTATTGAAGAAGCAGTATCCTTCTATTCATGTCCTACCATAAGTGCTTACTACCAAGGAATGTTAAAGGCCGCACTGAAAAGTACAAATATCGTGTAAGAGGAAAAAGTCAAAAATAGTAGCGTATGAGTGAAGTTATAATATTGTATACCAGACTTAAAGTAATATTTTTACGTGTATACATTCATAAAATCACAGCTACATTAAGGATGCTGCGTTTACATTTTGATAAATAATAAAATGCCATCATGCGCCGTTATCGATATAAATAGTTCAACGATCGTATCAATGATGGAAAGTCAGTCAGATTTTTAACAAATATATATTTTCCAGTTGAAAAGAATTATGATTCAAAATGTACTTTTTCTTCTTATGCTGCAGTTTTCTTTCTCAGAAATAAAATCCTAAATATCATTCTTAGCATTTACTTTTAAATATACTTGTTTTCCTTTTCAGTGTCACTGCGATACTCCTTGGTAGCGGTTCTTGTTTTTTGCCAAAGTCCATGTCTTTTTTCTTTTTTTAATCTTAATTGTGTAAATGTTGAGTCTGGTGCAAAAAAAGAAAATTGCATTCCCCCCCAAAAACACACTCACAAGTGGTGTTATGTAATGGTCTTCTGTTCAGATTCACCTTTTTTTTACCACATTTTCGCAATGTGTCGTGCTGTGACTGTTAATGTTTAAAGCATTTCTTTTTGTATGCATCAGCGACCAGAGGCGAGACTAGAGAGGACACAATGTCTCACATCTGCTGTTTGTTTCAGTGGTGGCTTGAGATGGCAGGGACAATTGTGAAAATTTATCATAGACTCTCCAAAAAAAGCACTATGTCATTTCTTTTTCAATGGCAACACGGGGGTGTCCAAACTGTTATTAAATCATCTTTGTGTATGGGGGAAAAATGCTTTTAGTTTGCACATCTCTGTGAGGCTGTCCCTGTGTCCCTGTCCGACACCACATCAGGCTAGAGGCGTCTCTATGGTTACACAAAAGGTAGAAGTGGGAGAGGACGGCTTGCTCTAAGACAGAAAACTCAAGGGGAGGGGGGCTGCACATTTATGCGTCTTTCCCACACAATGTGAGTTATTGAAGAAGAAGTATCCTTCTATTCCACATTGGTGTAAAGCGACTGTCTGGCGCTCTCATTCGCCTTCTGTTCGCTTATCACTCCGTTCTGGTGCTCAATTTACGCTGCGTGGCATGTACCGTGTTCCCATCCCAAATGAGACAAGCTGGCACACATCGCTGTCTGGCACGTCCTGTGTCACCATGGTAACTCCGCTTCAGGTCAGGAATTGTTGGTCCTGGACTCTTATAGCGCAACCAATGGGCACGAACTCAAAATGTTTAACCATGAGATGATTGGGAGAGTCTGGTTTGGCGTCTGACACCAGAGGCTTGTCGAAAATGACTCAGTTTTTATTTACAGCTGAGTGCACACGTGTCAGACAGTCCAACAGGTGAAGTTGGGCTTGATGACTCAGACTTTGCTCTTTTCTCCGAATGACCCGTCAAGGCTGAGGGAGCCTTTTTTCGCCTGCACTTATCACTTGAAAGTCACCAGTAATGACTCAGACCTCCACCAGAGTTCTATTCTAAGTTCATTTTTAGAAAACTGTGGGCTGCTTGGTGATATACAGCACAATTTATATGTTTTGTGATGTGTATTCTGTCTTGCCTTTTGACATCTGTGAGAAAACCATGAATCATTTGCCTCCACTTTGATGCACGTGGTTTGAAAGGTGACTGCTGTTTTTTCAAAGACAGGGCCAAGAGGTTTAGATGTCCAATCCATTTTGTCTTTGGGGGGCTGGCAGCGAATGGCCCCTTGACCGTCAATGGCAATTAATGATGCGTATGTCTGTTGTTGTCAATAGCACGTAATTATATAGTTAAATATTCAGAAAATGAAAAGTGAAAAAAAGGAACTTTTAGTCATTATGGGGCTATGACCAGTGTGGTATTTCTGGGTTTATTCATTTAATACTTTAATATTGCTTTTATTAATATTTAATTCATTTATAAGAAAACATTCATAAAAATGTAAAAATAATGGCAAGATTACAAATGTGGTAAAAAGAAAATAGTTGGTATAGGTGACCGATATAGCTTTTTTGTGGTGTATGGGACAATATATGGTCACAAGATTGAATCCAATCGAGTATTTGCGTGTATTTTCAGTACTTTTCCTCTGTTGTAAATCAAACTACGAGGCAAAGATGTCAAAATATGATTTGTCATTTCCAGGTTACATTTTTACATATTACACCCATAGTGGGTATTGGATCGGTATCGGCAAAACCATTGGAAAGAAAGTCCGCATCTAGACATCCCTAGTCGCCGCAAAGATTAAATGACCCCCAAAACAAACAGATGCTCGATAAAAGCTGACGAAACACCCCAATTCAAACAACCACTAAGCTTATCCGAAGCGTATTGTAAAACCTTTTCAGTTTAAGGCACACCGATTTACCGTTCTGCATGTTTAAGCATCTAGACAGGACAAAAAAATATGACCACAGGTGGAGCCTTGCGGAACACCGGAGAAAAAGGATTGAGCAAAATGTCATGAATATTTTAAGATAATTTCATCAAGTAGATGAAGGAAATGTTAAGAGTAGGAAAATCAGAAAACATTTGGACTCACAGACAGACAAGATGAAGAATTTATTGCACAGTAGTATTGTATTTAAGCTGCTTTTTCCACTCTTGGGGGCGTCTTATTGAAAGGGGCGGGGTTGATTGGTTGACTCGACATCTGTGGGGGTTGAGTCCAAATGAAACACTCGCTCAGAGTTATTTTAAAGCAAATCACTAGTGTCGTGGGCGTGTGTAAGCGTGTGCGTGTGTCGAGGTCTTCCACTCCGCTCGGATCGCCCGTTGTTATTTTTTCTCTTGACGTCACTTGACGGTCGGAACTGGCGATTTGGGTTCGTGTTCCGGTTCGGACACACCAAAGCGGGGGAAGAGGAGCACACGAGCATGCTGATCTGAACGCCGGTGATCTCTTTTCGGTAAGAGTTCTTGACATATTCTTCATTTTCATTTGAATTTCGCTTTCGGTGTTTGTGAGCGTGTACTTGCGCAGCCTTGGCGTTAACATCAGGGGTTTCCCAGTGGAGGGAAAAGCAACAAACATTTGTTAAATTCTCATGACAGGATAATATTGTTTGTGGGTGTGATCATATTTAACCAAATCGTTCATTTTTCTCCTTGTGTCAACCGCAGTGGATCGTATTGCTGCATGATATAGCCGTCATTCATTCATTCATATATTGTGTATATTTGCTATGAATAATAATTCTTGATGCCTTATGGGTGATGGGTTAATTGGGAGAAGCCCTTTGAGAAGACAGGTGATGGGAATTCCTTGTCACTCTACCCAGCTCGACGACATCAGCATGCGCATGGTGGCCATAGCAACAATTTGTTTCCTCTTTGTTCACTAAGTATGCTCGCAGGAGTGTCCTCCAATGCACTCTTTGCTGCAAAATTTGCGAGGTGGCTGTCCTTGCCTCACCTCGCAAAGTATTCTAAGGTGAACTGCATTTCAAATGTATTATTTAGCCGCAGCGTGAGTGCAAGAGGGGCTCATCAGTGCGCCAGACCATGGGGAAAGACTACTACAAGACGCTGGGCATCCCCAAGGGCGCCAACGAAGATGAGATCAAGAAGGCGTATCGGCGCATGGCCCTGCGCTTCCATCCCGACAAGAATACGGAGGCCGACGCCGAGGAGAAGTTCAAGGAGATCGCCGAGGCCTACGAGGTGCTCGGTGACCCCAAGAAAAGGCTCGTCTATGACCAGCTTGGCGAGGAAGGTAAGAGACGCACGCGAGAGCTGCTTCCGTCGTAATTGTTGTCGAAATAGCTCATGAGCCCAACTTGGCATCTTATACGTGAGAGTGGGGCTTTGGAGAGAGTCACTTGCTAAGCTCACAGACACGTGGTTGAGATACGTGAGATATGAATAGAAGTGACTTCTGGGGTTTGCATCCGTGGGTGTTTTGTGTCAGGCTGGGGGAGTGTGGAACCTATGACTGTATATGATTACTTTTTCTGAATACCATATAGACAAGACTAACCCATCAGTTAATTCAATGATACTTAATACGTGTGCTTGTTTTATTTTTAAAAAAAAACTCTTGAATTGTAATGAAAAAAATCTTAATTTAACACTGCTATTATGTTTATATAATGTGTTTGGCTTATTGTGTGTTTGTAGTACAACTTCTAGTACTAGTAACAAGATAGCATGTTGGTAATCTGTGGAGGACAAAAATATCCTCAAATCTGTTCAAATCGTTGTCTGACCTAAAACAAGAGATTATATTTTCTCAAATGGATGCCCAGTGATATTATTATGAATCAGCCGTTTTGGAGTTTTAGATGTGACGTGGGCTGCATTGAAAACTCATTGAAAACTCATTGAAAATGTGGCATTTGAAAAAAATTGAAAAACAATGAAAACTTGAGCATCTCAAATTTCTCATTCCAGTCTGTTCAATGAACTCATTAAAACGTACTACGAGTCAGTGTTTTACCATTTTTATGATAATTATAATCACCCTCAATATCACTGTAAAAGACATTGTTTTATACAGCCAAGTAACAAAAAGTAATGGGAAACCTGTCATTGGATACACTTGAAATAAGAAATACTGCACTGTATGTTTGCACCGCGCTGTAAAAAAATAAAATAAAATCAATCCAATATTTTGCTAACACTAGATTACGTGTCTTTTTTTACAGGTTTCAAGACTGGAGGGGTCAGCTCATCGGGCGCTCCCGGCACCTCAAGTCACCACTACACCTTCCACGGAGACCCCCACGCCACTTTCGCCTCATTCTTCGGTGGCTCCAACCCCTTCGATATGTTTTTCGGGTCCAACCGGAGCCATGGGCGCTCCAACGGCTTCTCCTTCCCCAACGAGCACGGCAACAACGACGGCGAGCAAGACGCCGACTTGGACGAAGACGACCACTTCGCTCACTTCGGGAGGCAATTCGGCTACGCCGGTGGGGTGAAAAACGGCTTCCCGGGAGAAGGCCGCAGGAGGAAGGGTGGACCCCAGGAGTGCCCGGGAGGTACCCGAAAGCAACAGGACCCCCCGGTGGTCCATGAGCTGAAGGTCTCCCTGGAGGAAATCTACCACGGCTGCACCAAACACATGAAGATTACACGCCGCAGGTTGAACCCGGACGGGAGGAGCTTGAGGACCGAGGACAAGATTCTAAACATTGTGATCAAGAAGGGCTGGAAGGAGGGCACCAAGATTACCTTCCCTAAGGAGGGCGACCAGACCCCCGACAACATTCCTGCCGACGTTGCCTTTGTGCTGAAAGACAAGGGCCACACCCACTTTAGGAGGGACGGTTCCAACATCATTTATAACTGCAAAATCAGTCTCAAAGAGGTGAGTCTCTTTCGATGATTTCTTACTTTCCTCATTTCTTTTTCCCCTATCAATGTCCTACATTAGAGACCCAGAGTTTGAGATGCAAAGTAAATGTTGAGGGTGCTGAGTGTAGTTTAAAACTAAAAAAAATAATTGCACAGGAGTTACCTTTTTTTGAAGTGTGGAATTACATAGCACAATTATAGATGATTATTATCACTTGAGCATTGTATATGAAAAGTATGTGATGTCATGTTTGGAAAGGTCAGTGTGTCCTAGTTGGTAGACAACCGATCTGCTGACTTGAACCCCCACCAACCCACAGCAACATACTATACATCTGACTGCGGTGTTTAAAATTCTCACCAGACGAGACATGAATATCCCCTAAAAGTAGAACACCATTGTTTAAGTGTAATTACTGCGGCTAGCTTAACATGAAGCTTAGGTGGCCATCACTTTCGCCAAAATTAATATTACATCATATCATTATTTCAGTGTCTGGTTGCCATGGATGGAAACACTCATTTGTAAATATTACACCACGTTAATACGTATTTTCGAATCACTGGCGTTGACTGAAGTCGACATCCAATGCAGTTTGACAGCAAAAGATAATATTTACATTTCTGAGTAAACTGAATTTACAATGTCAAATTGCGTAAACTCAGAATATAAAGTTGAGTGAATTTGAAATGTTAAAATGTGTGTCCTTATAGACAGTTTTTTTGGGTGTATAGACAAAAGAAAAACAGACAAAAGGAGAAAATACAAACAAGTACACATATTTAGACACACATGCCGTATAAACATAGCAGAGCTATTATAATATAATTATATTTGCCAGTGAACAACATGTAAATGATTAATCCTCAATTATATTATTTGTATATCATGATAAATAACAATGTTAATTAAATCTAAAACAAAAAAAAGATATTTAAATGAATAAAACTCAAAAGCCAAACATTCAGTGCCATTGACAGCGCCAGACGTTCAATTCATTTTGACTGGGAGCGGACAATTTCTTTATATTGATTTTCAGTAACTAAAATAGAAGTTGTATTAATTACAGGATACATGCTGCACATCATAACAGATGTGTAAAGTCTTCATAAGATACCCTGTCTGGATTTAGTTGAACTTTCTCAGGCATCGAGATAGGGTGGTGAAGCTTTGAGCTCGTGCGTGATCGTGCCGGCGGGCCTTGTGACAAGCCCCCCAACTATTTGGGAGCTCAGCCGATTCATGCCTCTCTTCATTAGCGCTGAGTGGGCTGCTAAAATTAGTCTTCTGTGCAATGCATCGCTCTTCCAACGAATCGACGCACACAAAAGTTTTCCACGACATGTCATGTTTTCACATGATGTGAATGGAGCGCAATGTTAATCTCCGTACTTTGACACCTGACGAGATGGTGATTTTGGCAAATTTGGGGTCCTGGTTCAAAAGGTGATATCAGTTTTCTAATAATATATGTACAAATACATACAGTAAGGCTTTTTTCTTTAAAAAATCGACATAGTATAGTAAGGCTAAGAAAGTCGGTGAATAAATCTGACTTCTGATTCTTCTCCTAGTTATTGCTGTGGTCCAGTGGCAAAAATATTGGTTCAGAACTTGAGGTGGGAATCAGGAGTGAGTTCAATTCCACTCTTTGCAATTCTCAAATTGTTTATTGAGGTAATGAAAAGGATCAATATAACTTCCAATCACTTCATTTCAGAAGTCACTGTGGTCCAGTGGCAAAGACAATGGGTCAGACAGACCTCAAGTTAGTGGATTTGACTGCCATGTGGGAGATGGGGTTCGAATCCCGCTCTCGTTTGACTAATCACTACACTAGTAGTTCAGTAAATGGGTAATCCTTTTTTCATTCAAATAAAGACTTAGTCATTTTTTTCAGCAAAACAATATTTCCGGTCAGCCTTCGGCTGACCGGAAGACAGTTGGGAGGGGGGGTTCCTGGTGGTGTTCGACAGTCGGCCTTCGGCCGACTGCCGACACCATGCAGTCGTTGACTGGCGACACCGGGATGTGAACCCTCGACACCCACGTCGCAGGCAGGTGACTTACCCACTACACCACGAGGCGGCCCGCCTATACATGATTGGAAGTCATATTTATCCTTTTCATTACCTAAATAAACAATTTGAGAATTGCAAAGAGTGGAATTGAACTCATTCCTGATTTGAACTTGAGTCCACCCGAAGTTCTGACCCATTGTCTTTGCCACTGGACCACAGTGACTTCTGAAATAATGTGATTGGAAGTTATATCTATCCTTTTCATTACCTCAATAAACAATTTGAGAATTGCAAAGAGTGGAATTGAACTCACTCCTGATTTGAACTTGAGTCCACCTGAAGTTCTGACCCATTGTCTTTGCCACTGGACCACAGTGAATTCTGAAATGATGTGATTGGAAATTATATCTATCCTTTGCATTACCTCAATAAACAATTTGAGAATTGCAAAGAGTGGAATTGAACTCACTCCTGATTTGAACTTGAGTCCACCTGAAGTTCTGACCCATTGTCTTTGCCACTGGACCACAGTGACTTCTGAAATAATGTGATTGGAAGTTATATCTATCCTTTTCATTACCTCAATAAACAATTTGAGAATTGCAAAGAGTGGAATTGAACTCATTCCGGATTTGAACTTGAGTCCACCTGAAGTTCTGACCCATTGTCTTTGCCACTGGACCACAGTGAATTCTGAAATGATGTGATTGGAAGTTATATCTATCCTTTGCATTACCTCAATAAACAATTTGAGAATTGCAAAGAGTGGAATTGAACTCACTCCTGATTTGAACTTGAGTCCACCTGAAGTTCTGACCCATTGTCTTTGCCACTGGACCACAGTGACTTCTGAAATAATGTGATTGGAAGTTATATCTATCCTTTTCATTACCTCAATAAACAATTTGAGAATTGCAAAGAGTGGAATTGAACTCACTCCTGATTTGAACTTGAGTCCACCTGAAGTTCTGACCCATTGTCTTTGCCACTGGACCACAGTGAATTCTGAAATGATGTGATTGGAAATTATATCTATCCTTTGCATTACCTCAATAAACAATTTGAGAATTGCAAAGAGTGGAATTGAACTCACTCCTGATTTGAACTTGAGTCCACCTGAAGTTCTGACCCATTGTCTTTGCCACTGGACCACAGTGACTTCTGAAATAATGTGATTGGAAGTTATATCTATCCTTTTCATTACCTCAATAAACAATTTGAGAATTGCAAAGAGTGGAATTGAACTCATTCCGGATTTGAACTTGAGTCCACCTGAAGTTCTGACCCATTGTCTTTGCCACTGGACCACAGTGAATTCTGAAATGATGTGATTGGAAGTTATATCTATCCTTTGCATTACCTCAATAAACAATTTGAGAATTGCAAAGAGTGGAATTGAACTCACTCCTGATTTGAACTTGAGTCCACCTGAAGTTCTGACCCATTGTCTTTGCCACTGGACCACAGTGACTTCTGAAATAATGTGATTGGAAGTTATATCTATCCTTTTCATTACCTCAATAAACAATTTGAGAATTGCAAAGAGTGGAATTGAACTCATTCCGGATTTGAACTTGAGTCCACCTGAAGTTCTGACCCATTGTCTTTGCCACTGGACCACAGTGAATTCTGAAATGATGTGATTGGAAGTTATATCTATCCTTTGCATTACCTCAATAAACAATTTGAGAATTGCAAAGAGTGGAATTGAACTCACTCCTGATTTGAACTTGAGTCCACCTGAAGTTCTGACCCATTGTCTTTGCCACTAGACCACAGTGACTTCTGAAATGATGTGATTGGAAGTTATATCTATCCTTTGCATTACCTCAATAAACAATTTGAGAATTGCAAAGAGTGGAATTGAACTCACTCCTGATTTGAACTTGAGTCCACTAGAAGTTCTGACCATTTGTCTTTGCAACTGGACCACAGTGACTTCTGAAATGAAGTGATTGGAAGTTATATTTATCCTTTTCATTACCTCAATAAACAATTTGAGAATTGCAAAGAGTGGAATTGAACTCACTCCTGATTTGAACTTGAGTCCACCTGAAGTTCTGACCCATTGTCTTTGCCACTGGACCACAGTGACTTCTGAAATAATGTGATTGGAAGTTATATCTATCCTTTTCATTACCTCAATAAACAATTTGAGAATTGCAAAGAGTGGAATTGAACTCATTCCGGATTTGAACTTGAGTCCACCTGAAGTTCTGACCCATTGTCTTTGCCACTGGACCACAGTGAATTCTGAAATGATGTGATTGGAAGTTATATCTATCCTTTGCATTACCTCAATAAACAATTTGAGAATTGCAAAGAGTGGAATTGAACTCACTCCTGATTTGAACTTGAGTCCACCTGAAGTTCTGACCCATTGTCTTTGCCACTGGACCACAGTGACTTCTGAAATAATGTGATTGGAAGTTATATCTATCCTTTTCATTACCTCAATAAACAATTTGAGAATTGCAAAGAGTGGAATTGAACTCATTCCGGATTTGAACTTGAGTCCACCTGAAGTTCTGACCCATTGTCTTTGCCACTGGACCACAGTGAATTCTGAAATGATGTGATTGGAAGTTATATCTATCCTTTGCATTACCTCAATAAACAATTTGAGAATTGCAAAGAGTGGAATTGAACTCACTCCTGATTTGAACTTGAGTCCACCTGAAGTTCTGACCCATTGTCTTTGCCACTAGACCACAGTGACTTCTGAAATGATGTGATTGGAAGTTATATCTATCCTTTGCATTACCTCAATAAACAATTTGAGAATTGCAAAGAGTGGAATTGAACTCACTCCTGATTTGAACTTGAGTCCACTAGAAGTTCTGACCATTTGTCTTTGCAACTGGACCACAGTGACTTCTGAAATGAAGTGATTGGAAGTTATATTTATCCTTTTCATTACCTCAATAAACAATTTGAGAATTGCAAAGAGTGGAATTGAACTCACTCCTGATTTGAACTTGAGTCCACCTGAAGTTCTGACCCATTGTCTTTGCCACTGGACCACAGTGACTTCTGAAATAATGTGATTGGAAGTTATATCTATCCTTTTCATTACCTCAATAAACAATTTGAGAATTGCAAAGAGTGGAATTGAACTCATTCCGGATTTGAACTTGAGTCCACCTGAAGTTCTGACCCATTGTCTTTGCCACTGGACCACAGTGAATTCTGAAATGATGTGATTGGAAGTTATATCTATCCTTTGCATTACCTCAATAAACAATTTGAGAATTGCAAAGAGTGGAATTGAACTCACTCCTGATTTGAACTTGAGTCCACCTGAAGTTCTGACCCATTGTCTTTGCCACTGGACCACAGTGACTTCTGAAATAATGTGATTGGAAGTTATATCTATCCTTTTCATTACCTCAATAAACAATTTGAGAATTGCAAAGAGTGGAATTGAACTCATTCCGGATTTGAACTTGAGTCCACCTGAAGTTCTGACCCATTGTCTTTGCCACTGGACCACAGTGAATTCTGAAATGATGTGATTGGAAGTTATATCTATCCTTTGCATTACCTCAATAAACAATTTGAGAATTGCAAAGAGTGGAATTGAACTCACTCCTGATTTGAACTTGAGTCCACCTGAAGTTCTGACCCATTGTCTTTGCCACTAGACCACAGTGACTTCTGAAATGATGTGATTGGAAGTTATATCTATCCTTTGCATTACCTCAATAAACAATTTGAGAATTGCAAAGAGTGGAATTGAACTCACTCCTGATTTGAACTTGAGTCCACTAGAAGTTCTGACCATTTGTCTTTGCAACTGGACCACAGTGACTTCTGAAATGAAGTGATTGGAAGTTATATTTATCCTTTTCATTACCTCAATAAACAATTTGAGAATTGCAAAGAGTGGAATTGAACTCACTCCTGATTTGAACTTGAGTCCACCAGAAGTTCTGACCGTTTGTCTTTGCAACTGGACCACAGTGACTTCTGAAATGAAGTGATTGGAAGTTATATTTATCCTTTTCATTACCTCAATAAACAATTTGTGAATTGCAAAGAGTGGAATTGAACTCACTCCTGATTCCCACCTCAAGATCTGAACCAATATTTTTGCCACTGGACCACAGCAATAACTAGGAGAAGAATCAGAAGTCAGATTTATTCTCCGACTTTCTTAGCCTTACTATACTATGTCGATTTTTTAAAGAAAAAAGCCTTACTATATACTATATACTATATACTATATACTATATACTATATATATATATACATATATATACATATATACATATATACACATATATACATATATACACATATATACATATATATACATATATATACATATATATACATATACATACATATACATACATATACATACATATACATATATATACATATATACATATACACATATACACATATATACATACACATATACATATACACATATACATATATATACATATATATACATACATATATACATATACATATATATATATATATATATATATATATATATATATATATATATATATATATATATATATATATATATATATATATATATATATATATATATGTTTACTCTGACCGCCAACAGCTTGTTATGCATTTAGGCTATAGTTGAAAAAAATATCACGTATATTGTGTTACATGACTATGCAACATTTAGATTTTGTCCAATGTTATCATTCTAAGATCATTTTGTTTGCTGTTTTTGGAAAAAGGAAGTCATGAAAATACTTCCATTTCAATTTCAGGCGTTATGCGGCTGCACAGTCAGTATCCCCACTCTGGAAAAGCGACTCATCTCGCTGCCGTGTCACGACATCATCAAACCCGGCACGATGAAGCGACTTCGAGGGGAAGGCCTCCCGTTCCCCAAGAACCCCTCGCAACGCGGCGACCTTATCGTGGAGTTCTCGGTACGTTTTCCCGACAGAGTCCCGCCTCAGTCCAAAGAGATCATTAGACTCCACCTTCCCCCGTCGTGAGAAGAAGGACAAAAATAGCTTATTTTTTTCCCCAGCACATTACGACTCTTACCCTGAGTCATTTCACATAAAACAACAATTTTAACGATACTCTCTGGATTCTCCGACTCGGAAACTATTGAGCATTCAATTGACTATTTATTAGTTTCACTTGCACAACCTGAGGAGAAGCAGCACAGGAGTTGAACTAAACATCTTTCTTATTGTTGTAGTGGTTTGGAATGACATTCATCATACCAAGAGGCATTTCATACGAAAAAGAAGGCGTTTACTTTCTCCTTCGAGTATTTGATATGGACGCTCTGCCTAAAAAAATGATTGGGTGCATTACGTCATGCTGAAGTCAATAGAATATTTATTTATCAGAGTGCAATGAAATAATACATATTTGAAATAGTAAATAATAGTATATTGTCGATAGTTGATTTTAAAGCCTCAAAATTGCTAGTATATTTTAAGAACATTCTCTACTCTATGTGAAGACCTTTAGAATTTATTCCACCATATTTTAGAGGGGCAATATACATCTTTGATTTTTTCTTCTTCCAATTTTTCAAACCATCAGGCGATAATATCAGAGTTTTCCTTGTGTGTTTCTAGAAAGTTGTTTACAACAGTGCCGAGGTTTCAATCGTAACCATACCAGCCGCCTAAACGTTTGCAGGTTCATTGCTCATCGCAGTTTTTAACTCATTTGCTGCATTTGCATTGTACATCTATCTCCATCCATGGCACTGAAACCTAATCATTCAGTGCCAGCCCTCCCACTTCAAACATAACGTACACCTCTGAATCAATGGCAGCCAATGAGTTCATCTAATAGTAACAACTACAACTGGAGTAACAATGATTACTGACAATCACATCTTTCAACGGCATCGTAAGCTCAGAAATTGCACAGAAAATCGGTGCTTTCCGTCGGAACCGCAATGCCAGGCTCACTATGTATGTGCCTTAGCCAGGTGTTGTGAGACAAACTCACGCAGATATCATGACACGCAAACAGCCATTTAAAATGCACCACAGATGAGCAACTGAAAGCAAACAACCTTAAAAAAGGCTGTTCGAGGACTCCTTTTGTCTTGTTCTCAAGTGCAATTTGGCTCCGATCGAACTTCCAACAAAGGTTCAATTAACACTGAATATTGCTGGATAAATATTTGCTTTTTACATTTTTTTTTTGCGTCGTTCGAAGGCCGTGTTTGGTGCTACGGAAAGCAGTGCCATGATTGTACCAACGTGGTGTCTATCTTTTTATTACTTTTGACTATTTACCATTATTTAAAATTGTCTTGCGTTATGCAGATCATCTGTACATTACACTTTTTATAAGTTTGGTACAATTACCTTGTATATGTACGTGGCTGTCCCATTTTTCATCTTCGATAGGGGGCTGTGTTATTCCCACTGGAATTTTTATCGTTATTAGCAGTGCTCAAATGTGTCAAATTTAAGACATTTCAACTAAGTCAAACAGGCCTGAAGGACATAAGCGTGTCCTAATGCGAAGTTGTTGCCAGCCAGAAGACGCATGAGCCAAGACTCTGCACTTTCGCGCATTTGCCTATATTTATTATTTAAAAAGGCAACAAATAAACCAAATGTTTCAAAACAGAGCTACGTGGTTTATCATCATGGGTGTAAAGCAGCTAGTGTGAATATTGTAGCCTGAAGTAACAGCTTGAAACTGATTCCACCTACTTTATAATGGTAGACATGCTAAAAGAGTTGGTCTATCACCATTAGTAACACTGTTTAAAGATCTGTTCAATTTGTAACATTTCAATGAAATATTAACCCTTGAATTATGATAATCACATTTTACATTCTGCAGGTAAGAAGCCCGGCACATGAGTGGTTAGTACGTCAGCCTCAGAGTGGGAGACTTGGGTTCAAATCCACGTTGGTCCACCTGTGTGGAGTTTGCATGTTCTCCCCAGGCCTGTGTTTTTTCTCCAGGTACTCTGGTTTCCTCCCACATTCCAAAGACATGCATGGTAGGCTGACCAGACACTCTAAATTGTCTGTGCTTTTTGAGGAACTGAAACACACAATGGAATTTCTTTTTAAACATAAAGAGTTATAGGTAACGCAATGTAGCCAATTTGTTAGCAAACATTTTTCGGTCTCCATCCACGTGGGGCTACAGCACGCGATCGAAACATGTTCCCGTCAAAAAGCACTTTTAAAATGAGAACTGGGGCTTCCTAATCCCCAAATGACAACGTACCGAATGTGCTGCATTGTCCCATTAGAGCTTTATCAGGTCTTTCTTCGGTAAATCGTCACATCTTAGCTGCTCTGCAGTCCACCACCGTGCTGGCCATGGCTCATCTGCCATTTTGAAGGTAGGTGGTACCTATTTGAACTCTGACCTTAGTCATGCCATCCCAAGTAGATTTGTGACCCTGACAACAATTGTGATTGGTTAAATGCTTGAATATGAAAACACATCTGGAAACAACGCAACCAGGGGAAAAGCAATGAAAGGAATTGGACAGAAAATTTGGAATTATATAAGTATTCATGGCCAAAATATAATTAACATCAGTCTGTGATTCAGACATTTTTTAGGCCAGCAGGCCCCAACAGTCCACCACTGCACTTAAAATATGAAGCTGAAAAGCCAAGACTTTAACACTTGTGAGATTTTATTTTCAACAACATAACTTTGACAAATTGAATACATTATATGCTACTGTTTTATTTTTTAAAAAACAAACAAAAAAAGTAATTTAGTCATGTTTTTTTTCTCCTTTTCTTAATGTCTAGCATTGAATCCCATCACTAAATGTATCATAGTATGCTGAAAACGAGGCCACTCGATAACCCCCTCATCTCCCCCCCACTGGAAAAGCCCCAGTGCCCGACCATCAATCATTTGCAAACATCCTCTCCGCCCACAACAAAGCCAGGGCAAGCCATTGGGCAACATGCTTTCTCTGAGGGAACTTATAAAAAAAAATATATCAGAAGACAAGAAAGAAGCACAAAGTCCTAAAAAGGTGGAATCTGGCGAAAATTTGTACAAGTGTCATCCCTGTGCTGACCACTTTGGAAGGGGTGTACACTTATCCGTAAAGGTCGTCGTCGTTATCTTCATTGAAAACAGGACCGGTGCCAGTTCCGCCTGTGCCGTGGCTTGGGCCGCTGCCGACTGTGTTGCTGTTGGGGAACCTGAAAAAGACCATAGGAACGCTTAGCCCATAGACCAAGCCAACTCACAGGACGTTAACTGTAGAAATAATTAGCGCGGAACAGAAACAAGTGAAAATTCACATCTACGCGACACTATGAACACCAACTGCTCACTCGTGGGAATCTGAAGTCATTGAGACGACAATAATGTGGATCGGTCTTTGCAGAGGTCCGATTCAATCAATCATAAGTGAGTAAAATTTTGCATGAGGATTATATGTGGGTGTATTTTTCGGAGATCTGAATCAGTGACTTTCCCATAATCTGTAATCTCACTACGTCACTCTTCTGCAACAGCGCATTGAAACAAATAATGTAAAAATAATAATAAACAGCAGAACTAAGGTCCAAAACATACCTGAAGCTGCCGAAACCACGGCTCTGCTGCAGTGTCTGAGCAAACATCTCGTATTTGCGAATGTCATTGTCGCTGACGGAGCGGCGAGCGAATCGCATGGCTTCCTCAAAGTGGTCCTTCCTGATCTCGGGCACGGGGTCGTCCTCTTCCACCTCCTACAGAGAGCAAAGGTGTTGGAACGGCAACGCGCTGGACGTGCCGTGATGGGGGCCGAGTGAGGAAGACCCAGCACTCACCATAGCTAAAGGATTAGTCTGCCTCTCCCTCTCTCTGCGGATCTCATTCTCGATGCTCTCCCTGATGGCCAATTTGCACGCCCGCTGGCAGATCTCCGTAAGGTCGGCTCCGGAGAAGCCGTTGGTCATCTTTGCCAGGTAATCCAGGTTCACGTCCTAGGATAATCAAGATGCGGTGTTTGGAACCAAGATGAGGGGAGTTTCGTCCCGCGGCGGGAAAAGAAAAGGTTCATCTTACCTTGCTGATAGGACTTTTGCGCAAATTGGCCTTGAGGATGCTCATTCGGCTCTTCTCGTCAGGCAGGGGGATGTAGATGAGCTGGTCCAGACGTCCGGGTCTGAGGATGGCGGGGTCGATGATGTCGGGTCTATTTGTGGCGCCGATGATGAAGACGTTCTTCTTGCTGGACATGCCGTCCATCTCGGTCAGGATCTGGTTAATGACGCGGTCGGCCGCGCCGCCACCGTCTCCCACGTTACCGCCGCGAGCCTTTGCTATGGAGTCCAATTCATCGAAAAAGAGAACGCAGGGGGCCGCTTGGCGAGCCTGAGGATGGAAAAAGACAAATTTGGTGTAAAGGACCGCATTTCGCCTCGACGGTGAACCGATGGGGTCCCCGACCGACCGACCAACCTTGTCAAAAATCTCTCTGACGTTTGCCTCGGATTCTCCGAACCACATTGTGAGCAACTCGGGTCCCTTGATGGAGATGAAATTGGCCTGGCACTCATTGGCGATGGCTTTGGCCAGCAGAGTCTTACCACAACCAGGAGGTCCGTAGAAGAGCACCCCCTTAGATGGGGTCATGCCAAATTTGAGGAATTTGTCCGGGTGCTCCACTGGGTACTGAAGTCAACAAGAGTAAGAAAAGACACTCAGGTCGGGAAAAGTTTGCAGATTGTCATCGGAGGGGCATTTCGGTGGTTTCCGTACCTGTACCAACTCTTGCAGCTCTCTTTTGACATCTTCCAGACCACCAATATCCTCCCAAGTAATGTTAGGAACCTCAACAACTGTCTCTCTGAGAGCTGATGGGTTGCTCTGGCTCAGTGCCCACTGAAAACCATTGGACAGATTTTCAGCACACCTTAAAAATATTCTGAATACGGCTTACTCATTTTTACCTTGAAGTCATCCATGGTGACAGCCAGCGAATTCATCACTTCTGCGTCAATGGTCTCGTCTTCCAGATCGATCAGATCCATCTTCTTTCTGATGGCCTGCAGCGCAGCCTCAGAGCACAAGGCGGCCAAATCGGCTCCCACGTGACCGTGGGTCTCGTTGGCTACCTGTCGCGGCAAAAACAGCAAAAGCTCAAGCTACATGCAAACGCTTGTCACAACATGAAAATGGGTAAAGACCTGTTCCAAGTCGACATCGTCAGCCAGTTTCATGTTTTTGGTGTGAATCTGAAGAATCTCTAGTCTGCCAGTAGCATCCGGAATCCCGATGTCCACTTCACGATCAAAACGGCCTGAAGGGATTCAAACAACATTCCTATCAGTTCAGGAAATGACAAAGTGGCGAAAAGCGGGAACATGAAAGCCAGCCTTTATTTATATTGCCATTTTGGCCCCATTACTTACCGAATCTCCTTAGAGCTGGGTCGATGCTGTTGGGTCTGTTTGTGGCAGCCATGACGATGACATGAGCTCTCTGTTTGAGGCCATCCATCAGAGTCAGCAGCTGCGATACAATGCGCCGCTCCACCTCTCCGTGAGTCTGCAAAATTGTGTTGTTTATTGGCATTTATTTGGATTTGATACACTCAGCACACATGTAAAACCTTTGTATTCTGTCCACAGCAGCAAAGTGTTTTCGATTTTAAAAGTGAGCGCAATACTGAGCTTAGTCGCTCGGCCTCACCTTCTCCCTCTTGGGAGCAATAGCATCAAGCTCATCGATGAAGATGATGGCCGGAGCATTTTTCTCTGCTTCCTCAAAAGCCTTCCTTAGGTTACTCTCGCTCTCACCAGCCAACTTACTCATTATCTCAGGTCCTGTAAAAAAAAATAAAAAACATTACATAAATCAATGATTTCAAATGGATTGGGTGTCTATTACCAAAGAGTAAAACTCAGAAAAGGCATGTCTTCTTTTTTTTAATCAACAAAGGGAAAACTTGTCTAACCAGTTCAATAAACGCAGACATGACGACACATCAAATACACACATTATTCTGAATTGCCCTACCATTGATCAGGAAGAAGAAGGCTCCAGTTTCGTTGGCCACGGCTCTGGCAATCAAAGTCTTTCCAGTTCCCGGGGGCCCATACAAAAGGATTCCACGTGGGGGCTAGGAAATGCAACAAATTCAATGTTATTTGATGACTAATTACACACAAGCATCTGAATGCAAAATTCGGTTGCTAAAAATTCAATGCTTTAAAAGTGTTTGACAATATTGTGATTTTCTCTTTGGAATACCATAAACTATAACTACTATTATGATTACTCTAAGTGAAGCCTGTACTTTTGAAAGAAATTGCATTAGTGTTGCACAAGAAACGCTGTCATACACTAGGCTTATTTTCATATTAAAAATACAGCCAAGTTTGTTTTTTTATTCTGGTATTTTTAAAACATAATAAAAAGTTAGGTAGATTAAAGAGCAACGATGCAACAATCTCGACTGTCTTAAAGGACGAACATACAAAGAAAGTGACGACCACGAAACTTTGAACCTACATGCAGATGACGAATGATGACAAAAGATTATCAACAAATGTTTTCATACATGAGGCGTGTAGGTGCAGCAGTTAATGTACTGCATTTGTGGTTTCTCTGTGAATTTGTTGTTTTATTAACTAAAATATATTATTTGTTTCATGATTGATGAATTTGTCTGAATTTGTTAGTTATGCTCCAACCCGTCACCTACCCCCCCCCAAAATCAAAGTAATCAAACAACAAGTTATCATACAAAGCATATTGCTTCCAGGATTTTAAGTGTCCCTTGTACCCCATAAACAGAGTATGTGACCCTTATCAATAATGGAATGTAGCAGCAAAGTTGCTGTTGCTTCAGTTTCCCACCTGGAAAATCAAGAGTCTGGAAGATAAAAAGCTGTAATAATAATAATAACACAAGGGCATCAGTGTGTACACATACCTTGACACCTATGGCCTTGAAAAGTGCAGGGTGCCTAAGAGGAAGTTCCACCATTTCTTTGATCTGGGCCAATTGCTTCCTCACACCACCAATGTCATCATAGCCAACCTCATTCAAAGACTCCTCTTCATCCTGTGCAT
Organism: Stigmatopora argus; assembly: GCF_051989625.1. Lineage (NCBI taxonomy): Eukaryota > Metazoa > Chordata > Actinopteri > Syngnathiformes > Syngnathidae > Stigmatopora > Stigmatopora argus. The sequence continues at coordinate 9,617,192 of NC_135391.1, read as the reverse complement.
TCAATCAAAAGCGTCAGGAAGGTGACTATCAATCAACCTACGCGGAGTGTGATAAGATTAGTGCACACCTCTCTCCTGATTGGATCGCCTTCACAGTGAATGACAGTATCGGGAGCAACGATGCAGTAGGGAGAAGGATCGGTTTCCACCACTTTGAATTCCACGGCACGCATGCCTCCCCGGACCAGGAAAATATCCCCTTCAAAGTACAAAACAGGCTGCGTTTATGACTCAAGTCTCAACTTGTTAAGAAGTTTCATCTCATCTCATTCTCTGAACCGCTTTATCCTCATTAGGCTTGTGGGGGTGCTGGAGCCTATCCCAGCTGACTCCGGGCCAGAGGCGGGGAATCGGTGGACAGCCGATTGCAGGGCACAAGGAGACTGGACAACTATACACACTCATACCTAGGGACAATTTAGAGTGCCCAATCAGCCTACCATGCATGGTTTGGGAATGTGGGAGGAAACCCATGCAGGCCCGGGGAAAAGTTGGATGTGACCTGGATTTGAACCCAGGATCCCACAGGTGTGAGCCCGACGCGCTAACCACTCGCGCCACCGGGCTGCCTTGTTGGGAAGTTTCATTTGTCAGATTTTCCTTGCACTAACCTTTGCGGATGGGCCGGTAAGCCTCTAGAAAATATGGTTTGAGATAAACCTCAAACAAATTGCCAGTGATTCCCTCAACTGTGTCATCTATAGGTAGGACATGGATCCTCTTTCCATACTTGACTTCAGGACACGGCTGAATGCTGAGAGTAAAAACAAGACCCTTTGTAAGAATCGAAGTTCAAGAATAAGCCAATAAAGACGATTGCCATTTCCCCACCTGATAACATCACCCAGTCGGACCCTCAGGTTGTTGCGGACCACCCTGTTCATTCGAACCTTTTCATCAGAGCACGTATCATCTGACAGTACGATGCACACTGTCTCGCGTCTCTTTTTGCCCTTCATGAGCACTGTGTCACCGCGGAAGAGCTGCAGCTCATCCATCTTGGTCTGGAAGAAAAAATTGGAGACACTTGATAAGTCGCTGGTGACTGATCGTGTTCAAACTGCCCCCATTCAGACAACTTGCATACCTGAGAGAGAGACACCACACTGTTGTCTTCATTGATAGACTCGTCCACTATCAGTCTGTTGGGCCTGTTCTTCTGTTTCAGGATTGCAGTGGCTAAGTCATCATTCTTCGCTCTTAATAGAAAGGAAATTGAACCAAATTAGGATACCTTTAAATATTAAATACCAAGCTAGTTTCTCAAACAAGTTATTGCTTTCCACTGTCAAAGGCCTAAAATTTTCAGTGGGTCAAAACATTACTTTTTTCATGTGGATGCAGGTGGAAACTAAAATAAAATGTGCACTTACACGATTATTTCGCTTTACAAATTTGATGTAACATGAATGAATGCGTCGCGTATTCTACTTGATGAAACTAGACTGTTCATGTTTCTGACGACGGAACCAAAAGAACATAAAAGGCATACGATTGGAAAGATTGAATTTCGAAAGACACCGTTTCCAGGGGACCTTTCGAACGCTTTTTAAATGCGCTTCTTGTCGTTAGCACACAAATGTTAGCATCTGGCTAAGTGACGGGCGAGAAAGCAAACCCAGATGACACAGCAAAAGAATGAAGAGGAAATACTTTCACAGCATTCTCGTTCACTACTTCAACGGCTGCCCGATTCTAAACACCCACTGTGGTCTGCACCACAAAAACTTCGGGCCCGTGTCGTTTTGTCACCATATCAAACAATATTACGCCTTAACTTGGTCATTCAGCATGATAGCTAACCAAGCTAAGCGGCTAGCTTTTCGACACAGTTTACAGTGAATGTGACGTTAGCAGCGAGCTACGCCTTAACGCTGATTGATTATACACAGTATTTGGCGTAATATTAATGTCCACCACGCCTCGGTTATTCGGATGGGCAAAAAGCCCAGTTTTCGTATTTGTGTCGGCGTAAAGGCCAGCTCTGTAATGGTGGATGGATTCGGCCTTGAAGATGTTGCTAAGCTAAGACGCGCAGCAACCCGACAGCAATGACTGTGCTTTGTCAAGCCGTTGTCACAACAAGGATGTTAACTACACTCCATTCACGACAGCGGTGGGACAACAGCAATTTGACCATTTTTAATATAAATTGCTGATAAAATACCACTCGTATGTGTTTTTTTAATGTTGTCAACTATCAAGCTATTGGACAAGTAACTGACCCCGTTAGCTTTAGAGCTAACATGCTAGGAGTCCTGCTAAGTTTAATAACTTGTGTATTTCGAGGATACATTAGCATTACTTGAAGACAAAGGTTATTTGAAAAACATGTGTTAATGTGTTTACTTACTCCCCTCCCGATGCCATGGCTGTCCACCTGGGTTACAATAATAAATACTGAAAATCTAGCTAAGTTTGCGTTGCTTCGCCGGCTTCGTTTTCCTACTTCGCAAAATTTACACGAATGTCCAGCAGGTTCCGTGGTTTTCTATACTGCTGTACTGTGCGCTTGCGCCCCCTTGATTCTGATTGGTTGCTGGTGTTCATCAAAACTCTACGACCAATGAAAGTAAAGTTTGTCTGACGTCATTTTCACGACGTATTCTTTTGTCCAATTGCAAACGTATTAACCGTAAAGAGAGCCCGCCTACTTTGATCTAATTGGTCATGAAAGACAGTTGATAAACAGTCCGTAGACCAATAAGCATGTACCGCGTTAAAGAATTCCCAAGTCATTTCATCTTTTTCCTTATTAAAGCGGATATTTTTTGGTAGTAAATAGATAAAATAAATAAAAAGCAAATCCTGCGTGTCTAGTTTCCGATCAAAACAACCACGATGGGCTTGTCATTAGCAGAGCTCTTTCATGTCTGAGACGTCAAAGGGACGTGGTTGTTGTGTATATCAAAGACAACGTGCTGGTATCGATACGTCAGGACTCAATTTCTTATCCAAGTCTTTCAAAAGTAAAATGTATAAAAGTTTTGAGTTGTACTGAAATCGTGGCGACATTTCTTTGCTGCTAGTATTAACTCCCTCGGGCGACCTTTCCCTGACAGACAAACAGGCGTCAGCCACTAACAACCCTTTCTAGGCAATTGACTATTTTTTGGTAATCTTACAAATCTGAACCGTAGAAAGATCTGGCGTCCACAAAATATAAAGGGTAAAAAAAAATAGATTAATGAAGTTAGGTTTAAAATTTTTAATTGTTCTGCTCACTTAGTTAACCAATAGCAACACCATCAACAAGAAGGTACATTAAAAAACACACAAAAACATAAAGAAAATAGTGTCTCCATAAAAAAATAAAAAAACATGAAGTCACCTTGTCAACAATTAAATTGCTCTGGAGATCCTGAAAATCCTTGTCCTTCATTTAGTGATTTTGCATTTTAATATACATAAGTATCTCATTTGTTCTTATAGTGAGGCAGTAGAAGCAATGGCTTGGGGGGGCAGCATTTATAATATGTAGTCATCTAAATGTAGCTTATTCAATTAGAATCCTAACAAGCACAAGAACCAACTGCTTTTTTTGTTTGATACTTGTCCCCATTACAAAAAATGCGCAAATGCGGCGTTTATTTGAATAAGTATATGCCGTGATTAAAACAAAGTTCTATAATCACTGTATACACACACAGACACACACACAGACACACACACACACACAGACACACACGCACACACACACGAGACCATTTTTTCCTTCCATTAACATTTGACAAAACTTGCAAGGACATTGTTATTCCTGGTTTGAGGTGTCCTTGTTGGGATCAAGTTCACGTATTCTGAGCCGAAGTTCTTCACAATCCAGCACGGATCCAAACTGGGGTTCCCACAAATATAGAGGAATTCTGCTTAAAAAAAAAGAAAAAGTAACCTTTAAGATAAAAAAAATGGTATACCACTATATGAAAATATTATTTTGGGGTGCAATAACACCACTAAGTAGCCCCACGCACATGTATCTGAATCTCAAAAGGCTTAAAAGCACTGTCGGGGTCTTACTTTGCCACGTCCGAGCTAAAGTTCCAGGTTTTTTCCCAAATTTTAGCAGCTTCTTGTTTCCTGTTGAGCCTCCACAGCACCTCTCCACACCAGAGCCCTGCACCCACACACTCTAAACAGGGAAATATGTGATTTACAGTGTCAAGTTGTGGTATTAGCTGTCTTGCCAGTAATGATCAAATCCTTAGTCCCAAATCTTCCAGAGACCTTTACCAATCAACTTTGTGTGATCAAGAATGATGTGCTTTTCATACCTGGAAAAGCCTGCAGGCTCAGATTGAGGTCTCTCAGTGCCTGTCGCAGCTGGTCTGTCTGGGCAAAACTGATGCCTCTTCCAGCAAATGAGAGCCCCTTCATTCGCTGTAAGATGTGAAGATCCTTTCTCTTCTCATTCACCATGTCCGTAGTGGGGACTTGAGGTTGGCCACCTATAAGTACACTGTACGTGTTTCTTCTCTCCAAAGACATTTTTGCTTCAAACTCTAGCTAGAAAATTCTTACCCTTCTCTTTGAAGCGCACCTTCACCATCAAGTTGATACATCTAAAAAGCACAATAGAATCTCAGGTTAATTGAATAAAGAAGTGAAGTAAGTCTATCTTTACATACCGAGTGTAGTGAACCACAGCTTCCTTCCAGTTCTTCAGTTCACAGTAACAGTGACCTTGAAGAAGGTGTGCTGCGGCCGTCCAAAAGATCATCGCCACCGCATCTTGTTCCCCCTCGGTGGATGTAGCTTGTGCCCCGCCTTCCTCCTCCTCTGGCTCTTCCAGCACCACGTGTGCTGGCAGCAGCTCTGCCGTTGTGGTAATGACTTCGTCACACAACGTCATGCAGTCGCCGGGCCGCTCGACCATAAGCAAGGACGTGCCAGCCTCCAGGTGAAGTTCGGGTAACCGAGGGAGGTCAGAGTCCTCAGAGCATACCTGAAACCGAGGGGGTTTGAAGAATGAACCACGAAAAGCTCAAAACATTTAAACAGAGGTTAATGATTATATCTACTCTAACAGAAAAAGAGTGGAAACTTATATGTTGCTAAGGGAGACTTCACTCCAAATGTATAGTGTTGGCGTGCAAAGTGTTTCATCTTACTCCGTGTTCATCATAATGAATAGCCGCCAACAGGCCCAGATAATGTTCCACACCTTCAGGCACCCTAAACGGTCAGAGAGGCATTTACAGAATTACATTAATATGGTTAAGTGATCAAAACATCAGGCAAATGGAAAAACCTGAGAGTAACGTACAAACTAAATGAGTTTGAAATGCCCACTTTTAAAAAGGTGCCATCAGTGCACATTTCCTTTTAAGAGTGTTAAAGGATAGTGAAGCACATTCACCTTGAATTCAGCACACATTTCTGGGCCAAACTGTGAAGTACACTCAGGGAGGAGGGTACAGAAAGCAGGCTTTGCAGTGCTTGACTTTGTAGAAGAACAGACAGAGGGAGGAGCTGATTGCCGGGTGTAACAGGTTCATTGTTGGAGGGCAACCTCAGCGTCTGTAGAAGAAAAATTCTTTTCAAAAGAATGCACCCTCCCACAGATGTTGTATATATAGTGCTTGACCCACAGAATGCAAAAAACGAAGCATTTCTATCTCTCCACGTGTGTTTCCCAGGCTCCTGAGGACTAGTATAGTTTGATATTGAGCACATACACATTGGAAATCTGTCTCCACTGCTTTCCTGAAACACAGCAGTGCCATCTGAGGACGGCCCTATTAAAAAAAAGTCACACACTTACATAGTAGCAAACTCACGCATCCTGATTGCTAAGTATACACTCAGAAAAGGCAGGTTACCGTGTGGGCTAGACAGCAGCCATACACCAGGTGCGTGTAAGCTATGAGAATTCTGGGAGCGGGCAGAGAAGAAGCAGGGTGCAGAAGACTAAGAGCTTCTGACCTTCGACCTTCCTTTAGCATCTCTGCACCTTCATGCAACCAAGAAAAAGCAGCCATGTATTTCATGTCATTGGTCACATCATTACTTATTATACGCCCAAAAAAGAATGTTATCCAGCTCACAATCGACTTTATTCAGATACACTTTATGGTTTCATCTACAAAAATCATGCATTTTCCAGATGTGACATTTTACAATTTAGTGCCAGTGCACATTACTCCATCAAATTTACATTTAAAATACTGGCTGAGAAAAAAAAGTCTCATTCTAAAATGAAAGATTTAATACTAATGATAGGTTGCAATAGATACACAAATATGATGAATTGATGTTTGCATTTTGAAAATGTCATACCTTGGGTGATGGCTGTGCAAATTTCCAACAATTCAAGAAGTTTCCTTGGTTCCATCACCAAAAGCGGTATGTTTGAAGACATTCCATCACTTGCCATGTTTTGTTGAATCCCCGCAGACAAAGAGGCAAACTCTTCCTGCATGACAAATTTATTTTAAAAAGGCTTACACATACAATTTTGAAGATCATTTTACATAACATAAGCCATTTCTTTTTACCTTTTGTGCTTCTATGGTTTCAAATTTACAGTTGGCCAACCAGATAGCCCATTGTACACATAGAAGATTCTTAAGAAAGGAAGAAATTGCTGTGTTTTCCACTGATGTTAGAACAGTATGCCAAAACTCTGATGGGGTGGTGGCCTTTGGTTCAACTCCTGTTAGAAGAGTATGCCAAAACTGTGGTGGGGAGGTGGCCATTGGTTCAACGCCTGCCATCTGTAAAACTATGAAAACGAGTTGCAAATAAGGCACCTTTATACAGTAGCGTCATTGTTTCCATGATCTAATTAACAATTAATTCACTCACTGACCTCTTTCAATTGTTTGTTTAAGGAGTTGCTCAGCCTCGGACATGCGAGACAGAGCAATGGAGAGCAGGCAAACATTGTAAACCACACACACTTCCAAGTGAGCATGGTCCTCAAGTGGAGGTAGACCTAATACAATCAGATCATGACAAGACAAGAATATTATTGCTTTTACTTGACAATACCCATTCCCACTGTTGACATTAAATGATGCTCACCTTGTATTTTTCTTAAAAGTTTGTGGAACTCAGGCAACAACAACAACACGGCATGGTTCTGGTCTTGGCTTGAAGCATCTCTATTCTAGAAGAGAGAAAAATAGATGCTCATTTACAAATAGTGTTCTACATAAAGTTGTTTTTAAAGAACTATTATGTTACACTGCTACACAATGCTAGGTACCACTGCATACCACATTAACTATTTATTTTTCTCAAAGGGTGGTTAAAAGAAAGAAATGTTTTTTTTTTTACATCATTTTTAATTGGACTGGGCTGCATGAAACCGACAGGTGCGTTTGATACAGTAATACTAAGTGATTTTTTAAAACTCAAAATTAGATTTTGTTCAACATTGATGTGTCTTTAAATAAGTATTCACACAAATCTGAAGAACCTGGGCTTAGTTGGAGATTCTGCCTTTGGGTACTGGACTGCTTCACGGGGCTCCAGTTGGCATCTGGGAATTTCTGTGTGGCTGAAAAGAAGAAGCTGGGGCCCTTGTCTTCAACTTGGGAGCTCTAAATTGCAAAATTGTCAATGTTTTTGAGTTTGGAAGACAGTTGGCTTTGGAATTTGGAACAAAAGCAGATTTGGGATGGACTGCATTGGTCACATGTTTGGCAAAAGGAAGGCTTGAAGAAAAACGTGTTAGATGGAAAAATAAATGTGAGGTGTTCCTACAAAGCCACTCTTATTGTAGTGTCAGAAAATGAGGTAAATTTGAATCAAAATAATAATACTTCACAAGAAATGCCCTAAATGCTTTTGTAAGTAGACAAAAAAGCTAATAAAAATTAGTTTCCATAAATCAACAAAATTAAGGTAAAAGGAACATTTATTTACATTGAGGTTGGTGGCTAAGTACTTTTGAAAACAGATATATCTTTAATTTCCTAAAATCTGAAGTAGAAAAAAATGATTAACTCACTAATTCCATAAGGATTTAAAATAGAGAGAGGGAAGAAAAAAAAATGAAAAAAAATAAGTGTTCGGTTTTGTTGGAAAGGTTTATAAAAGCGTTTCAAGAGTGGAGGATTTTGCCTCTCGGTATCTGGGGTAGCAATTGGGTGAGAGGTTTTGGTCTCCTTGGGTTTCCAGGTCAAAGCCAGAGACAGCAAGATTTTGGGCGGGGCTGTGAGAAGTGAGTTTACACACAGGAAGTCTGGTATTTAGAGGGTGCGGGTCAAAAGAATTGGAACGTTGCACTCCATTACTGCTTTTGGGAGAGTCGAGCAAACTGTGCGTGGAGGCATAGCGGGACATGGGCAAGGTTGCGCTGCCGTGGTTTGCGGGGCTCAATCTCAGTCTTTTATCTTCTGGTGTATTATTGGATATAATTGCCCGGTGAATGACCCGCTTTGGCATTTTCGAGAAAGAAAATGCCCTGGTCACCTTTTTGGAAGTCTTCTTGATGGCTCGTGAGGCTTTGCTGAGGGTGCTGCCCATGTCTTTGGTGCTCACCTGCAGCGTGTCAGGATCTGTACAGTGAATGAGGTCACCCGCATGAGTACGGCAGGTGGTGTTGGCTATATGGCGACAAAGGGTTTTCAGCCACTCGCTTTTCAACGTTTCTTCTCCAGACAGCTGGAAGCTGAAAAGCATGTTCTCCTGTTCTGTTGGTGGGCGAACCACTAGAGCAAATGCATTCACGCATTCCTCTGTGTCCTGGAGGTCCAAGACTCTTCGAATTTGGGACAGCGGCATTAAGGCGATGTGTTTCAGTGAGGGAGGCGGTCTTGTTTGTCCCATTGGACTTTTAAAAGTATTGATGACTTTGTGTCGCTTCCTTGCGATCTCCAAACAATCGTTGAAGAGAAAGAGCGTGACTTGCTCGCCGCGGTCGCACGGTTGGTCTCCGAGTGCAATCGTTTCCACTTTGTACACCAGACTGCGGTGGGAGGAGAGCAAGTTGGCGGGACAGCCGTCAACTTCGTAAACGACTTCGAAGATCTGCTTCTGCCCGTCGGTCTTCCTCTTGTCTTCGTTAATGTGAGTCATAATTTCCTTGAGGGACTCGATCGCTTTTTCCAGTTTCAGCTTGTCTGGGTTCTCGTCTGACGTGTGCTTTTTTATGTCATTCAGTAGCAGACCAACACTGGGAAGTCTCTGTACAGGTCTGATGAGCAGCTCTACTAGCGCCTGCCGTCCACATTCTGGCTTGGCCTGGTTGATTTTTAGAAAAGCATGGAAGCGTGGCTTTAGTTTCTCGCAGCGAACAATGGTATCCTTGCTCATTTCAAAAAAGTTAACAAAGGGTGGGTAGGCCTTCAAAAGCTCTTTTGAATATTTAAGGATAACATCTCCTACACTTGCTTCTTCTGACCAATCTCTCAAGAGGTCCTCAAGGTCACTCTTTATTCTGGTGTGAACCTCATAAATGTCAGGGATGCTTCCAAATATTGTCTTAATTTCTTCTTGGGCCAGGATGGGACCACCCACCTGACCTTCTTTTTCTAACGGAAGCTTGAAAATCTGCAGTATGGTGTTCAAAATGTCCACGTAGTTGCTTTCCGTTTGATAGAGCTCCTTGGAAACTTGCCAGCGGGCTGATTTTTTGGGCTGGATGGAACTCTTGGATGGCTTAGAGCTTCCCGAAAAGGCTTTGCACGTGTCGGGTGTGATTGTGAGGTCAAGCAAGGAGCCCAAAGACTGGGAATGTTCTGCCGAAGGCCTTTTGGGTGGTGGAGGGAAGGGTGAGAACTCGGTCTCCTTTGCGAGCTGAGCAAGTGTGTCCTTTAAATGCCGACGCTTGCGGTTACTGTTGGGGGTGGAGAGGGAGAGGAGGGACACCGCCTTCTTCATGGCCGGGCTGACAACGTTGCTTTCAAAGTGGTACATGGACTCTCCAGCCCGAGCATCCATTTGAATACTTCCCCAAAACCACTCTTGTTTAACCACAAACACTTTGGGAAAACAACGTGGGAGCTCCTTCCCCGAATTTTCATCCACCACCAAGTGCGTGCATCTTTCATTGCCGACATCCAAATATTTGCCACCGTGTTTGAGGGTCCTCTCTTCCATATTTGTTTTCTCTTCCTCTGAGAACCCCCAAAAACTGAGGATGCAATCTTGGAACGGTGGAACTTTGAATTCCATTCGAAAATCCTCCACACCGGCGTGGAAGGACGTGTCATTTCTTCTCTCCCAGGCTTTGTTTATCCACGCAGGAGTGAGAATGGGCGTCCCCATACACACAGCCAGCGTGTATTTCTCCCCATGAGTGGAGTGGGCAATGAGGTGTGTCACCTTTGTGCTGAAGTCCTTCCGAATGATGCCCCCCATGTGATGAACCAGATTCACCAATCTTTTAATTTCTTCTTTATTCCTGAAGCCAGTGAAACACAGCGATAGGTTCAGCATGCTTGTGGAGTAAAGAGGGCGGCATGAAAATGGAATCGGCTCTTCCTTCAAAACACAGCGCAGCACAACCGGCGGACCGATGATTCGGTTATCGCGCTGGTAAAGGTCACGATAATCTGCAGATTTAAAATCATCGAGGATGAACACTGTCTCAAATTCTGCGTTGTCTTCATCCTTAAACTCTTGGACGTTGTTGGTTATTAGGACAGGAGCAGTAATTTCCATATTGACAATAGACTTGATCACCATTTTCTCTTCTGGACATGATTCAGATTGTCTTATTTTAACCACCGGTACCTCCATTACTCGCACAGCCTGCAGAGCTTTGACCAGGTCGACATTTTTGCTCGCCTCTCCCACCAGAACCACCCTTGCCTCCACTTTTGGCAGCATATCTTCACCTTCATCACATTCCATCCCGAGAAGTACATGGTCCTTGGTGGTTTCCTCCAGCCTTGAATCATATACGGATGAATCCACCAGCAAACTCCGAGGTGTCCCAGAAATCACGAAACTGTTGTCAGCCATGCCAGAATTCATTTACGGAACCTCAACCGGGCTCGAAATGACGTCTGTTCAAACAACGCAACGAATAACACAGGAGCTAATTTAGCTTCTTTTCAGCTAACAGCTCTACGATCAACTTCAGCTCCCCCAGCAGTTCGAGAATCCCCCCCGTTAATCCGTTCCAGCGTCGTTTAATAATCCGACTCGGTGCGCGCCTCCATAGTTTGTTGTTCGCTAACCACTTGGGTGAGGTGTGCCAAACTACAGTTCGAAAATCACGGAAACATTAGTGCCGCGCGCTGATTGGACGAGACCGACGAGCAAATCCGGTTCCCGACCGGAAAGGCTTCTCATTGGTTGGTTTGTTCAAATATCAACGCACATTCCGCCTTGTGCTATGACTCCATAAATGCGACGGCCGTACCTTAGCTAACACGACGCTACTAGCAACGCGATAACTTTACCTTCCATTTGTTGACCAATTCGTTGTTCTCCTGGATCCACCTATCTGATAATTTAGACGGTGATTGTTGTCTTTTAGTATACATTTCTTTTAGAGGCAAAAATGGTTAAACTTTTCCTCGTTATTTTCAAAGCCGGAAAAGGCTCATTAAAGGTGGAGCGTTGGGCTCTTCTGCCCCCTAGTGGCTCATAGGGAAATAGCAGTGGAAACTAAATAGTAAGACACCAGGAGATGGTGCGAGAGTTCTAATTTATTGCATGTTGTGACGAGTGGCTTTTTATTGTTTGCATGCACATTTTGGGGTTTCTGAACAACTAACTGCATGCACATTTTGGGGTTTCTGAACAACTAACTGCATGCACACTCATCAAATTTGAAAAAGGACCACCAACAACAACAACAACAAAATCTTCTTGTGCTCTGTTCGTTTCTTTAAAACAAAAAATAAATGTTCCACTGATGTAAAAACCAGTTCTTACGTAGGTTTGTAGTGCTGAATATTTGTCTGAACTGAGTTATTTTGTATGTAAACATTTTTCTCACACAACAGGATTTATTTTGGGAGGGTAATGTCAAAATTTTGCAAAGCTATTTTTTTTACAAAATGGGTATGATTTTACACTTAAAAATATCCCAAAAGTGATTGTATGAAGCAGAATAATGCCATATTTTAGGCAAGTGCAGACACAACAGACCAACATTAGTGACAATAGGACGTGCTTGCTGGCTGTAATTCCATTTTTCACAGATTCTCAAAATTGAAAGCTTGCATGATTGTGGTTTCCTATTGCGATTCTTTCATTAAAATTCATGCTCATAAGAAGATGGATGTTTTTGCAGAATGCCGTATTCGAATTTCAGATGAGTCATCGTTGTGCCTGCTACGGCAGCCATTTTTCCACTCGTCCCTGTGAAGGTGACTCTTATGTTCTCCTTTATTCGCACCCCCCGTCTCAGTCCTCTGTCTGGCGTTTTTCCACTTTCATCTTTTGCATCATTCCCATCAGCGTCTCCAACCCGTCATCTGCATCCTACAGGATAATAATCAGATTTGTTTTCAGTTTTTGTGTTTGATGTTCACTATTGGGTACTTTAATAATTTAAGTACACAAACAGGCGTGACAAACTAAGGCTGACGGGCCAACTGCTGTACTTCTTAGTTTTAACATTTAGATGGATCTGGTCACTTAAAGTGTGTACAAACTGTGTACAATTTCAGTATTTTGTCGTCTAACAAAACATTTAAATAATCCTCTGCAATAAATTAAGATTTATTGTGGTTTTCTTGACTTTTTTGCTCTCTTGCTGGACATTTATTTTCTCTGTTTGACAAGTGTGCATCCTTTGTTGTAAAAGCATTGAGTGCGAGAATGTGAGATGCAGAAATTAAATCAGTATCCACTGGTACACTCATCTGAAATCAATATAAAATGTTGTTGCCCGACATGATTTGCAGAATAAAGTCATTCAATTACAACAATAAATGATTTTACCTTGATTTGCTGACATGTGGCAACATAGGGGCAGGCACCAAAAAAACAATAGGATATTTTATATACATTTGTGTGCGTGTGAGGGTTGCAAGGCTCCTCGTGGGACTGCATGATGTGGATCTGCAAACTCACACTGCAGCACTTTAAGCATCAGCAGAGCACACAGCCATGCTAGGTCTTCAACAATTCATAATGCAGAGATCTCGCTCAACTTGACTGTATTTTTGCATTTCAAAACTAAGAATCTTGAATTAAAGTAAGACAATGATTATTTAAGAATTTAACATCCTTGTGTAAAGGATAATACCCATTTTAAAGCGATATGTCTATTAAAGAACAAAATGGTGTTGAAAAACAATGCACTAAAAATTCTACCTGGTGTATCAGTAAAACTTTTGGTGAGACATTATGAGCAAACATTATACATAACAATATAAGATCTAACAATAACAATAAGGAAGCTATGAATTAGCTACAGGAGCATTCTAAATATTATCAGTCCAATAACTATGGCCTAAAATTTACACAAACTTGTTTTTGAAGCTCATGAGCTAATTTCCAATCATTACCAAATCAATCCAAGTCTTTTTCATAATGGCTTTTGAACAATTCCTACAACTGTGAAAGAAGTGGGCATGCTTACTCATTTCCCTACATTATATCACAGGGGTGGCGAACATGTGGCTCTCGAGCCCCATGTGGCTCCCAGCCAAAATGAATGTGGCTTTTTCCTTCGTTTCACGTTTCTCTTATTTTTATTCTCGCTTGAAACAAACTAAAATTCATCAGGGCCCATTTAAAACAAACAATAAATTATATTTAACAAAATAATTTGGCAGATTGGAGTTTTTTTATGCTGCTCCTGACGTAAAGTGTGGCTCTTTGACTCTCACAATTTAAAATGTTGGCTCTTTGTGTCTAATTTGTTCCCCACCCCTGTTATATAGGAATCATACAGCAAAATTTAGATGGAAATATTAATGTTCAAACAGTGAATAATGCATTGAAGTGGGTCTCATAGTAAAATGTGTATTTTGCCCTTAAGCAGTCATGACTCGATAAGGGCAAAAGAAACATTTTAATATGAGACCCACTTCAGTATTTTGCAATATAATCCAATTTACACAGATTGGGGAGGGGGATCTTTTGGGGGAGAAAAGTGTGTCTACAAAAAGCTGTGATGCTGACTCGTGTCTTTCCCTGCCCTCGTATATAAAGCGGACGCTCACCCCTCTTTGCTGCAGTCTGACTCCATCATGAGTTTCACCGTGGAAAGCCACTTTTTCGGCTCTGGCGGGCTCCGCAAGGCTCGCCCAGCTTCGGCGTCCTCCAGCGGCTTCCACTCGCAGCGCCGCCGCCTCGCCAACAGCCAGCCATCCGGGGATACATTGACCTGGGACGCGTCCAACAGGAGCGAGAAGGAGATCCTACAGGCGCTCAATGACCGCTTCGCCGGCTACATCGACAAGGTGCGCAGCCTGGAGAACCACAATCGCAACCTTGAAGCCGAAGCGGCGGCGCTGCGACACAACCAAAGTGGCCGAGCTTCGGTGGGAGAATACTACGAGCGCGAGCTGGAAGACCTCCGGGGGCTCGTAAAGCAACTCGGTCGCGAAACTGGACTCGCGACCGTGGAATACGGACGCCTGGAGGACGACTTCCAGAGGCTCCGGGCCCGCCTGGAAGAGGAGGCGCGGAGCCGGGAGGAGTTGGACGCGGCCGCCCGGGCTCTGAAGAAGTACGCGGATGAGTGCGGGCTGGTCCGCCTGGAACTGGACAAGAAGCTCGGCGCCCTGGACGACGAAGCCGCTTTTCTCAAGCGGAACCACGAGGAAGAGGTGGCCGAGTTCCTGGCGCAGATTCAGGGCGCACAGGTAAGGCTAACCGTTGGAGCTCATCTCATCTCATCTCATCTTCTCCCGCTTTATCCGAAGTGGCATTCCTGCACACCTGTGTAATTGGCCCCCTATTGAGCAGCTGTGATTTTGTCTAAATAGAAATAATCTCCTCCATTTGTCGTTAAAATAAAAATCATATCCCATTTCCATTGACCTTGATGTCCAAAAAAGGATAAAATTTAATGTTCCCCCTTTTTTAACATTTGGAATGAATAGAAGTCATAAAAATATGAATCGGCGATTCAGTTGATAATTAATTGTCTATTCGCCGATTAATTGAGGAAGCCCAAGATTTATACTTATGAGTTCACAGATTTAACATCCCTCCTAAGGAAACCAGAGCAATGATGTGACCAGCAACATTGCAGACGTATGACATTTCTGATTTTTAAAAAAAAAGAATACTATGTACATACGGCAAACCAAGAACACTTTTTTGGACAGTATTTTTTCCTAATACAGCGAATCCCAATGTATCCGTTGAAAAATGCCTGTCACTTGTACTACTGCTAAATACGGTCATAGTAACTTAATTACTGCACTTTTCCGTGCAGATGACATTTGACATGCCTGACATGCACAAAGTGGACGTGACCGGAGCCCTGCGGGAGATTCGAGCGCAGCTCGACTGCCATGCCTCCAAGAATGCCATGCAAACCGAGGACTGGTTCAAAGGTAAAGGGGAATGCAAGTTTTAAAGCCTTCTTTAAAGGGCCTAAAAAGAAAATTGTTGTGCTGACTAGGCGAGTCGCACACAGTGAATAAAAATGCTTCGAAATAAGTAGTATCATGTATAGTTTGGGATTCACCAAACATTTCACATTCAACATTTGTTTTCATAGGGCGCATGGAGCATCTGACAGAGGCAGCCAAGTCCAACCAAAATGCCATCCGGGGGGCCCAAGAGGAGATCCTTGAATATCGTCATCAGCTCCAGAGTCGCACCATCGAGCTGGAGACTCTCCGAGGAACCAAGGAAGCCCTGGAGAGGCAGTTTCTGGATAGCGAGGACAGACATCATGAAGACCTCGATTCCTTCCAGGCAAGACCAGAACAAATCGCACAAAAAATAATGTGAATCTGTGTGTCATATCATGTGTTGTTTATCCCGCAGGAGACCATCAATCATCTGGACTCTGAGCTGAAAAAGGGAAAATGGGAGATGGGTAGCCAACTAAAGGATTATCAGGACCTACTGAATGTAAAGATGGCTCTCGATATTGAAATTGCTGCTTACAGGTTGGTTTTCTAACTTCCTAATGCAGTTGTTTTCATCCCACTTTTGGTGATCATCTGTGGTTCAACATTGTCTCCAAAAACAGGAAGCTACTGGAAGGTGAAGAGAGTCGTCTTGTGTCAGGAAGTCCGTATTCCTACCTGGATAACAGAATTTCAGTGCATTTGAAAGTGAAAGATGATAAAGTGATTGTTCAAGAGCAGACAGACGAGACCCAGGTCACAGAGGTGACCGAGGAGGCAGAAGAAGATGAAGATGGTGAGGAAGCTAAAGAAGACGAGTTGGGAGAAAAGGAAGAGGATGAAAAAAATAAAGTCGAGG
This sequence comes from Stigmatopora argus, assembly GCF_051989625.1. NCBI lineage: Eukaryota > Metazoa > Chordata > Actinopteri > Syngnathiformes > Syngnathidae > Stigmatopora > Stigmatopora argus. Next base: position 9,600,887 of record NC_135391.1, on the reverse strand, counting down.
AAAAAGAGGAAAATAAAGGAGAGGATGGAGATGAGCAAGAAGAGGTGACCAAATCGCCAAAGAAAGTTCCCAATTCTCCTCGGCCGAAATCACCCACCGAATCAGAGAAAGTTCCGAATTCCCCTAAATCCAAATCGCCACCGGCCAAATCTCCCGAAAAGTCACCAAAATCCAAATCTCCTCCAAGCAAATCCCCTCGGCCTAAATCTCCACTTCCCAAGACCCCTGAACCTCAGGAAAAGGAGGTCAAGTCTATCCCTGCTCCCAAAGACGAAACTAAAGAGGAGAAAAAAGACAAACCTCTACCCGCTAAAGACGAAACGAGGGATCCATCGTTTAAGAAGGATGAGAAAGAGAACCAAAAAGAAACCGAGAATAAAACCGATGACAACACACCCGACGCAAAGAAACCGAGCCCAACAGCCGAGGTTCCAAAGAAGGAAGAATCTCCAAAACCTTCAAAGCCTGCTGAGAGCAAAGCTCCAGCCTTAAAACCTAAAGACGAATCTTCTAACACTATTGCAAAGCCCCCTGCTCCTAAACTGGCTGAGGCAGAGAAAACAGAGAAAAAGCGGGAGGATAAACCTACCTCCAAAGCTGAACCTGAAAAACCACCAGTTAAGAAACCGGAAGAGAAGAAGGAGACAAGTAAAGGACCGGACGACGGAGGGAAGGTGGATAAATCTCCTGCCGCTGAGCCCAAAGACAGAAAGGAAGAAAAACCCAGTAAGTGATGAGTAAGGACCACAAAAAAATACGGGTGAGAGCAGCCAGGAAATTTGCTCAATCATAAGCAATCTTAATTTCTATTGGCCCTTGTAGGCACCATTAATGCTAGTACCCCTGTAGCCAGGTTTATCAAGCTTTTAAAAAAATGTGAACGGGACATTTGCCTTTCAATAAAAAGTGCATTTTCACTGTACCTGCACTAGCCTTTAAGGACAAATGGCCAGCTAAACATATTGAGCCCAAATATATTTGAATATACATTATTGTACACAAATATGAATATATTTGCTATGATAGGAAAATAGTCTGACAGACGTGGATGCTTATTGTGCACTTTATTTCTCTTCACAAATTGAGATGTCATTCCTCTGACTTGCAATGCTCTGATGACTTTAATGTGTATAATAATAATGCGACATGAATATATGCAACACAAAACAAAAATAAAGAATGATTAAAAACATGTTTTGGTTGAGGGAAAGCTATCTTACGCTAAGCTTTGGTTAAAATTGGTCAAAGGAAATGTCGTCTGAGCAGTCAGTGGTGCATACTTGCCTGCATTGCAGAGGAGGGGGTGGAAACGCTGCACCCGTTTCTCACGTCCTGCCAACCACGGTCATGTACAAATGAGGATCTGTGCGGCATAGTCACGATTTCCTTCACGCCATCAGTAACACAACAGAAGCCATTGCTGGAATCAAAACCTTACTCCAAGTCGCTTGATTGAACTGTCCCATTCAACCTTTTCTGAGATCTATCCCATGAACACATTCTATAAATAGCATTGCAGTGAGGTGCAGTAAGAATAAAAAAAAAATCAATTTTGAGAGTTTAAAAACAGTTCCAACCTTTATTTTCACCAAAATAAGGTCCTCTTTTACTTTCAAATGATTGGAATATTTCATAAAAAATGTTTAGTTGATCTAAAATGCTTCCAATAGTTGGTATGAGTAAAAATGTTAAAGGAATTGCAGGAATACTTTTAGCGATGACTGAAGAGGCCCAGAGGATGGTTGTATTTGAACGGTTTTAGACGATTTGGACCCCTGGGAAACAAAAAGACAACAAGTCAGAATTAAGTGGACATCAGAGAATTGGAAATTTTATTCTTTTAAGTACACACTTGACAGTACGGAGGCACATCTTTTCGCGAGGAAACTCCCGTGGTCCTTCCACGCCGTCATCCTGATCTTCAGTCTCCAGGTAGACATCCAAACAGACACACAGACGTAAAATCTGATTGGTCAAGAGCTGGTAGCCTAGACGTGGGCCTTGTAGTTCCTTTTTGAACACGTTCACCTCAGCCTCCATGGCCTATAAACATAAGAAAAATCTCTTATCTTGTCTTTTTTTGTACAGGAGAACAATTTTGTGTTAAAAAGGGCTTTACCCTAAGGTTGTCATCAGTGCGCCCACTGCGCTCTCCCTTCCAGCTGAGCGAGAGGGAGAAGAGAGGAGAGATTTCAGGGTAACGGGGATTCAGCACTACTGCGGCCTGGAGAGTAGCTATAAGAAAAAATTAAAAATAACACAGATTGTTAAATTTGTATCTAGGAAAATCTTCTTTGAATCAAGCAACAAAAAGGGGTACCTGTGCCTCTTTCAAAAACTCCAGTAAAATACATATCAGTCTCTTTTGCCAGACCGGCATCAGTCACATGACGTGTAAATGTCAGATCCTAGAAAAGATATGCATTACTGGCATTACTAAAAAAATGAATTCAAATACACAAACCATAAATGAAAAATAAAAACACCCCTAAAACAAACGAACAAAAAAAGAACACTTTCTTAGGGGGTTGGTTTGGTTTGGCTACCGTGTATGGGTAATTTTGAACACTTACCACATACTCCTCATGCGTAAGGGTGGTCCATTGAGCTAAACGGGAAATAATCTTGGCTGGAAAGAGGTGCAGACACTCAGTGGTAACAGGGATGATGTTGTTCTCTATGAAGGGGAATAAAACAACCACAATTAAAAGGCTCTTCACTTGGCGCACTTTGTGTGCATGGTTGATGGCAATGTTGCTTTACCTAAAGACGCAAACTGCTTATGCAGAGCCAAGCGGGACAGAACTCGGCTCCTCAGAAGCTTCATGGTGTTCTCCATGTGGCTAGCACTTAAAGAACTGCCCACCAGCATACCCTAGACAAAAGTCAAGACATTAAATTTGCTAATCGTGTATTAGTGTACAAGCCCTGTCCAAGACAAATTACTGTTACCCCCTGCACCTAGCATTCAAATGAATGAAGTCCATAATAAATTTATATTTAGGTTTTCTGGGGCAAACCCTGATATTGTAAATGTAATATGCACACCAACACACACCTCTGAAGAATCACTTGGAAAATGTAGCCCTCCAAGATTCTGAACCCACTTGTATGGATGACCCAAATCCTCCACATAGTCAGCAAAAGAAACAATCCTGTAGATGCAGCAGTTGTTAAATGTAACTTCAATGGTTTTTAGACCACTACTGAGAGGTATAATGGTCTCCTTACCCAACTTTATCAAACTGATAACGGTTGGCCGGATTGGGTGTTTCTCTTCCGTGATCGTTGGCGTACAAACAGCTTAGAAGGGTCTCTGATTTGACGAGCTCCCTGTTAAAAGAAGCTCTTGCTATAAAGCATTGGATAGACGGGGGATTTCATATATAAACACAATCTTACACATACCCTGCACTGATGGCTGTGGTGAGGTCTGTCGATGAAGAAATCTTAGACTTGACTGTCATAATGTTGAGATTTATCAGGTAGTAGAAGAAGAGATTGAGGACACTGCCATCTGCACAGACAATTTGGTAGTTTATGACAAAGTCACCTTATTGTAACTGTAGGGCCTTGTAGCGTATCAGAGTCCAAAAGCTGAATTTGGGATGGAACAAAATGCTATTATGTTAATATCCTTTGACTATGTCAAAGGCCACAGGATGTTGGCAGTAGACAGCGCAGCAGAGTTGGACAAAGAAAGCTCATGAGAAAATGTGCTTACAGCACGATGAACTGCTGTAGAAGCACAAACATGACTGTACCGCTTTCCCTCTTCAGTTAAGTAAAGCCTGCAATGCAGTTGTCACGACAGGTTTTTATCTTTAGTCACCAGCAGAGGGAACACAGGGTTCAATAAGCCAACCCCCCCTATACACACCCGTTAGCAAAGACATGCTCGAAGGGCTGGAATCGTTTCAATAATATTCATAATGTACAAATGAGTTACCTTTACACGTCAGGTCAAAAGAGAGGGACAGTGGGTGTCTCTTGAGCATCTCTCGTCTCTTGTCATCAAGCTGACCTCCGGCAGTTGGACGTCTCCTCTTCTGTAAAAATGACACCACTTTTACATTGCGATACAAAAACACAGGAAGATAACTTACACCCGTGGGTGAAACATGTGGAAGGTTACGTATTCGGTTCCATGTCTGCTTGTTTGTGGTCAAGACGAATGAAGAACATAAAAAGGGATTGATTATTTTAAACTTGCAGCATACGTTTTTAATATGAAATAGAAGAGGTGATTAAATATGTTGTAATAAGGTCTAATGGCAAAGGTCACAACATAAATTTGGTGATAACTGAACAAGAAAGAATAAAGGGAATCACATCAAACATGCAGGATGCATTTTTATTATGAACGGAATAGGTGGTTACATTTTGGGGTAACGAGGTCAAAGGTCAAGAAAGAAAATTCTTGATGAATTCTTCCATATAACTAAAGGGAATTCATCTTTACGGTAACTTACGAAAGATTCTTAAGAATTATTTAATGTACACTGTAACAGCTGGCGACGCTATTAACTGTCATTCAATTCAAATATGATTAGGTTGAAACTACTTGGCTGTTCTTGATCAAAAACATCTCAGAATCCTTCAGCTGGAACTCATTCCTTTTCCGTCACTCATCTGTCCTTCTGTGACAGTTAGATCTATAGGGATGCTTTGTGTGACACTTGCGGCGATGTGGATCTGAGGAAATGGCTGACTTCATAAACAACGTGTGTGCATGTGTTTCAAATGAGCTAAGACTCACTGTTTTTTCCTGCTCTTCTTCTGCGTCTGAGTCACTGTCGTCATCTAGATCACAAACAATTAGTACAAGAGAAATTTAGAGTTCATTTGTACTATTTACACATATCAATTGTGTAGTCTTACCTTGAGAATCCTCTGGAGGTTTGGACATAGCTTTGGCTTCATCCACATCCCCACTGATTGTTACGCTCAGGTTCTTGTCTGAAAGGGGGAAACAAAACCCTCAGAATCAAACAGTTGTTAAAACTTGGACAGTAAAAAGTACAAAAGGATCTGCTCAACACCAACGTGTCCAAGAAGATTCCTCACCACATGCTTGACCGTATGCATTAGCTTGTACAAAAAGCACATAAAGGGGTGGAGGCAGGTGCTGAGCAATCTCGGCGTGTTTCTGTGTCTGTTCAACGGGTACAGCCAGGTATTCTTGCACCGGGATGGAGGCCTTTGCAAAGAGGGAACAAAAATCACTACTGCGTTCTGGAAATAATAGCGTGATAAGCAAGAGTCAGAGCTACTGATACAAATTGTACCTGCATTATGGCATTCAGGCCAGGCTGCAAGCTCCTCAACTGTTCCTTCTTGACCTCAATACTTCTCTGGATCTTCTCCTTGGTGGCTTGAGACTGTTTGTATGTCTCTGCCAACCTTTGTCGGTCATCGAATAAACTTTCCGTTAGCTTTGCAGAATATATGAGCAGTGAGCGTTAAGTGAGATGAACAAATTTTGAATACCTTTTCCTCTGTTCAAGCTCCCAGTCTAACCGTGCCAGTGTTTGCTGGTGTGGATCACTTTTCGTGAGCTGTGGCCTGGAAATCTCCTCTGGTGCATCCTTGTAAAACTCTTCTTCAGTGACTAGGTCTATATCCTCATGCTTAGACCTGAGAGGGAAAACAAAGATGCTAATTAATTGACATCATTGTTCAAGGTCATTGTTTAGGAGACATATCTGCTCTTTTAATGAATGCTTTAGTCTCTCGCTCTCTCGCTCCCACTTCTTACACTTCTTAAGGCTGCCTTGCGTGACATAAACCAGCGGCAACAGCTGCCCCTTAAGTGATTCTTGATAGCATGTATATGCTTCAATCGTAGAATTATTATTGCTAATTATATCGGAAACATCCCACAACAAAATGGCAATGTCAGATTTTTCCAATATCGTTCAGCCACACTCTGAAATGCAGTCTAATTTAAGGATTACAGTATTTAGTGCTTACTTGAACTCCAAGCATTTACTGATTTCCTTCTGAAGGTGCAGTACTTCATACAAAAGATTCTGTAACTGAAGGTGCAGCACATCCACTTTCTGCTTAGCCTGTTAGGACAATACAACCATCAGTTTTGTTTATCAACAAACACCAGCAATAATATGACAATCTAAATGTATACACACCTCATGAGTCTGGTCTCTTCCTCTCTTTAGCCGCATGTGAGCCAGACGGTTAAGTTTTTTCAACGTCATGAAGTGGTTGCAGCTCTGCAAACGTCTTCGTTCAATCTCAGGACACTAAAAGAAAGATTACCAGTGCAGACTATTATTCATGTATTCATCTTTTGTACCGCCTAGCCTCACAAAGGTAGTGGGGGTGCATAATAACATGATTGTTATGGTCACACCCACTGTGTTGGCCCGAAATTAGGTTCATAATCAGGTAACCATTTTGGAAAATCAGATTGCCTCTTGACCTTGGGGCAACCCCAAGTGATTCCACAATTAATAATTTTGGTAAATATAAATCTTACCCCCTCTTTTGCACCATTGGCTTTGAGCTCCTGTATTTCACCCATTAGCGTGGCCAATCCTTCACATGACTCTCTAAAATTGATGAAGTCTTCCTCATAGTCCCTGCCATCGAGCTCCACCTCCTCATTGTAGACGCGTACATCCTGGAAATAAATCCAAAGTATGATTATGTACAAATTATGCAATATTCATGGTACACACAGATCACTTGCCGTTAGATGAAGGCAGATCTTAGTGCAAAACGGCCCTGAACTTGTTTCATTACCTGCTGGTCAACATCCCCTCTGCCGCGCTTCACCTCTGGAGTTACAGCTTCGTTCCTAAGAACCTTTGCCTTTCTTTTTTTCAGGGAGTCTGAAGACATTTGTGCCTGGAAAGGTTGTTAGTGTGGGAAATGAAATACAAGCACTTAGTACTGCTATGCAAAGCTACTATTGATCCCGGGATTGGCTTCTTAGTTAGCACAGGCACTAGCTACGTATCGAGCTACTAGCACATCGACTTAAAAATAACCTTCTCCAAACCAAATTAATGAACTTTAATAAACTATTTGACGCAGATAAGGCGTGTTCAAACCCTTACTTACCTTTACGTTGCGCAGAAGGGGAATTTATGGTAATCAAAAAGGTTGAATTATAATTCAGGTTCTGCTAAATGCAGACTCGAAGACCAGTCCGGAAGACCACGTACGTCACAAGAATGCGACTGTCTCGTGTTCATAAAATTAGAAGGTTTCTGCACTCTCACACTTCAAATACGTTCTTTGGCCCCTCGTCTGTCGTTTTGAGCCAAATTAGAGGACGAAACTGCAACAATCGTATCCCAGGGTGCTTTGCGTGGTGTAAACCACGGGGGAAATTCATTTTAAATAGCTGGCGTCATCAACTAGCGACATGACATACAAATTAATACATATGTACTTACTTTAATATACCAAGTTAAAAAATAATATTTTTTTTGTAACATTTAACGGAATTTATCAAGTTAAAAACTCAAAATTGGGTTTAAACGTGATCGTTAGTACTGAGTAATAATAATAATATACAATAATAAAATGATAAATGTTATAAAAAATACACAGCTCAGAGGTTGCTTCATGAATTCACATTAATTCATGCCACTCATGATGATATACAGTAGTATGCTATATGATATGTAATGCTAATCTTATGTTGGAATAGCATTCAAAAATAAATTTCATTTCATTTTTGCATGACACTACCAGGAAATATGTCAAAATATACACAGAAATAGCCAGACTGTTATAACACAATGACAAGTCAGCAAAGTTTTATACAAAAAGAATTTATTTGCATTTCTACAAGATTAGAAGTGTAAAAACACGGCTGAGCACTAATATTTTATGAAATGACACCAAAGACAACAACTTTTTTACTGTAATGGCCAATATTCACATTCACTTAGCCATATCTATTAGACTCTGCAAAGATGTGGGCACCCATGTTTTTTCTCCTTGCACAAATACAACCCCTCTCTCTATGTAGATGACAATACGCCCAAATGTGTACAGCTGTTTACCCTCATGGCGTTTAGCTACTATGGGCATAAACACAATGTTGTTCTCCTCTGCCTTGGTCTGGATGAGATCTTTAAAGTTAGTGGGTACACTGGTACTGGCAACCCTATGAGCGACATTCTCAGCATCCCGGCGCTCTTGCATGGCTTCATAGTGAAAGTCTTTTCTTCTCTCTGTCTGAGTGAGATATGCAATGTTCTCTCTTGCCCCGGGTTGCATATATCCACCTGTGGGTTTACATAGAGAACATAGTAAGTTATTTCGTATATAGCTCGTAACTTTAACCGTAGTTCATGGGAGAAATGTCCCTACGCATTTCCCGAAACCTACCAATTCCTGATGACACTGCACGATTCATGATGTTCAGCGCCTCGTTGAACTTATCTTTTATGAGTGTCTGTGACAACAAGAAATCACTGAACATGGTCTTCCAACCGAGGTACCATTTGGTGATTTCCTCGTAATTAGGACTGTTGCTCAACCATGAACACAGGACCTATCAAGAATAAATACAATTATATATATCCAGAAGCACATTTATATAGGTCATTTAGGTTTAATTAGATTGTAAGATTTCCATACCTGTAGCCATTTTGGAAAGAAGTTTTTGTCCAGCAGTGAAACTAGACTAGATGCGGACAGCATACCCTCCCAGTCTATCACCCAGTGAAATGGCTCCATTTGCTGCTGGTGAGGATTGATAACCAGCTCTTCCAGACACAGAGCTGTGGAAGTCGGATGGTGGTAAATGCAATCAAACGTCATTGATAGAGGCCACGAGAGGATAAAAAAAAAGGAAAAAGTAGATTACCTAGTTTAGGGATGATGTTTTTCACCATAAAAGCCTCCCAAGCACCAGGGCTAAAAACATCTTTCCACGGTTGGAGGATGAGGCGTGCTGAAGCATCACTGGGGTGCCACCGCTGCAAAGCGTTAGCTAATTTGCTCCTAATGGGTGCGTATAGCGGCTCAAGACGTGATTGGAGCAGAGGTAGCCAAGGGTGGATCCATGAGTGAATGGGCACAGTGTCTGTTAAGGGGTTCCAACTATCGACCTGGTATTCCCAAAACAGGTTCTCAGGTTGGTATACGTACTCGCAGTAAAACCCATTTAAAATGAGGGATTTTCTTTAGAATAAACATAAATCTGTCTTGCCTCTCGCTGCAGTCGAGGTAAAATAAGCTGCTCGAGGAGGTGACCTGAGATCCAAGGTGGAAGAAGAGGAGACCACAGTTCAAGGCAGTCCACCATTGCCCCGACCATGCGAGGCTGCCAGCGAGTGACGCAGGATCTCATTACTGGGATCCATACTTCCCAAAGCAGCCTGGAATAATTTATGAGCGCAAAACAAGTTGATGCAAAATCCATGACTCTTTTCATGGTGCCTGTTCTTACCTGTGGTAAGGGTCCATGTTTGAATCTTGCCCACCAGTGAGAAGGTTGCTGGATTCAAGAATTGCTCTCCACTTACCAACTTCTTCAAGGCAATAAGAAGTGTCCTAGGGAAAAAAATAAAACAGTTAAATCTGCATTATAAGGAGTCTAAAGGATAAACATACCTTCAGTGGATCCCAGGAGAAAAGCTTTTCTTTGAGTAAGGGATGAACCACAGCTACCGCCAAGTCAGCCAAACCCATCGTCTTGTATTCTTCATAATAGTCTGTCTGCAATGTCTCAAAGATGCGGGCACACTCCTGTAGAGAATGCAAATCACAACGTGGGGGTTGTATTGAAAGAGTTACGTGCTTGCCCAAACACAATAACCAACGAACCTGTAAAGTAGGTCCCTCGCCTGGTGCCGTTTCTTCAGACGGGAAGCGCTCCACCAAAGCCAGCACAGCTTCCATTCTGCTAATGGCATTTTGCTCTTCTTCTAGTCTGCTCTGTAGCTCATTGGATTCATGGCTCAGTGACACAACCACATCTTTTTCATGCTGGAGGCGGCGAGCCGACTAAAAATGGGTCGAAATGAACAAAAAGAGATCCATAAAATATTTACTAAGTATACTCATGGGCAATAAAATACATGCAAATATATATTTTAAGGCTGTTATGTTTCATTTCATCATTGCCCACTAAGCTTGGTGTGTGTATCGTAGACCTGGGCGATAAACAGATTTTCAAAAAATCATTTTTATAAGTGTGTATTATATATAGTTAATGATTAAAAAAATAGTTTGAGTTTTTGTTTTTTGTATACTGGTTCAAATGTACCTGCAATATGTCTTGTTCAGTAAGATCAATCAAAAGTTGGAGGTTATGTTCAAGTTCAGGAATGGCAAAGCCGGTTCCCTTCTGATCATGCAGAGACGTACTCGGTGGACCATCTTCTGGAATGTTGTGCTTGTTGGACATCTGACTATAGCTGGAATATACCCGTTGCTCTCTTCCAGTCATATCAATGACCTACACACAGGACGATACATCAAATTAATGTAACTTCACAATTTCCATGGGAGATATGTACTAATTTCCCACAAAGTCTTGTGTCGCTACTTGAGCAGTTTCTTTAAAAAAAGGACACTGAATTTACTTTGACTTGTGCCAGCTCTCCAGCAGATGCTCCAATGCTGTGCCCGGAAATTTTGCCCTTAGCCTTCAGTTCCTCTACAGTTTTGTAGGAGTACTTTGGTTTCCTCTTTAAACCAGTGGCAGCCGGATCTTTACGCCACTGACCTAGTTCCTTCTGAAACTCCTGAACAGATGATTTAGAAGGCTGGGTAATTTTCAAAATCAGGCAGTATTAAAAATATAGAATTGAATGACTAGAAAGTGTTCAAGTTACCTTTTCCTCCTCTTCATCCGAGTCAACTAAAGGAAAATCCTGAATACTCTGTTGGGTACGTTCATTGCCGTAAGCCCCCACAGCTCCCTTTCCTTTACGAAGCTTCGCCTCAATAGGATTGATGATACCTAAAATTTTCATGTGGGAAATTTTATACATTGTCAACACCCAACACTTAAATGTAAGTATGAGGGATGTCCTCGATTTGGTCATGAGATCGGAAAATGAATGTGCTTTTTGCACCCTCAATACATTTCCGAGATATCAGATCAAATCTTCTATTGATAGACATCCTAGTAAATAATTTTGCTGACCTTGTGCATTTTTTCCCAAGCCTCTTCCAGGTTGATAGCCCATTTTTTGCAGCAGTTTTTGTCCAATTCCTTTGGTGTGTTTCTCCCAGGAACCAATTCCCTGACCAGACTGTATACCCCCTGCAAACCGTTGAGACTGGTTTCCATGGAAATTGCCCTGAAAAAAAATTTTGTTCCACAAATTACACTAATGGGAAATATATCCTGCATTACATAAACACTGATACTAAAAACTATTATTTACCTTCTGAAGTTTTTTTGTTGTTGACACTCGAGGAGGTGGCGGTATCGAAGGACTGTCATCATCAGAATTATCAGAAGCCTCCTCTTCATCCTTTTGCTGTTTCTCGTCAGCTGCAGTTTTTCTTATTCCTGCACTCACAAAGTTCACTGGAGCAGTATAGTCTTTGGCTCTAGGGGAAAAAACAATACTTGATTTAGTATGGTATTCTTAAAACGTTTCATGGGTTCGCTTGGCTTGACATGTAAAGAAAGTTACCACTTACCGCTTGTCCCCAAAACTGGGTCTCTCATCCTCATCAGAGTCTTGTGCCCAAATGCCATAAGTCATTTGCTCCTTGGTCTGCCTGTGTCTGCGGCGGTCTGGGTTGAACTCATTGGCCAAATCCCAATCAGTGATCTCAAATTTTTCGATATCGACACCTTCCTCCTCTGGCCCTCTCCGTCCATAAAGATGTGACATCGACATTCTGGAGTGAATGATGGCTAAAAGAAAATAGATCCAAATGACAAACAAGATTTAACAATACAACGGATACTTTACAAGTATGCCCTTCAAACTTCCATCATAGAATAAATAAAAATAAACAATATTTTATGTATTAATATTTGAAATGTTTAGTCTAATGGTAGACGTCATTGGGTATTTCTTATGACAAAAAAATCACGAATACAACGTGAAAAACATTTACCACCGATGAACAATAACGATTCATAACTCATCAAGTACATTACCTTGTTCTTCGCAGTTTATATTATCATATTCTGTCTGAAGCTGTGAATAAGGTTCCAAGCTAACCTTTGCTAGCAATTTGACGTCCCGTTCAGGAACACGTCCGGTAGAAACAGAACTTCCGCTTTTTCCAACTGTTTTGGTAACATAAATGTCTGTCTTTATTTAACCAAGACAAAAATAGACATAAATAATTCATTTTAATTATATTTTAATTAAAATATACAATGCGTAATGTAAATAATCTTCGTAATTCCTAGTTATACATTACTCCGGAAGTAGAAAACTGGTGTCATTAAAAATAGTCCCTCGCGTCGAGCACTAGAAGAAACTAAAGGTGTGTAAGTGGACACGATTTGCAATTTATTTCTACAGATGTGAAAATTGCAGAAAAAGACAGATTTATCGTAACTTTAAAGTATTGTCGTTGTCTGGAAAAACAACAACAATTTAATTATATCCTTGTCATTTTAAAACAATGTTTCCAGCTCTATCTGGTGGTGCTTCATGTTCGCGTGTCTACTAAAATTAAACATTCATAATAATAATCAGATCCCCCCAAGCTGACCCCCAAGATGTCAGACCCATGTGGTGAATGGCAGGTGCAACGTCGCCGAAAAGGAGCATCGAGAAGTCTGAAATCGGTACAGATTTCTGTAGCACACTGCAATGAACCGCTGGATGTTGGAAAAACTGTTAAAAGAATCCACGAAGTTCTGTAAGATTTGTCATATTCAATAAAACTAAACGTAATACTTTTAGTGAAATAAATGTGTACTCCTGCGCTAATTTTGCATCATTCCTTGCAGAGCTGAAATGAGATGCGAATGCTTTTGGAAAGAATGGAAAGGTGAGTCTCTTCAATTAAGATGAAATTTATTTCTCAGTATTTGTTCTACCAGAAGGCAAATGACTATTATTGTCTCCAGAACAGATGCTGTTGGCCACATCATTAAATAAAAAAGACAACATTGTCAATACGGGCAAGCTGCAAGAGAATTTAGATGCCAATATTTGTCCACTTGAGTGTGTGTGTTATGGTTTGGGCAGCTTTTCCAACTGTGTGTCTGCTCGGTACCAGCTCGCCATACTGCTCCTTCTCCTGGATGCAACAAAGGTGAAAATTTATCATATGAAGAACATACTATATCATATTTAAAGATGCTAATTTGTATGTATGTCTTGCAGATTCCATTAAAAGACTGCCTTGTTTATGACCCTGCTTTTTCCAATGGAGAAAAAGATGTACTCCGAGAGTTGGGTTTGACAGTACTCACAGACAATGAGGTGAGTATACATAGGACCACATTTATTTTCTATATTTTATTTTTTAAGTATAATTTTTCATTATTTGATGTGTAGGAAGGGAAACGACTGGCAACCAAACCTACGCTCTTTTATCTCATACATTGCGGGAAAGCCTTGTACAACAACCTCCTGTGGAAGAACTGGAGTCCAAAATGTCTGCCGCACGTGGTAATAATTGGAAACAGTTTCAGTGGCATGAATGAGAGGTTTGTACAAGATAGATTGGAGTGGGAGTAATGTGGTTATGTTATATTCATTAGATTTATTTATCTTCCTACCGACAGAATGATTGAGAGAGAATTCAAGCGAGACTACAGCTACATCAGTCGAGCAGTGAATATGTGTGAGGAGAGGCAACTAAAATGCCCATCCCTTTTGACCGATGTCTTCAGCGACACTGTGCTCATTAGCTTTAATGCCAGCAAAATAAACTGTCTCAACCAGTCTACCTGGACAGCTCCACTGGAACCACAATATCAGCACTGCGCCGATTTGGAGATTGTACAAAGAGAATCTCGGAATGGAGAAAAGACGTGAATTTTTGAATTCATTTCCTAGGCAACTCATGAAAGACTTTCGATCCATCACCTGACTCATCATCTCCACCGCCCCCGCCCCGACTCTCGCGAGTAAAGCTACATGAAAATTCAATGATAAGTGAATGACATTTTTGGTTATTCATTTGTAATTAATTGTAAAGCATCTTTTGAGCAACAGTGTCACATATGTATATAAATGTATTAATAGTATTGTGATTTAAACAGTATAATTTATACCATTGTTATTTTAATACATATGTCGAATAAATTGGAGTATTGTTATTTTAATACATCTGTCCAATAAATTGGAGTATTGTTATTTTAATACATCTGTCCAATAAATTGGAGTATTGTTATTTTAATACATCTGTCCAATAAATTGGAGTATTGTTATTTTAATACATCTGTCCAATAAATTGGAGTATTGTTATTTTAATACATCTCCAATTTATTGGACAGATGTATTAAAATAACAATACTCCAATTTATTGGACAGTATTGTTATTTTAATACATCTGTCCAATACATTGGAGTATTGTTATTTTAATACATCTGTCCAATAAATTGGAGTATAATATAATAAATAATGAATCTGTTTTTTCTTTTTAATTATATATAGGTTGGTAGTGATATTTACTCTGCATTTTAACCGTCAATCAGAAGTAGGCAGCAAAAATGGCCATTGGGAAGAAGTCTTGGATCAGCAACTACCTTGGCAATAAAAAAAAACCTCAGAGACGTTTAATTTTTAATTGTGACTTCTAAATGCAGCAAGTCAAAGTATTGACAGTTAATATTTCAGTTACACATATCTTGGCATGTTCTAGTGTTTCAAGGATAGTACAAATAGGTGTGGCTCTTCTGTGCACCTGTTTTGTTTGACAGGTGTTGGACAAAAGAGGGTGTAACTTGCCACCAGTAATTTAACGTTTGATCACAACGTTTCTGTCAAAACAAAGCAACTAGTTTTGACAGAATTAAACTGTGTATTGTGGAGTTTGGTTCATTCTACCCATTGGGCATTAAATTCATGCTTTTCCACAGTTTCTCAGTTTAGCGGGAGTCACGGCCCACTCATTAATGTTGAAAGGTTTACAGCAATGATTGATTTTTCTTATAAATGTGCATGTAATAATAAAAGCAGCCCAAAATGGAGAAAGCACATTGGTAAACAGTTTATTGTTAAAAGGAAAGTAGAGGTGGACACAGCATGAACAGGTAGAAACAGCATGTCTCAGTTTATCTTACAGTGGGCTGCTACACTCATTTTTTTTATGTCTGAGATTTTCAAACTTGATCTGTTCCATTAACAGAGATGCTCTCCACACCATCACTCCCTGTTTCGCCAGCTGTGGTCATGTTTGAAACAACATCCGCCCAAGTCCCCTTACTCTTGGGGGTCCCGTTAACCTCATCCGATTTCGTCTCGTCAGGCCGTTGCACTTCTTCAGAACCCTCGACCACATTTCCTGAACTTGAGTCACCATCAGCAGAATCCTCCAATGTGTCTTCAGCATTCAAAACTACTCTAGGGCTGTGCTCTTCCTCACTTGCCTCCACTTCTATTTTTTCCACTGTGTGACCATTGGCTGAGCTCAAAATCTCAACTGGGATTTTCTCCAATAGCTGAGTCTCACTGGTTTCCACCAGAGCTGAGGTTCCTTCTTTCGGAACATGATTGGCACTCCCTATTTCTTGAGCTGGCTCCTCTTGTCCATTCATAATTTCAGAGAGCTCCTTAGCTGCATTGCTCATCAGCTCCTTTGTCACGGCTGCCTTGATTTCCTTATGTTTCTGCTTGTACTCCTTGAACCTGTCACTATTGAAATAAGCATAATTGAATAGAGAACAGTGGTAAGAGTAGTAGTAGGCTAATAATTGGCATATATTAGCTTTGTGTTATAATCAGCTTTTCTAACTTTTTATCGCAGTATTTACCTGATAGCAATTTTTCTTATCCCGGTGACCAAAACCATTTGTTCAAGAATAGTCTCACTTGTAGGAGTCAGGCACTAAAAAAGAAGAACCCGCAAAGTGGTTAACAGAAGCAGGCTAAGCTTTAAAGAAATTGCTTCTTACCTCCACTTTCTTAGATTTTGCTCCAGCCTGTCTAATAGAACGTTCTACTTGCACTGCCTGCTTGGTTATTGTGCACAAAAACTCTTTGCTGCATCGTGTCTGGGGATGGTCCTCATCAAACTGCGGAGAAGAAAAGATATAACATTCAATCTGACTCATTCTGATTGCGTTCCCTAAGAAAATGATGCTGACCAATGAGGTAAAAGCAGTGAGGGCCTCTTTTTCGTGATTCATGGCACTTCGGTAGTCTCCTTTGCTGCACAGCCACTGGGACACCAAATGGTGACTACACAGGAAAAGAAAACAAAAAGTTGGAATTTGGGCCAAGCAGTTCGAGAAGGAATGAGGAAAACTACGCCTTACGTAAGGGCGGTGTGCAGATTGGAAGAGCCAAAGAAGGAAGTATTGAGCCTGAGGGCATTTTTTAAGTACTTGCCCGCTTGATCACCTGTTGACAGCAAGCCAAGACAACTCTGAAAGAAAAATAATGATAGGAATAATTGGAATAGTTGTTAATAATAATACCATTTTGCTTAACCTACATCTAGCCTGGCAATGTATGGGTGATCCTCTCCATGGATGGTTAGCAGAAGCAGACGTGCTCTGAGCAGACACTTCTGGCCAAGGTTGTTCTCACCTCCGGCGCAAACGTATACAGCTAAAAGTGCCTAAATAAACATAACCATAAATAAAAAAAATACATTTTGAGCTTATGGTACAACATTGTCTCTGAAAAAAACATGAATAAATGTTGATTTTACATCAATAAAAAATAGGTAGAAGAAAAGCAAATGTTTGTATTTACATATTGGTGGATCGTGTTGGGGTGGTCAAACCCAAGGACTCTCTCACTGATGACTACTGCTCTCAGTTGGACACTGCGGGCCTTTGTAAACAAAGAGGTTTAAAACTAAATTATCTCCCATGTTGTTACACTTAACATAGCTACCAATGATTCGGCTAAGTCATGGTACAACAATAATGCAGCTATTTTCCCATTAAGGATTTTCCCCCCTTGAAATAGTTTATATTTACATTTTCATGCACTCAGTACAATACAGTACAGACCACAACAATTACCTTGTCATCATAAACGACTGCAAAAAAGCTGTGTTTAAACAAAATGAAAGGTCATATTGTCATCAGAATACTACTCAAAGTACCTCAGCAGCTTTCCCTTGCAGATATGCCAGCTTGGCCAAAAGACTGTGGCAGTAACACGCCTCAGGATGGAGATCATCACATACTCTCCCAAACAGATATGTAGCATCTCTTAGTTGTTCATAGGCCTGATCCATCAAACCTACCATTGAATAAAAATTGCGGTTAAAGGACTGGACTTCAAACAAAACACGTTAGTACCAAGGTTGACGGCCTCACCTTTCTGAAGGTAGCCCTGTGCAGCGTGAAATGCCTTAGAAGCATCTGAAGTGGGCATTTGGATGTGTTTGACCATCGGGAAGATGTTGATTATGTCATCTGGTCCAATGGGAGGTTTACTATGGCTGTCAAATAAGTAGTCCCTCAATCTCAGCTGGTGTGGACACAGAACAAACACAAATGAACAAATGACTAGATTTTTTTTTAGGATTAAATAAACTGAGGTTGTTTTCATTTGGAATTTTGAGCTGAAGGACACAAAACCAACATGACATTTTTATCCATCAAAACTTAAAAATTGATTTCTTTCAGTCATCACATGTATCGGCATCCATGTTATTATATATGAATTAAGACTACAGAGTTGATTATGACAACTACAGCTGACCAATAGAAGATATTCACAAACAAGGCATTTCTGACCAGTGCATTTTTCATACCTGTACGCCAGTCTTTAAACAAAACTCTCTAAGTAGGGAGATTTTCTGAAGCCTGTAGCGGTCAACCAGTTGGTTCAGACCAATGCTGTGAAAGAAAAACAACAGTTGTTATAAGACTGACAACAGGCTTTGCATTATAAACAGATTAAGACAGCTCAAACAAAAAGCTTCAGTAGGGTCTTACCCAAAGCCGTCAGAGAGGCTGTACGTTTCAAAGGCATCCTGGCAGACCAGGTTCCACAGCTCGGTCGCCGTAAGCGTGCTCCAGCTCGTGCACTCCGCGGCCCCGAGGCCTCTACCACGGCGTCTTGACTTCTTTTTTGTGTCCTCTCCCACCGCGGCGGCAGTGAAGTGAGGGACCAGTAGGCAGCACAAGAAGTGACTGACCGCTGTAGCTAGAGAAGGCATTTCCAATCCCTGTATAGAGTAAATATAAATGCTGGAGGTTTTTATGAAATGATGCAACAAGAATGTGTGAATACACAAAACAACCATTCCAAAAATGGAACGTACCTGGAGATAACTGTTGAAGACTCGCCTTGTCGAACGCATTAAAATTTCACCCATGACTATTCTCTATTGAAAAAAGAAAGAATTTGAACTAGTACATTTAGGAAAGATGAATGATAAGTTTTGTCATGGTGAGTTTAAGTCATTTTTGTTTGCTAAACCCACCGTTATATATCTCAGGCGGTCTTTATGTTTTGAGTGGTTGATAGTTTTGATCACATGGCCCAGATACCGTAGATTGATGCCCCTTTCGTGTAGTGCTTCTTTTAAAGAAACGCCATCCATTGGGGTTTCATTGGTTTGTAGACAGTGCTCCAACTGCAAAAGTCCACAAATAAAAACAGTTTATTTGCAATCCTATGGCTATCATTGAACAATGAAGATTCACACATTACATACTCAAAATGACTGTACATACAAAAGCCGGTATCTGGTGAGTTATAATGAAAGCTGCAGCTTCACGCAGTATTTTTTCATGGATCTGTAGAGTTTCACTTTCATTGACGGGGAATGATACTCCTGAAAGTACAAAACAGGGGGAAAAAACCCTGCGTTATGATGCTTGAGTTGATTTTTTCTTAAACTCATATTTCTCTTGGTACCTGGAGAGAAGACGTTGGGGCAAAATCGCATCTCAAAGATGATTTCACTAAGAGAACCCACTTCGCGACAAGCAGCCCGCACGGCCTCACTGGCTCGAGAGTCACCTGCAAACAGAAATCTGTACATAAGTGATGCCAACTTTTACATAATAAACACCCATTATTATTAAATGAGTGGCACTTCTTACAAGCTGTCGCACACTCTTCAAAGCCACCGTTGTTATCCAACTTCTCCCTGACAAGCTGTGTAAACTGAGTGTGTCTAAAATAAGCATAAATATCGCAATGAGAAAAATAGCTAAAATTCCGAATGAAATCTAGTTGAACTCACTTGTGATCAATAAAGCTTTGCATCAATTCTGGCCTCAGTCGACATAGGCTGTGAGGAAAACTCTTTGGAAGGCCAAAATCTTTCTGATAATTCTGCGGCCAGCTTTCACGCACAGCCGTGTTTGTCTCATCGGCTCCGTTACAACTTTCTTTCTGTTGCTCTACAGCCCTCGACTCTGGACAGTAGTTGGCATCAGCCGGCAAAGTCCTGAATACATCCAGTATGTAGAATCGCCCGTCTGCCCCCAGTAGTCCCTGCGCATCCACTGATGTGAACAGTGATACCCGATGACCGTTGGGCCCTAAAACAACATGTCTCTGCAGAGAAAGAGCTTTGGCAGAGTGCGCCAAGAGTTCCAGGATGCGTCTGCGATGGGGGGACTCCAGCAAACCAGCGTTTACTCCGTACATCAAGCCCCTGAAACAAAGATACATTCAATATTCATTGAATAAAAGAGAACGCGAGACATCTAAGCCTGAAATATTGTCAACTGTAGGGAAAAGGCCATACCTAGAGACTGGGGGATTTCCCTCTTCCTGCTCTGTGCCTTCCAATCCAGGAGCTAAACCTTGAGCTGACAGGCGCACTCCCCTGTAGTCTACAATGGCCGTGGGTAGAGTGTGCAACCCTTGCAGTCCCTGTAAATCACTGTACATCTGCACCCCTTTAAGCTCCAATCTTTGAGCAGCCCTGCAATCAGATCATGTTTTCAAAATATTGAATCAAATCACCTCTGAGTACAAAGCCAGTTTAAAAAGGATGTTTTGTCACATTTTCTTGTTCACTTACCTGCGACCCCTCTCCCCACCAAACACATTACTCGCTGCCCCCCGACTCATGAATAGGCCACCAAAGAGGAAAGCTGGATCATCCGGATTCCCATTGACTGGCTCGGCAAAGCCTTCCACCACAGTTTCTGCACCCTGGGACACGGTCCTCACAAATGCACTGTTGACCTGGGAAAAGAATGCCAATGTGTTAAGATGAGAAATTGTAATGACGCAATAATTGCAGTTGATTTGTTTTTATTACTCTAGGTTACCTGTAGGAGAGCTCGCTCCCTCTGCAGTCTCTCCTCCAAGCCTGTTTGCGGACGATCTCTGGCAACTTGCAGCTCCTCATTCCAGTCTGGAGTCTGTACAGGTGACAAATGCAGGTTTCTGTGTCATTGCTATTGGCATGTTGTTAGGATTCAAGAACTGGCAATAGTCGAAATCACCTGGTTTGCTGGTTGATCTTCGAGCCCCAGCCTGCTGAAAGTGTTTTTGTGAGTGCGGGTTGCACAGGGGGGCCCAAGCCAACACAGTTTTTGGTAAGGAGTGGGCATCATGTCCACTTGAGATATCTGATGTCTTAAAGGAAACACACAATAATGTCATTATAAATACTACACTATTGTGAATTGTTTAAAAAAAATCTGTCACCACATGCACAAATAATAATTCCACAAAGCATGAATTTATGCCTTTTGATAATGAGTGCTTTGATTGTTGGTTTCACAGAACTGCTTGCCCAATTCCTGTGTCATGTGTTATTTCAGAAACTATTACATTTAAGGACAAAATACAAAATGTGTCCTCTCTATTTGAGTGTCCTTGTATATTGTATATTTTGCATACTCGCAATGCAGGTGTGTGCCAACTTTCTTAGCTAACTTTGACCTTTTTTGAGTGTATCAGCATTTACGTGCGTGGCCTGACTGACATCACATTGTCAAACAATGGCTGTGCACGGAAGTGTTATCATTTTTTTTGTTTAAAAATTATTTTCTCCAATATTAGGTCTAAAAAAATTGCGCAATAGTTAAATACTTTTTGCAAACTTCTTTCACATGAAGATAATTTATACTCAATGTTGATTATAGGATTAACAAAAACAGAAGCAATTGAGTCAACTTTATGTTGATATTAGATCCCTGTCATTTATATTTTGCTTCACGATAAATGGAATTCATTGCATCTTTTACTTTGTTCTTGTTGGAGCAATTGCAGCTTAATTGAGAAATGGCCACTCATCACAATGTTGTAAACAAACACAAATGTAACATGTTTTTTTCTTTCTTACAAATGCTGTTGTAGTTTTACCTGCTTTTAGTAAAAGCTTGTTTGAAGGCTGGGCTAATATAAGAGAGCAGCTCAGTGAAGCAGTGGCATACTGTGGATGATTGGGAAGGACGGGGATCAAAAACCTCTGGTGTAGATCTGAGATGAATTGAGATAAAAAGAGATCATTTTAAAAAACATTATTAAAAAGGGTTTAGAAAAGATCTGGGTGGACGTAAACGTGTGTATACCTGTTAACAAAGAACCCTTTCGGACAGGACGTGATGTCAAAACTTTGTCCCTCCGTTGTCACCACAGTAATGTACATAAAGTCTCCTTGTAACTTCCTATTTCCCGGTGGAGGGTCCCAAAAGCTAAGAGACAAATCCCGAAGGTAGGTCGGGACCTGATAACATCAATGTTCAAAACTTTAATGGATTTATAATATTGTGCAATCAGACTGAATGTATCGGTATAGTATCTATTACTTCTGGTTGGGAACTATGTGGTAGTAAGGCCATCAAGGGCCTGTCAGAGGAACCAGGCAGGAGGTAATCGGGGGGTGCACCATCATTGTTGACCGCTTCAGATTTTGGGTTGCTTGCAGAGCGTTTCAGGTTCTTTCCGTTCGGTAAAGATGTTTCTGGAACACAAATGACTATTACTATGATCATAATGGCTATTTTAGAGGTGTGTCACTGCAATGCAATTCTCTATACTGAACATTCATCACCCTTAAAAGATGCACTCCTACCTGGTACATGTGCATTTGTAAGTGTGTCCAGTAAGCTGGGTGAACGTCCTTCTCTCAATGCGTCCTGAGGTCCGGATGCCCTCAAAAGTTCGAGGACCCGAGCCAAGTGATGTCTCGCTGAGTGGGCAGTAAAAGGCTCTGGAAAGACACGCAATGTTAGGGTGAAAGTCGCATTATCCTTTATGACACTAACAACTAAGTGAAGTAAATGAGTAAATATTTGAATTAGGGAAATTTTATTTGGGAAAAAGTTGTAGTTCTACAGTAACTGTAATTGATATATACTATACTGGGTAATTACAATTTAAAAACTCAAAATGTATATATTCACACCAGTTAGTATATGAATGAAAAAAAATCCAGTCAGTAGAAATTAGTGGTACCTTCAACCAGGCGCAGGACAGCTCCAGGTTTCAGTCCCTTCACGGTTTGTAATCCAACAAGGGGGTCGAGAGGTGTACCAGCAAAAGTCAAGTACAGGTTGGAGCGTGGGGCGACCTCATCTCGTGAGAGCAAAGTTGTTAGCGCATCTTGAACCAGCCAAAATCCACAAATCTTTGCACACAAATTGGATAGCAATGGACAGTCGCAGAGTTAATGACATGGCCAATGAATGTAAACTCTTTTAACATTTGATACAGGCTGTTATGTATGTACCTGAAACTCAAACGGCTCCACTCCAGCTCCCTGGATCTTAACGGGGAATGATGAGTCATCTTCGTGCTTGGTAGCAGGAGCATCTTTACCAAGCGTCGGGCTGACAACATCTGTTTGGCAAGAGCAATCAGAGAAGCACATCTGTCTTCATATTGATATATTCTGACCATTTGAATGAATTGATATGATTGAGTGGAGAAAATGAATGAGCGAAATAGACAAAGCACTTCCTGGAGAAATGGTTCGGGTGATGCTTTCTTCTCTGGTGGGTCAAGTTTAATGACTAATTTGGGGGCATTTTTGGGTCACTTGTTAACACATTTGCTCACATTAATGGCACTAAACACCCAAGCTGATAGTACAAAAATTATAGTAATCAATTTCAACTTTCTTTTAGTGGACAGGTGAAACCTAGTAGTATTAACCCATTTTGCCCGACTGGTCACAATTGTTGGCAAAGTATAACTGTGATTTTTGACTCGCAAGAAAAATTATGAAAGGTGCTAATGCAACTTATTCTAATTTTATGCTTCTGGAAAACTTCGACAAAAGTTTTAAGTCTTTATAAATCATTTCCAAGTGCCCCCTGTCAACTGATTAAAACAAAATGCCATAAAACTGGTGAGAACTTGGGGCACAAATGGGTTGATCCACAAGAATTTTCAAATAAAAAACTAATTTCCTGAGGACTACAAAGTAAAAATTGCATTTTTTACACTGTATGCTTGCAGGGGTTTAAGAGTTAAGTCCATGAACAAATGAATGAGTAATAAATGACATTTGAGAAGGAGCGATCACATTGCTGGGTTAAAGAAAATTCAGTGTGCATCTTCACTCTTTACACATATCCCATGCACAGAGCAGGACCTAGCATGCACAACCTACATTGTGACTGAACCTGTTGAATTTGCCTAATAGCCTTCATGTCATGAGGAGTTGAGGGGACAACCACACCCTGTAGTGGCATGCGAAGACTGCAAAGTGCTAAAACACAAACTAACACAGCTTTAGCCTTGCAGTGAAGCATTCATGAATGTGCCTGCGTCGTACTGCACCTTCTCCAAGAACTTCACACACTCATTTGGGAGGAATGTGGCCGTTTTACAATAAAACCCTTGCTGTCAGCGTGGGATCCCACCATTGGAAATCACCCAAAGAACAGCTTCTCCCTTCACAATTGGCCGAAGGAAGTTTCCTCCTCTTTTCTGGCACTCAGCCACTGGCCTCTTCTCGACTGGAGGTGACTTACTACTTCAGCAACCTGCATAGTTGACAAGTTTATTTTTGTGCTCTGACTAAATGTTTTTAACATTCTATACGGCACTCAATTGACTCATTGTCTGCCCTTGACGTCCAATCAATCTAGACTGACTCCAAGTTAAAATCAACTGGAAATCAAGCACCGTCATTGGTATTAAAAGATGCTCCAATCTGCTGGTCTCACTTGGACTACTTATTTATTTATTGATCATTGATTTGTCAGTTTGTTTGTTGTTGTATTTATGCACTTCATAGTGAAGCTTTAAATCTTATTATAATTGTATAAGGACAATAAAAGGCATTCAATTCAATGAACATTCTCAGCCAGTCCTCACGGATGGAAGCTTTGTCAATGGAAAACAGTAAAATACTATGGAAAAAAAATTGTTTTAATGTCCATTGCCAGTGTATTCCTATTATTTTTGTTCTGTAGTACATTTTAAATCATACAATTACTATTTATAAATTATTAAAGGTTAATGATATACACACATTTTTATGCATTTTTTTACATTACCAAAAAATTGCAATTTAAAGAGCTAAAGACTATCATCATTGCATCATTTTGTGATGGTTTTTGTTGTGACTTTAGCTGTTGAAAATTGTAACCACATACATTAGGAGCGTAAGGGCCTTGGGGCACGCTCACCTGCAGACAGGCCAGCACACATTCAACCGTAACCACTCCGTCCTGTCTAAGGGGAGTGGCAAAGGTAAGAAATTCGTACGAGAATGAAGACTCCCTTATTCTTGGATATCAGGTTTTGTCTCTGTGACTATTTGCACTATGAAAACTAAAAAAGCAGACATACTCAAAGCAGCAGAATAGTGTTTAATGTCCGTCCCACCCACCCCCTCTCAACTCTCAAACAGGGAGGGCCCAATGATAAAAAAAGAAGAAAAGTAAAAGCATATTTGGCTTTCTCACCATTCGTTTTGGCTTGTCCTCTTCTTGCTGCTCCTTTCCTCACTTTGTCCTTCATGTTTGCGTGTTGATTGCCTTTTTTTCCTCTTGAATATTTTGGATCCACTGGCCTGGAACTGCCGGTCTTGCGTCAGGCTGGAATGCAATGCAGAGTATCTGAAAATGTGCAGCCGGGTGGCTTTTAAAGGAAGCAGAGTGAAAGTAAATGACAGTGGAGGACTCTGGCTCCTGCCCCTTCAGTTCTGCAAACTCAACTTATCTGTTCACTCAGTTAAAAAAAGAAAAAAAGAAGGGAAAAAAGCCCCACCCTCTTGTTGCTCCACACAGTCAGTCCACTTCTGCATGTCTCCCACACTTTGTAAAATTGGGTGTGTCTACGCATTCTATCTGTGCTCACTCTTCCTACTCCAGGCATATTTCACTCTCTATAAACTTAAGTGAAATGAAGTGCATATTTTGCTTAGTAAAAATGACATCTCAGTCAGCACATCAATCATTTATTTCCACATACTATAGTACAGTACCCAGTTGGTTTAGTTAAGGTGACGTGCAGTATATTACATACTAAGTGGAGTCATATTTACATGAACTACTACTACTACTACGTTTGATTCCCCTACAAATGGGTGCGCCAGTTCTTTGTGGTGTGGTTACTCACATATTGGGAATTATTGTCATTTACGCATTTACACTAAACAAGACCAACAGGATCTGTTCTAGATTGGATCAGAATTCCGTAAAAGTAACATAGAATACTTTGCAGATGAACGGCCGAGAAGTTATCTATGTCGCCAGTAAAGTTTCCCAAAATCCTCCAGAATACCACGTGTACTTTTACAAATGTACATCAAATAAGAAAGAATGGGCACCGAAATGATGAAATACATTGTAAACAGCACTGTAGTACTCACCGTGAAGTCAGAAAACGTCAGCAAACTCGTGACGTCATCGTATCATTAGGTGGGTATTGCAGTGGTGCCTTCGATTGCTATTCGTAAATGCAAACATCACTCTAACGAATTTCTAATGTATGTTTCTCTGATTTGTTTACAGGGAAGAGATGTTACTAAAATGTATATACAACATCATTTAAGGAAGAATTTGTGAAAACAATGTCTTTATTGCCAGTTCAAGAGTCATATTAAGTCTGAACGTCTTGACCGTACTTGAATGTAACACCATTTGACAGGAGACCGTCCTTGGCTAATGTAGCTAAGAGTCGGGGATAGAAATAAACGAATTCGGAACCGAAGATCAACACTTTGGAGGTTGTAGGTGAGTTTAAGTCCATATTTTTTGTCGTGCTCATTTTAAAAAAGATCGGAAAATAAGACGATTAATCCGCGCTCCTTCTCGCAACCTAAAGCCTGCTAGCATGTAAACAACATCTTGAGAAGGTGGACACATAACCATTAATTCCAATGTGTTTTAAAAATGTCACGTTAAAATAGATCACGTTACATAAACCTTGTCCTGTATCCCACCATTTTGATTATATAGCGACAGCTGCTGTCAACGTAAACAACTATTGGTTTATTTCAAGTTTGACATTGTTATTATTTTGCCAATTTCCTCAGTAACGGCAGCAGGTTGGAATAAGGTTGAGCTTATGTCCCTCAATTCTGGTGACCGAGGGGCTTTACATCAGGCTTCCCCCTCTGCCAAAAACAAAGACCACCAACAGGAGCTGCCCACTACCGTGGCTGCAGATCACACACATGTGGACCAGGTAAGACCTTTGTTTTGATGCCACCTATAATGAGTGCTGTTTAGGGTTCGCATAGGAATGGGAGGGGTTTGCATCTGGTTGTCAACACGTGTGTGCTATTCAACAGCTGAACACTCTTCTCTCAAATTGAACAGTTCTGGGGTTGAGAGTTTGATCCCAGGTCGGTCCTCACTGTGTGGAGTTTGCATGTTCTCTCTGGCCTCAGGTGGGTTTTCTCCAGGTACTCCGGTTTCCTCCCACATCCCAAAAAACATGCCGGGTAGGCTGGTTGAACACTCTAAATTGCCCCTAGCTGTGAATGGTTGTTTCTCTCATTGTGCCCTGCGATTGGCTGGCCACCAATTCAGGGAGTCCCCCGACTGGTGCCCAAAGTCAGGTGGCATAGGATCCAGCACCCCCCATGACCCTTGTAAGGACAAGCGGTTCAGAAAATGAATGTATGAATAAATTATAATTGTTTTATAATCAAACTCCTAATAATGACAGGCAATTAACCTCACAGTTCTCAGATTAAGGGTTCATTACCTGGTGGGAAATGTTATTATAATTGGCTTTAACACATAACCGTCCATCTGATATGAAAAATATGCTTTTGTGAAGATTCCTTCTGCACTCTTTTGCACTGTAATGGAATTACTTTTGTCCTCCTTCCAACTGAGACATTTCACACAGTTCCTGGTGCATCATTGCACAATACTTGGATTAAGAATTGAGAATCACATTGCTGTCAGTCATTTCCTCATGTCTATTTGTCTATTAAATCCTGTAATGTAAATTAGGAAAGAAACCCACCCGCAACAGTTACAATCAAGTGACATGGCACCCCTCTCCCTCACTGAGCTACCAGTGACTGAGAAAAGCGTAACACAGTCCGAAGCACTTGATATATAATGTATGGAACAATGCCCCTCTGCAACAACTCCTAATACCTGGCAAAACTCCAAAGCTGTGCCAGGCATGACTGAAATAATCTATTCACTCAGCTTTGTTACATACAGCTCACACCCCTCAAAGTGTTCATCAAGCTCAGCGCTGAATAATTCTTATTTAGTGCCAGAGTTGGTTTGTGTTCCTGTCCTAATGGACAAAAATAGCCGCTACATTCTTTACTCGTTGCGTGACAGCCTAGCATAATGAAGACACTGCCCTTATGTCCAGCGAAGGAAATACTTTGACTGTACTTGGTAGTCACATATTGTTCTTCTGTATGGTTTGACACGGTGTTAGTTATTGGTAGGGATTTGAAGCTACTGTCCTGTGTTTAGCAACTGTACCTTTAACAACACGTGGTACAGATAAATTCCAAGTTATTTCTTTTCTGGAGTTTCAACACCCTCCTGACTTGTTTCCTACTTGGCACTGGTGTAATTGCGTGTCAAGCAGTGTTGGCTCTAAATGTGTAAGATTCAAGGGAAAGAGGTTTGCCTAGAAGCTGTACTTGTGTCGCCCATACAACGAGGGGAAAACTGGATTAGAAGAGGGCAGAGTAAAACAGAGCTTTGTCTGTCTGACCAAGAAGAGGGTGAAAGACAAGGATAGAGGAGGACTGATTCATCCCTGTCTGTTGTTCTCTACTTTGGCAGATGGCCTAAATTTTCCTCTTGAATAGTTTCTTAATGGAACACACCGTAATGAGCTTGGACTTTTTTAATTGTTGAAGTTAAATCAGATCCAACATTTGATACTAGCATTTGTTTATTTTTTTTACTTAATATTGTCCATTTGGCCGATTGTCTACAGGTCTTGCCACCAGTGGATGAAGCCTCACCCGGTTCCAGTTCGTCCTTTGAGATGCTCGACATGGAGCCTTACCAAAAAGTGCAGCCTCACTGGTTCTTCTACAAACGTAGCGATGACAAGATACTCTGGCTCCCTTATAGTAGAGAAGATTCAGAAAAGTTAGAGAATGCCAATAATGCAGGTAAACACTCAATAACTAAGCATAGACATATACTAGAATTACAAATTATATTTGCTAAAGGAAGGAGCTAAGTGGACTGCATTCCATGATTTTGCCACCTCTGGTCTAAAGTTTACTTTTGGATGCGTTATCAGCAGGCGATGCGGAGGTGGTGGTGGCTGTGGAGGGTGAACGCTATGATGTGCATGTGAAGGAGAGGAAGTGCTATGCCGTGTACTGGGAACAAGCCCCTTTTGAAGTTCGGCGCTGCACGTGGTTCCACAAGGGAGATAAAGACATGAGGTTCATACCATACAATGAAGATTTCAGCAACAGTCTGGAGGTAGTCTATTCTAACAGCACGGAACTGTTTGAAATATCACCCGTTCTTCAATAAGAGCAGCCAACCTGTTCCAATTCCCCAGGATGCCTATATGATCGCAGTTACTTTGGATGAGTGGAAAAGGAAGCTAGATTTTCCTACAGGAGAAACGGTTATTTTACACAATCCCAAGGTGAAAACTGCACCAATACGGTTATCCTCAATGAATATGTCTACTATTAAATGTCTTCTTCTTCTCACCCCTTTTCAGTTGATAATGCACTATCAGCCATTTGGATTGCAGGAAGACTGGATTTCATCCCCGTCCGAAAATACACGTCCTAGAACAGTGAAACGTGGAGTCCATAACATTCCTGCAGAAATACCTGATGGTATGATTTTTTTCTTAATTTATTGTTTAGCATTTACACACTAGGTCATTTATTAGAAGAAATCTTAATTTCTGAAGGTTTTAGGGAGTTTCATATTCTGTTTATTTGAAGGTGAACCAGAAAACGTGGACCACCTTGTATTTATGGTCCATGGCATTGGTCCTGCTTGTGATTTGCGGTTCAGATCCATCATACAGTGTGGTAAGTGATTTCATTTGTTGTTTGTTTTTCCAACAGTGCAGAGATAGATTTATAATTCCTTGTCCTATGTTCCCTTTCCAGTGAATGACTTTCGCAGTGTGTCACTGTCCTTGTTGGCTTCTCATTATAAGACCGCTCAACTCGAGGGAAAGGTGGGAAGAGTGGAATTCCTCCCTGTGAATTGGCATAATGCTTTACATGGAGATGCCACTGGTGTGGATGAGTAAGTTTAAGGAAGAACCGAGTATGAACATAAAAAGAAACCCAATTTCTCTCTTTTTGAATCTTACTAATTCATATCCATTCTTTTTTTTTTCCTACTTCCAGAGATATTCATCGGATCACTCTGCCCAGCATCAGCAGATTAAGGCATTTCACCAACGATACCCTACTAGACTTGTTTTTCTATAATAGTCCTACCTATTGCCAGACCATAGTGGACACAGTCGCTTCAGAGATCAACAGACTACACACACTTTTTAAAGAAAGACACCCCAAGTTCAAGGGGGAGATTTCTGTTGTGGGTCATAGCCTTGGTAAGACACATATTATTCTTCATCTAACCATTTTGAGCAAGGACACTCAGTAATCGTTTTTCAACAGGTTCTTTGATCCTATTTGACATGCTAACCAACCAACGAACTGGTCCAGAATCAGCAAGAGAAGAGGTATAATTGTGTGCACACACAATGATTACTTTGTTAATAAGTTCACTGAAAAGAGATTTTAAAAGAGGTCTATGCTTAAGGCGCTGTCAGTGGAACCCTGTCATCTGGAACCTGATACACTTTTAGAGCAGACTCTTGCCCGCCTGGGCCTGCAGCAATATGCAGGCACATTGAAGGCAGAAAACCTGGATCTTGAATCACTGGTAACACACACACAGGCAAAATCTTACATTCTATGATCATTATTTCGACTTTTAAAACAACTTTTTTTTTAGAGTCTTTGCCAAGAAAATGATCTCAAAGATTTAGGAATTCCTCTTGGGCCCCGGAAGAAGATTCTGAAATATGTCAAGAAAAAATGTTTACCAGAGGTTAGACGCATATACTTATTGATACAGTGAATTTTAGGTTATGAATTATTATTTATGTCAGGTTTGAGTGTTTTTTTTATTTTATCTTGAAAATATATCGCATTTACATTATGGTGTGTTGCGTGTGGTAGTCTAAGAAAAAATGAATGTGATCCATTTTGGAATCACGCGCCAATAAATAAATAATACAAAAAGTTAAGCCTTCATTGTCAAGGTCAGATTTACTGTATACCAAACTTTATAATTTCTTACTACTTCCACTATTTCCATTCTTCCCGGGTAAAAATAATTTGTCAAAGTTTGTTTTAAATGATGGACTAAATATTTATTTTAATGTTCAATTAGGATTTCAAAGCAGGACATCTGAGCCTAGAGCGGCAAGGTTCCCTCCACAGGGGAGACAATGGTAACCAGCCTCCAGGAGCTGTCGAAAAGGGCCAGTTTCTCCGAGCACAGTCCATCACCAGCGCTGTAGATTATGAATATTTCAACATGGGCATCGGACAGGTACCACGCATGCATGCATGTAAACGGGTAGATTTGCTTCCAGCCTTCATGCATCACCCTCCTGCTTCTTTCCTGCCTGCTTGCCTGGATAGACCAATGGAGGCATAGCCAAGGGACAGGTTTGTCTCAAGTGGTGTCCACATCCTTCCAAACACAGTATGCTCCAGGGGTCACCAAAATAAAACCCACTTACACAAGCTAGCCCCCCCAAGGGTCGGTCTCTTCAAGAAATAGCTCAATAGTGATTAGGTGTAATGATTAGAAATGTTGGAGAAGCGACCATTTCACAGTAGGTGATTTAAGAACAAAGTCTTACATATTGACATATATTTGTATTAGTAAGCCCCTGAGAAAAAGCTCTTTTTTTTTAAATGGTCGGTGACCCCTGGTAAAGTTTCTTATGATCAATATTATTTCATTGGCCATAACAGACTTTGAAACATAAGCTCACCTTCACTTTCTGTTCTCATTCAGCCTTGCATGAATGGCCAGCTCTTCTCTTTGCATGCTCCTTTTTTTTTTTGAAGTTGTATGTAGGTTTTGGACAGGATTTCTACATTAGTGCACCAATATTTGTTTTATGGGTCTGCAGTGATTGACAGAAGACTAGCTCTCTTTTAGCAATTTGAACATGAATGATTAAGTCTTTTCTCTCTGCAGGTATCCGTGGATTACCCACAGCTCCCGTTTCAGCCACAGACTTTTTTTGCTTTTGGATCGCCTATTGGAATGTTCCTAACTGTCCGTGGACTTAAACGCATCGATCTCAACTACAGTTTCCCGACCTGCAAGGGCTTTTATAACATCTATCACCCGGTGTGCGACAGTAAATATTTATACATTTCTTGAAAACAGCCTTTTTATCTACCTCTTACCTGGTCTAATGCCAGGGGTCTGAGATAAGTGTCGTTAAGGCCCGTAGTTGGTGACCCCTGGTCTAATAAATGTCTGACTTTTCAATTAAATCTCAAAATAACCTCATACATTGCCTTTTCTTGCGCAGTTTGATCCTGTTGCTTACCGGATTGAACCCATGATTATTGCGGATGTTGACCTTGAACCCATGCTAATTCCGCACCATAAAGGACGTAAAAGGATGCATTTGGGTGGGGATTTCTTGTTTTTCTTGTACAAACACTGTCATGGCTTGATCTTTTCTTCCAAAATCCTAAAGCTAATATATCTTTTTTTTTCTTAGAACTGAAGGACAGCTTGACCCGCATGAGCATTGATTTGAAGAATAATTTTCTGGGATCATTACGGACGGCTTGGCAGTCCCTTTCCAGACTACCAGTTGCAGCGCTCCCCCCAGTTGATGGAGAAACTATAACAGAGGAAATTGTTAAGGAGACACAAGGTAGATTTGAGGAGTTTGTAAGTTGTTTAATGTAGCAGAGCCCAAGATTAGAATTAGTGCCACTACATCCCGCGCTACTCTTTGGAAAATCTACTTAAATATTTGAATTAGTTTTTTTCTGCAAGGGATCCATTAAATGTTAGCCCCCGTGCTTATTGTTTCAGGTCTACAGACAAATATAGGGCTAAAAATTGGGGGGGAGAAATAAAAAAAAAAAATAGCAACAATTCCCTGGCTTCTGCTGTGGTAGATAAATATATCAACTATGCAGTAGTATGTGTGTTTGTGCATGTGTCTAACCCCCTTGTCTTCACACTCCTGACCCTCTGCTTGCCAACATTCTCCCTATTTGTCTCTAACACCTGCTTCCCACGCCCTTTTGCACTTTTGTGTGAACCACTGCATTGGCTGCAGTTTGTGCCTCTGCTCAGAGGGAGGAAAAAAGTGGTGACTTTTGGACTAAAATATTGGAGTGGCCCAGGGCCCTTCATAGCCATCCCTTCCAAGGTAAGCCAGGGCAGCAACACAGCTATCAGGGATAAATGCACACTATGTTGTTATCATTTCAACTCTGCTAGTAATGAATTGAAATTTGAAATTTGCTGAAAGATTCCTTTTTTTTGGGCTACTTAAATTATAGTTCAAGTTAAATTACACAGGAATAATTACTTATTGTATAGGACCAGGACAGATGACATTGACATGACAGTGCTTTGGAAACAGGACTAAAAGACTCAAATCTAATATCAATGATACAAAATGTAATTCATTCCACTTCCTTTGTCTTGATTGTCGTGACTGAAAAGATTTTACATCGAATAAACGAGTCTGTTGTTCCCGCAGGCGAAAATGAAGAGGTGGAATCGCTACGATCTACAGGGGAACCGCAGCCAGCAGAGCAAGCAGAAATCAAAATGGGAATGTTAAACGCAGGGCGACGCATTGACTTTGTGCTTCAGGAAAAACCCATAGAGAGCTTCAATGAATATTTGTTTGCCATTCAATCTCATCTTTGCTATTGGTGAGGATGCTTCTGTTCAAACTGCCTTCTAATCCTTCCTTTTTCAGTAAGATTATTTATTTTGTACTTTTTCTCTAATAGGGAATCTGAGGATGCTGCTCTGTTGCTGCTGAAGGAAATCTATGACAAATTGGATGTAGCATTGGAACAGCATCAACAGTAATCAGATTTTTCCTCAATAAATGCCACTGGGACCTGGGAGTGGAAACACAAAGGATCATCAACAGAGGTTGTGAAACCCTCCTCCAGAATGCCTTACTGCCCGTGACAGTTGTATCTCTCGTGGTCAGGTGATCGTCAGTCACGCCACTCAAAGTTTTAGGCATCACACAATGTTGGCTAGATGTCGACTTAGTGATTGATCCTGCTCGGTGTTGCACGTGTCTATTATTCCTTACCATGCACTTTCATTAATATCATATCTTTCACACAGCTAACTATAAATTTAAATAAAAATACATTTTGTTATTATGAACAGAAGTTTAGTTGAAAAAGAAAAAGAATAACATGTATTGACTTGCTCAAGCACAATTTATAAAAGAAAGAGTGTGCATTCACATCCTATTGCTTTAGAATTTTATTTTGGTAGACTGAAATATTTTTGTGTCTTTGTTGAGTCCAAGGTTCACCCAAAGAAACTGAAAGCTGCTGCTCCAACATTGTGCAATTTTGCTAAAATGTCTAAATGGTGTTTTTATTTGAGCTTTTCTTTTATTTCACATATATCAGAAGTGTCTGTGGTGCATTTAATTCTGTACATTTTAGAAGTTTGCAATTAGAATATTATACTGTGTACTGGCAGATATGTTTGCAGAACTTATTTTGGATCATGTCAAGGGCCAAATTTATTTTCTTTCTTTTGCCCCGAGGGATTGCACAATGAGTTCCCCTCTGTCTCGAATATATTGTTGCACTGTTTTGTGTTATAATCTTAGCACTGTAAATCTTTCTGTTTGAGTTTTCTATGTCCTCATGTAGTCTATTTGTCTCTTTCCTATGCACAAATTTGAGAGCTTAATCAAAATATGTCTAAACCAACTCTAAATATAATCAAAGGCAACTATTTTTTTCCTATCCACAAGTCCTTATTTTTCACCACATACTTGCTTACGATAGACTCCTAACATATTTAAATCTAGTGAGAGGCTTATTTTAAGCTTGTGCATTTCACATGTGGGTCATATCAGAATTTGAAGACATTTTACATCCTTACCCTCTTAAATTTGAAATAAAATCAAAATACAAAAACATGTTTTTTCCTGCATAACTAAAGGTATACTTAGTATTCTAACTGCTGTCTTTAAATGAAGTTGAAAGGCTGGTCTTGACAGAAAATCCGGTTTGCCCTGCTGACCATTCCAAAACCGATAGAGGATATAGACTTCTCCTTTGTTTCACCCTGCTTTTTTCAAATGTATTTACTTATTGTTAAAACTTTTGTGTTCAGTCACTTAGATTAGAGAATGGTAAATCTGAATGTCTTAAAAGGCTGAGACAGTTTTAATGTGCCACATGGGAATTTTATGTACTTGGTTTACTCTGCTCATTTTTGTTGCTTTACTTGTCTACGTGGTATTACAATCATCGTGCATTGTCAGACTAGGGTACGTCTCTTGAGGTTAGAGTCTAGTGCATCTAGTCCCAACAGGTACACCATGAGTTAGGGTGCATAAAGAGGGGCGCCGACCTTCCCATCCCCCTGATCCTCATGTGCAGCTTGACTAACAATAAAGGAGTGTCTTTCTTTTTAGGACAATACCCCTCCTCTTATACACCCCGCCTCTATGCTTTTCTTCGGAGTGACTGTAATTTGCCCCAGAGAGTGAGAGAGAGGGAGAGAGGATGAGGATAATAAGTGAGGCAGTAAGGAGGCGGGTTTGCCACTAGTGTTTCATGTGTGATCTCTATAAGGGACAGTCACACAAGGAGTGGTTACATTAGATGAAATGACAACCAGAACGTCACAGAGCTCTGATTTAGTAGAGGAGAGGTGAAATAAGGACTTGGAATTTTGGAAATACACGCTGAAGCCAGTCGAATCTTGTTGGATGCCATGGGAGGAACCCTCAGCCAGCATGGGAAGGGCTCACCTCACAAGCAAAACAGCATGTAAGAACCATCTTGTTGTTTTGGTCAGATGCGTGAGAATCGCTGAGTCATGAGAGGATGCTGCGCTATATGGGGAGCGGCAATTGTTTTCATCTGATGACTCATTTTGAGCATATCACAAGGTGCCAGTGGAGGAACCAAAGTTGCGTTCAGGATGACTCTCACGCTTTCTGCAAAAACACACCTTGTGATTCCTTCTCGTTTCTCCGGGCATATTTAAGGAGGAGAATTCTGCTAATTTTAAAGCATGTTGTGAAGATTTTAAAAGAGCACTGATGCTACAGACTCCCCCTCCTACATGTTTCATTAATCCTTCATGACAAACAGTGAGTGAGTCATTTTATTTTGTCCCATCACAGCTCATCCCAGAAGGGCTTTTAGCTGTAAAAGCTGCTTTTCACTCTGCTGTGACATGCATTAATGCACATTATGTCGTATCATTTTATCCAGTTGGTGGATTCAGTCATGGAGAAGTAGAAGTGTATTTTTTTCCCTTTCTTTGTAAGAGAAAGTTGTCCCCTGCTGTTTGTGTGGGGGTTGGATTTAGATGTAGTAGCCCCATGGGTAAAAGAAAAAAGACAAGCTTCTAGGCTAATTTTAGTAAGTTTATTTGTGTAGTTCAGAATAAACACTGGCTTCATTTTTTTGCTCCTCAAAATACAAGAAACCATTCAGATCGGATACCATACAACACACGATTTGGAGTTTAATAGAGTGGAAACTGGGGATGTGGTAACCATTTCTGGCCATAGAAATGGACTTTCTCCTAAATGAAATGTGCATTATGAATTCAGGAGGACAAGTACAAGTGTTTAATAATGCATTTTGAGAGATTGATGAGGCAATTTAAAATGAATGTGAAACAGTGTAATAAATTACAAAATTATTATGTGCAAATTATGCTTTCCTAGCTCTCATATGCAGCATAATATCAAATAAAAGTGGATTCTTAGTAAATGAGCTCAATTTAGATGTCTAAAATATTTTACCATTTATAGGACAAGTGACTATTCTTGGTAATTTCCTTTATTTCTCTCCCAACTTAAACCTGGCGTCCACATACTTGGGCATCACATTTTATACATTTAGAGCATAATATTAACAAATGTGATGTCCTTATGTGAATGCCAGATCTGAATGATTAATACCTATGTACAAATATTTTTCTAATCTTATTTTTCCTGGAATATTATTTTACGTATTTTAATTAGTGAGTAAAATTCTGAATGAATTATATATTATCAAAATATAATGGAGAAAAACCTAAAGTACATACACTGGTTACGCCCCCTCACAAAAAGGGTGTGTCGTTGAACACAATAGATGTCCAACTTATATTATAAACTAACATCTTTCATTGCCATTCATAACACTAGATGTCCAATCTATTTCGACTGGGCCAGCCTCTCCCAGTCAAATATGGAGTGGACGTCCATCGCTGTCAATGGCAGCCAATGAGGTAAATGAGTGCTCTGTAAAGGGTTAAAGCGGATAGAAACGACATGAGGTGTGTTGCTTGAGGGTCTTGTTCACAGTTCACAATAGCTTTTGTCTGGCAACTTTGTGCTCTGCTGCCCCTCTTGTTATCATGAACAAAAGCACAGTTAGTTGTCTTTCTCTTTTGGGGTCAAAATGTCACACTTGGTCACATTACTTCCTCCAGAACAGCTCTAGTATACCTGAATTGAAACTAGATAAGAGTATGTTTTAACGAGGAATATTCCTGTGAGTTTTTATGAATGTAAAGTCAATTGTTGTTTTTCCAGTTTCCCTTCTCTATAATCGCTTCTGAAATCATTTAAAATGTATTCTTTCCATGTTTGGAAAAATAAAGTTAAAATGTATGACCACTAGATAGCAGCATACAGTAATACTTTAGGCTGTATGAATAAATATATAGATGAATTGTAAGGTAAAGAGTAGTTCACTTTAACAAATATACTGCTTGAACTAATACATTTCAACCATTCTTACTGGTAATCCCCAACATAATTAAATTATAAATCTCCAACATGGCTTTAAATTAAGGCTGCAATGACTCTGAGAACATCAATTATCCCAGTAGTTATGATGGCAAGAGCAACTAAATTCATCATGATATATAAAACAACAGAGATATTTATTTCATTGAGTATGACATTTACCAGTGACTAAGGCATCTGTCATTGCTGCTTTATTATTAGCTCGTAATAAGCACACATGGCGTTTTCAGTCACAGTCATCAAGGATTAAAAATGGATCTGCTTGGGAGATTACAATGCTTCACAAAGTACACCAAATATGTAAATACAGAATATGCGACGTTACTGCATGTAGGACGGCAAAGTACACGTGTTTTTTTTCCTCACTGTGAGCTATTTGTGGTTTCAAGGTATTACATAAGAGCTGTTTCCGCTCCCTACATTTATTAGTGTTTTTTTTTGTAATCTTGGATTGTCCATTCTGCTTCACTGCAGTTATGTAAAATGTTACTTTTAGGAGTTCAGAGGCACATTATACCAACAAAGCACTTTGACACCATCCTAAGTTCCAACTGACATTGAGGATCATTCGTCAGCTTTGTCCTCTTCAAGACAGACAGGTCTGTCTTCTCAGCTATCCTGACTAGAAAAAAATGAAAGTTACCCACGTCAGGAATTTTGACTCAGTATGTATGTCACATCACTTTTGTACATCATCAAAAAGTGAGCATGAACACCCACAGGGTGGCAATATTGATGAATACGTTGGCACTCAAGCACATTGGCATATATGCAAACCTCGCTCTCCAATCTTCTCTTTGAAATAGTTACGTTGTAGCTTTCTTGTTAGACTGGGGATTAGTTATCTTTCTATGAGCACATTGTAGCTGGCCTAGTTTCTGTGTGTGAAAGTGTGTGAAAAAGCTTCCGCTTACATAAGTAAAGCCTTGATCAGTCTGCGTGAGCGGGCAGAAGTGGTTTTGTCAATGTGATGCACTGGTATTGTTGAATGTGGGTTCCGTTTATTGACACGTTTGCCCTGGATTTAGACAATAGTCTCTTTGTGGCTGTGATAACACATCATGTTTGAAATAAAGGATTTTCTGCGCAGTGCAGGCTAGTATGCTCGGAATGAAACTCCTCACAAGGGTCGCGGAGGGTGCTTGAGTCTATCCCAGCCAGGCGGGGGACACCCTGAATTGGTGGTCAGGCAATTGCAGAGCACTATGTGACGGACAAACATCTTCTTTACTTATTTACATAAGTGCTTGATAAATAGCTAACTTTTTTTAAAATCCTGATTAAAAAATAGAATTAGTACAGATTTGCAACCCTGTTATTGTACCCATGCCAAATATATATTCATGGTACAAAATCTAACCAAGCATTAGCTAAGGTAAATTTTATAAATCCATAACCGTAAAGCTTATTTTTGAAGAATTTTGAAGGCAAAATGTCCTCCAATTCTGCAATGACCCACATTTTAGTAGACTTTGAAAATTGGAGGAATGTCATTATATAGTATATATTACTTATTTAGTTATATATTCTTGGCGACGCCATGACATCACTAGATCATCATTTCATCATTGCTTTCTGTTTATGATCTCACTTATGAACAGCGTGCTGGAAAAAGTCCAATATTTTCCTCTTTAAAAGCATGCAGCAAAAAGCATAATTGCTATTTTCCCCCAAATTCCTGTACACTACCTCATTAAATGTATCTATCTATGTCCCCTTCAATAAAAACAGAACCTTTTCATGGTAGCTTGTGAGTACAATTATCAATTAAAAAATGTTTCTGTTCCGATAATCACTTTTAATCCATCTGCTTCATCAATCTATGATTGACGTCGTTTCCATTTTATTTGGCTTGAGAAACCCGAGTCGTCGGCCGGTGGCCTCGTAAAACAGGAAGCTTTGCCTCTCGTCCTTCACAAGGAGGGGAGGAGGCACCACGAGGAAGGGAGATCTTGCAAACATGAGCGAGCCACGTCCGTCTGACCAGCTGATCGTTCCTCCCAGCGAGAGGAGGGGAGGCAGGGAGGGGAGGAGTGAACCCTGATGCTCCACTAATCTGAATGGGAGAGCGGAATCGGTCGGCACAAACAGCAGCTGCAGCCGGGCGAGACGTCTTCTTCCCCTGCTCAGGATGGAAAGACTGGGGAGGGAGTGACACCTTCAAAGGGAGAAAGCGTTTGGCAGTTGATTTTTTTTGGGAGGACTTCTTGCTTCAAAGCGGGAGAAAAGAACTGATCAAAGAAAAGAGGAAACGCAAAGACGGTTAGTTTGCAGTAGCAGCAGGTTGATTTAGTTGTCTCCCAACCTTGAGCGGCGATGTCCTGGTTGTCTCCGGTCCAGTGGGCCAAATGGACGTGGTCGGCTGTGACGGGGGGCTCTGGAGACGACGGGCACGACGACTACAAGTAAGGGGCTCGCGGTTAACTTTTCCGGGCTGTAGCTCCAGAACTGCACATGGCTCTTTTCCTCCTACTGTGCATTATTTCAATGAGTTTGTCACTATATATCTATATGTATACGTCATATCCATTTAAAATTGGAGGGATGACACCATGGATTAGATGTCTATCAGCGTCAATGGCAGCCAGTGAGTTAAAGATGTGATGACAGTAAACAGAGTGGGAGGCTGCTGGCCTAGAAGTGGGAAGAACGTCGCATTTGGGCAGCGTGGGAAGACATTTGCATGGTTTTGTTGTGTGCTGAAATGGTGCACTCACAGGGAAATTACATTGGAAGTAGCTGTTTGAGCTCACGCTGGCCTATTTTCTCCATTTTTAATTTCCTAGGATCTGGCGTCCACGTGTGTTCGTTGTCACAGGACTACAAGGGCCTGGCGTCCACTTATGATGAGGCCATCATTTTTCTCAGAAACTACATTTGTTAAAAAGATTATTCTTTGTTTTTACACCCGTCAGGTCCCAATTAGCCTAAATATCAAAGAGAAAATAAAAATGCATGCTTGCAAGAGTCTGGGTTTTAGGAGGTTAAGTTAAAAACAAGATGAGAGGCGCCTGTCTTTCAGTCTGGTTGGGGGAGGGTTGTGAGAAGCCACAGTTTCCAATGCTTTAGGTTTTTTTTCCACCCATCCACTTGTAGTTTCTTAGTAACCATACAAGATTGCAACCATTGGGCCCCATCCCTGGGTTGGGCTTCAAAGCGTGTCTGTTGGATGTGAGGTTAGAAGTGTGTATGTGTGGGGTGTTGTGTATATCAGGAATAGCTGTGGATGGTGCGAGCTGGTGTCAAAAGGAGTGTGGTCGTCTTTTCCGAATGTTTTTCATTAGAGTGTGGTTGTTTTGATGTGCTTTTATGCGTGGGCAAACGAGTGTTTTCCCACCACATCAAGTCTGAATGTTTAAATTAGTTTCAGACCAAAAAGTGCAAGTGCTTTGTGCGGATGTGAATGTGCTGCTGGGACAGCGTCTCCCCATTGAGGGTGGAAAGGATGCAGGTGGACCCTGTGCTTTTTGAAAATCTCCCTTCCTTTGAATTCCCTTGAAACACCCCCATTGTTTCTTGACATTTCAAGAAAGCCACACCAAGGCATTCTGTTCAAGTGTAATTTGTTTTACTGCTATTGACTTGTTTGATTTTAGTGGGGTTTTTTTGCGTTACAAAAATGCAGCAATAGGGGAGATGCAAGGATCAGAAAATTGGGTTCTAGAATTCTGGATTCTTTCCAACTTATAAGCATAGTGTTGACATTTTTTTCTTTTTTTGTCCTGGTCAGCTGCTTAGACACTGAGACCAGTAAAGCCTGCAACAGTTTTAATGTGCCACATGGGAGTTTGGTGTGTTGTTTATTCAGAGAGTGCAGATGAACATAAAGGATTTATGGGTATCCAAGCTGGTGTTTAAGGGACAGCCGCAGTGGGTGCAGGTTTTCGTTCCAACCCTTGAACAGGATACATTTTAACCAACCTGATGTCTTGAATATTTAATCAGTTGATTGCAATCAGGTGCTGCTGGTTTCAGAAGATAGCCTCATTGGTTAAACTGTCTGTATTGGATCAGTTGAAACAAAAACCTTCACCCACTGTGGCCCGTTGTGGTTTGGATACCCCTAACCGTTAGGGGGACAGAAATAACAAAATAAAATAGGTAACAGTACATCAAAAATATGCCTTAATATACATGCTAACTAATATAGGTAGTGTTACTATCTCGATATGATTACTGTGGCTTAAAATTGGATACAGTCTTCATTTCACATAATGAGCATCTTCGGGTATGGAAATTAATGACTTCCTCTCTTTATAGTTCAGATTCCGAAGGAACATACGAAACCCCAGAGGCAGAGTCTACAGGTGTTGTGAATTTGCTCAACCAGCTAGACAACTCGACACACACAGGTAATATACTCCGTTGCTTCTAAATGACACCAATGCAGGTGGTCTTTTTACTGTCCAAACATTGTTATCAAGCCTCATGTAATGTTTTGAGATCATTAAAGGGAAATATGCCAGCTACAATTATCGACCTTAATGTGAATGATGCCCTGTCAAAGCATTCAAGCATGCAAATTGCAAATTTCTTCAACCTCTGCTAATGGAGAAACACAAAAAATGACATATCATATCAGCACGTCCATTTTGTGATAACTGTGATGTCACCCATACCCACACACATAAATACTTGGACTCGAACACAGAAGTACAGATTCCAGAAAAGTGTAAAATTACTTCTTCTTTTTTTAAATATGTCACTTAAAATCAGTTCTTTACTAGCAAACGTCCAATCCATTTGTCTCGGCATGGCGGGCTGCTAATGAGTTAAATGATTAAATAACATAAATCATATTTCCACATCTATGCACCTTTATAAGTATTGTCTGTCCCTTTTAACTATCATGTACTATCCATTTATTAAAATGCATATTCAATGGAGGTTTCCCTCTTAGTTTGCTAAATTCAAAATACGTCACTTTGCTCAATAAAATTGTCATTATGAAATACTGCTTGACTATATTTAAACTGATGCCCAGAAGGGTACATGTGGTTGTTGGTACCGACTATTGATATTTAAACTTTATGTTGGAGCACTACTCCTGTTTCTGGTTGGCTTTTTTAATTAGGTAGGAAAGGGCAATAAAGCGGAATGTTGACGTTGTTGGTAGGCCGGAGGGTGCTGTGGATTGTGTCTGGGTGGGGCTCCTCCACAGCTGTTCTCTCTCAAAAGGGTGTGGGTGCCCCAAAGCGCTCTGGTTTTGGGCAGCATATAAACTTGCACATTAACCTTCAACACTTGAGTTATTCACCATGGATGTGATGGGTTATTTTTGTTTAATTGTTA
This sequence comes from Stigmatopora argus, assembly GCF_051989625.1. Taxonomy (NCBI): domain Eukaryota; kingdom Metazoa; phylum Chordata; class Actinopteri; order Syngnathiformes; family Syngnathidae; genus Stigmatopora; species Stigmatopora argus. Next base: position 9,558,099 of record NC_135391.1, on the reverse strand, counting down.
TAACACTTTCTGTTAGTGTTTTCTCAGTAACCTGAGTTCTGTGTACCGTGCATGTGACGTATGACTCAACAGAGTTTGGTTTGCCGCTGCGGTCGTTAGATTGCTGTTAACAGGATGTGAAGGCAATGCCAGAGGAAGCCTGCAGCCATTTTAAGTTTTCTACCAGGAGAAGGGGAGAGAACTACCCGAGGGTTAAATGCCTGGATGACAAATAAAATCATCATAGCATGCATGAGGATGTTTATGTATTTCAACTCAATGACCAGATCATAAGGAAGATACATGCACAACAGATCTAGTTCTAGGGACTTGGCAAAAATAATAATGCATAATTTTGATTGGCGGTAACATGATCCCTAAATAACAGATTTCACCATGATGCAATCCAGTGAAACAATACAGCATTGCTAATGAAGAGAACAGGAAGGATACATGTTTCATAATAGTTTTGTCTTTCTTTTCTGCTATTTTAGACCACCAATTTGTCCACAAGAATTGCAGTCAAGATGTGGTTGATGCCCTCGACAACGTGACTGGCTCATCACCCAACAACAACAGCTTTGGGCTTAGCCAGAACCTCAATTTGACGTTAACACCCAAACCTTCGTCCCAGTCACAAGCGCAACGACCTCCGTCCCTGTCTATCCACTCCCCACTGAACACACCGGATCCTTCAGAGGTGGACGATGAGCCCCCTGTGATCGCTGACCTGAGCTCAGACTCGAAGCCGATACCCACGCATGAACACGACTTGCTCAATGGCAACGTCAACTCTGACGGTGGAAAACCAGCCTGCTACCAAGAGGGAAGTGCGCTCAGCTACAGCATTGTCACGTGAGTAAAGTCAGAGAAATGCTCGCGTGGTAGCCACTTCCAGTTACTGTAGACTCCTCCAGCTTGGACGGTGACTCCCATTTTCAAGCTGAACAAACACAGCTTTGTGTCTAATTGCTGAAGGGAACAAGAGTGAATGCACATGATTGTGCACAGTGAACCTGAGCACATCAAAGTGTGTGTTTGCTTTTTGTGCTTCTCTCAGTGCCTGGTAGGTCAGATCAGATCATTAGGTACACTTGCATGGTCAAAACAAGAAAATATATAATAAGCATGCATTCAATTTCTCATGGTTTATATTGTTTGGGAGCTGGATTTTATCCCATGTTGTCAGTCAATCGCAAGGCATACAATACACATTAAATTCAAGGAAGAGACAACCATTCTTACTTAGTCTCATTACCCATGCAAACAAGAATGATGATGATGATGATGATGATGAATGATGAATGAATCTCTGCTCCAGCAATGTCAAATTCACAATGGGACAGAGTTCTAAATTGGTAGGAAGGCGTGGGCAAAATATTTCGGGATAAGAAATGTATTATTTACTATTACTACATTTGAACCTAGCCATTTCAAGTGTTTTTTTTTAAGTAGACATTCATATGTACGATGAATAACAAACAAATGAGAATATTGTATAGAAAATCTCATCTCATTTTTGGAACCGCTTTATCCTCATTAGGGTCGCGGCGTATAGAAAATATGAACCCTAATTTCGGTCCCTGCAGATACGTATTGTTTCAAGGAATTGCGTACGCTTAATTTGCTACAGTATATGTTTACTTTCATATATATTGGATTTGAGTGATTAACTATCATTGGCAGACAATGGTTTAAAAAAAGCAGTATTGCTTTTTTTTTTAAGTGTAACCACAGCAACAACAAAATATCAAATTAATAACTATCCTCATAGTGGGTAATACCATGCAAAAAAATATACATTTTTAAATAGGTCTACTTAACAATGTTGTGGTACATTGAAAAAGACCTCCATCCAAACGCCCCCTCTTGTGGTAGGATTGTATTTTGCTGTTCCAAAACAAAATACGTACCTGTAATAACTAGAATAGTATAGTAGTGTCAAAATTCCTCTTTCTTATATATGCTTGGAAAAACAAGACTACATTGTCGTAATAATATTGTTTGAACGATTCATTATTTGACATCTACACAACAAAATCACACCACATGAGGGAGCCACGGTACAATTTAAAATTGTGTCAAATCCAACATTTTTTTTAAAACAGGAGTTTTAAAAAGGCCCTAATGTTCAATGTGTTCAGAAAGGGTCAGGGTAAAATGTAATTGTATAATATTGCACTTATGATTGAATTTATTAATGAAGTATTTTGAAAAATATCATTGGAAATTGGATTTATTCTGTCCTCAAGTTTGACAATGAGGTCCTTTCTCAAAAGAGATTTGGCAACATTTTAATTGAACATTTTCAATTTTTTTTAATTTGCGAAACTTAACGTGTTTGTTTATAATGAGTGGTTGCGATTGCATGTAAAATTTAGGTATATTCTTTAATGCTGATTCTCAATTTTCTACACAAGTGACCATTTTTAGTGAAGTCCATCAACCGGCTTGTAATATTTCAAAGTGGATTATTTTTTATTTTATTTATTTTATTTTATTTTTTTACCCACATTCACTTATCTTCTTTCAATTTTCATGTTCAGCAACTTGTGTGATGTAAAGCCGATACAGTCGAAGCAAAAGGACATCAGTGATCAGGTAAAAATGTGTTTTTCTTGTCAGACAGACACATCAGTAGGGTTGCAATCGCTTTCAATTACTGATCATTATTTTTATTTATTTTTAATCAAGGATGATCATGACGGCCATGCTACCGATGAGGAGAAGTTGGCCAGCAGCACATGCGTCAAATCAAACAAGGACCAAAGCAGTGAGTTCCAGAATCGGTTCACTTACTTTCACTTGTATATTCTTCCAGTTTCAGCATTCACGGCCAGTCCTCCCTTATTAAATGAATTGGAGGTCTAACGCTGTCAATGGCTTGCAATGATTTTTCTTTTTAAAAATGGACTCTGGATTGTTAATGTGACATTGTATTGTTAATGTGACATTGTATTTCTGTTTTAATTCATTTAGCCTTTCATTGAATGCCCTATTTAAATAGCTCTTTTATTACCGCCATAGAAGGACAATATTGTGCGAGGATCTGATAGCTGTTAAAGTTTGGTCAACATGGCTCACCCCGCCCTACCTCTCTGGCACAAATGATCAGTCGATCAATCCAGGACAGTGAGAAGGTCATTAGTCCTCACTGTTTGCATACATTCAACATAAATGATTAACTGGGGCTGCAGCAACACACTGTAGTCACGTGTCACGTGTGCTTTGACTGTACACTACCATCAGTGCTTATCTGCTTGAGAAGACAAACAAGATGTACCTTGTAAGCATAGTTTCTCAGACGACAAACACGAAAAAGAACCTTTTGTTTGAATATACTTTCGAACACTGCTCTGGGAAATTCTATCTTCACTGCCATATTGTTTAGGGATAATGTTCCATCACAGATCCACAATATTGCAATGCTCTACCTCTTAAAACTCATATGAATTCATCTCTTTTAGTCCAAGTCTGTCACGTGTCTTCCACGCCAGAAGAGCCATACAGCTGCACCCTGGTGAGAATTGCACCTATTTGATTGAATTTGCTTCAGAATTGGGTAGTATAGCACTAAAGACAAACTTGTGCTCATGTTGCTATACAAGGACTACTTTTGCCTGAAATCATGTAGTGATCTACACCAGAAATTGGGAATTGAACAATAAATGGCCGCATAAAAACAAGCTTACAGCTGGGACTCCCTTAGGAACCTTTACTCACCCTTATTGCTCCACTGCTGGTAATGCTGCAGCACAGTGACGCTGCATGTCTCATGGTGCATATAGAGTTCCTCTTCTCAAGTGACAGATGGATTATGATTATCATCCCAGAGATTAGAATAGAGACATAATCCAGAGAAGGGCAGATCATGTATGGGGGTGGAGGGGGTATGGGTACAAGGGCCTATAGGTGATCAAGGTTGGAGAGGAAGCAGAAAAGTTGAGCGATAAGTTTTGTTTAAAGTAAAAAGTTGTGTCTTTAATAAATAACAAGCCAATATCCTATTTAAAAAAACACAATGTGAGAAATGGTCTCTATTAAGTAGGCAAATGGGAATTTGTTTTTTAGACCTCTGATAATGGCTTACTAGTGTAGCCATTTTGTGACATCACTTATACCCACACTCCTAAACACTGAGATTCAAGCACAGATGCATCTAGTAGGTATTTTAATAACATTACGTGAAAGGGTTGGCTTTATTGGATTCTTCCATTTGATTAGCTAAAATACACCCGACATTGAGAAAATGTCTACCCCTTTGCCTGAAAAATTTGTTTTTCTCTCTCCAATATTACACATCAGAAAAGTGAATTTGTATTGTTTTTTTAGACACCTTATTAGTAAGATTATTTCCACTGAGAATGCACATGGTAAAAGTGTTAATGGTCATTTATCTGAAAGTGTGAAAGCCATCTTGTCTCTAACCATTTATATTCAAAAGGTGGTTCGATGCTATATTTAGATCCTGTGTACGTGAATGTTCTGAATTAGGCAACTGTTTGGTTTTCCTCTTCTCTCAGCACAATGAAGACCCAAGCCAGTGGAAGAACAAATCAGGAGGAAGTGGCATCCAGAAAACGGGAAGCGAGGTTCTGGACTCCATCTGCATTAGTGAGGAGGAGAAAAACGCTGTTTTAACCCTCATCAGAGAGGAGGTACGGCATGTCGTCGTATTTTAATTGGGCGCCTTCTTTTATTTTGATATCTAAATGTCCTGATCGTAGCAAATGCCTTTTAGATCATTACAAAAGAGGCAGAAGTGAACGACTGGAAGAGGAAGTATGACGAAAGCAGACAGGAAGTCAATGAGATGAGGTGAGGACAAACCGTCAAACAAACAGACAAAATATCAGACACAATTAATGTTTGGTGCTTTTACAGAAAGATTGTTGCAGAGTACGAGAAGACAATCGCCCAGATGATAGGTGAGTAAGAACATCCACATGGACTAGAGGACATGTGTCAAAGTGGCGGCCCGGGGGCCAAATCTGGCCCGCCGCATCATTTTGTGTGGCCCGGGAAAGTAAATCATGAATGCCGACTTTCTGTTTTAGGATCAAATTAAAATGAAGAGTATAGATGTATATTAAATTTCCTGATTTTCCCCCTTTTAAATCAATAATTGTAATTTTTTATTCAATTTTTTCTGTGTTTTTAGTTCAAAAATCATTTTGTAAAATCTAAAAATATACAAAAAAAGCTAAAATAAACATTGTTTTAGATCTATAAAAAATGAATATTCAGGGCTTTTAATCCAGTTCTTTTAATCCATTTATAATAAAAAATCTAAATATTATATCTAAAATGGTCCAGCCCACATGAAATCAAGTTGACGTTAAAGCGGCCCGCGAAGCAACCCGAGTCTGACACCCCTGTACTAGAGAGTCATGCTTATCAACTAGTTTTCCTTTTTTTGCATGCTTCTCTCATCAGAGGATGAGCAGAGAAACAGCATGACTTCCCAGAAGGCTTTGCATGCGGTGACCATGGAGAAGGAGGCCGCTCTGACGGACCTCAACTCGGTGGAACGTTCGCTGTCTGACGTTTTCCGGCGCTACGAGAATATGAAAAGTACCCTCGAAGGCTTCAAGAAAGTACGTGCAGACATTTGTCCTCA